>NC_133376.1:35734114-35820892 GCF_049309525.1 Garra rufa
TGTAACCAGGGAAATTATAGTTACAAAAAAAAAAAAAGAATTTATCTGAAATAAAATATACTGAAATGCAATATAATATATAAAATATATGCATTTTATTTTGGCTACCAATATTTATATTTTTTGTTTAAGTTAAATTGGCATAAATTATAAAAAAAAGTATTTAAAAAAAAAAACTATAAAAATAAAAAAACTAACAGAAAATATTAATAAACTATAATATTATCTCAGTATTACTAAAATAACACTTTGTATAAGTGTTATTTCGAAAAAAACAAACAAAAAATATATAAATAATAAATATATTACATTCATATCATTTAAATTGGCATAAATGAATAATTTAAAAAAAACTTATATACTCACAAAAAATAATAAAAATTTAAAAAACTAATAGAAAACAGTAATGAAAACTTTAATAGTACTTCTAAAATAACACTTTGATCAAAAGTAACAGGAAAGATTTTTGTTGCAATTTAATGCATCCTTACTAAATAATAATAATAAAATAAAATAAATAATAATAATAAAAAAAAATTAAATATATATATTCCAAAAACATTAACATTTTGAAATATTTGTACCATTTAAAATAACTGTTTTCCATTTTAATAATTTTTAAAAAGTAATTTATTCCTGGATTTCAAAACTATTTTTTTTAAATTATTGATCCTTTGATTTGCTGCTCAAAGACATTTATTATGTTGAAAACAGCTGAGTAGAATTTCAGCTTTGATGATTAGAAAGTTCAGAAGAACAACATTTATCTAAAATAGATTTTTTTTTTTACCATTATAAATGTTTTTATCCATTCTATAATTCCCCACCCTCCCCCCAAAAAAGTAAAAAAAATATATATAACGACTCCAAGCTTTTGAATGGTAGAGTGTATGATGTTCCGAAAGCTTTTTATTTCTGATAAATGCTGATCACTGGATCTTTCCATTCATGAAAGAATCCTGAAAAAATGTTTTAATATATTGATAATAATACTAAATATTTCTTGAACAGCAAATCAGATTAGAGTGATTTCTATAGGATCATGTGACACTGAAGACTGGAGTAATGATGCCGAAAATTGAGCTTTGATCACAGGAATAAATTACATGTTAAAATATCTTCAAATAAAAACAAAATGCATTTTTGGTGAACAGTAGAGCTCAGTGAATGTTTTGACAGAACATATCTCGCCGCTATACTACTAAATACTGTTAAGTTCTACTCACTTGAAGTTGCAACTTTTTTAATTTCATTTAGAACTTCCATTTCCATAACTGGGTGGTTGCAAATCTCTTCCCATGTGCCCTCAATGCCTTTCTGATTGGCAAGAGCTGTCAGCTTCTTCTGATTAGGAACAATGAAGCTGATAACGTAGTTCTGGTCACTGGTGGGCAGAGAGAGAGAGAAAAGAGGTCTGTATACAGTACATCTGCTGTTCTAAAGAGAGACCCTTTGTTAGGGTCAGAAACATCCCATATGCGTCACACAAAGCCGAGTATACGAACCTGTTTGCGTAAGCGCAGATGTTGTCAATGAGAGGGCAGTTCTTCAGAGCCGACTCAACTTTGCCTAAAGAGACGTACTCCCCAGCTTGAAGTTTCACAAGATCCTTCTTGCGATCTAAGCAACGAAACACATGTGAATAATACAGATAGATAACATAAATCTATATTTTGATTAAAGTAACAAATTGATGCTGAATCTAAACATACCAACAATCTGAAGACAGCCGTCAGCGTGCATCTCTCCAATATCACCAGTGCAGAACCACCGCTGGCCGCTCTCATCCACAAAGAAGTCCTCATTGTTACAGCCTTCAGTCCTGTAGTAGCCCATGGTCACATTAGGACCTCCGACGAGGATCTCACCACGTGGATGAGGCTTGTCATGCTTCGTATAGCCACCTGAAGTATAAGGAGAATCACATTGAAATGTTAAAGCAATAGTTTCACCAAAAACTGCACTTCTATATTCAACCTCATGTCTTTCAAATCTGTATGTGACCCCGGACCACAAAACCTTCATGGAACAATTGTGACTTTTTCTCAGAATTGCACGTTTATATCTTGGAATTCTGATGTTACAACACGCAACTGCGAGTTATTAAGTCAGAATTCACGATTCTGAGAACATAGTCTTACTTTCCACTCGAAATTAGGACTCGCAATTCTGAGAAATAAAGTTAGAACTGCGAGATACAAACTCGCATTTGCAAGAAAAAATCTGACTTTTTGTGATATAAACTTGCAATTATGACTTTTTTCTCACAATTGCAAGTTTATCTCGAAATTCTGACTTTATAACATGCAGTTGCGAGGTATTAGGTCAAAATTGAGAGATATAAATTCACAAATCTGAGAAAAAAATTTTTTTCACTCGAAATTAGGACTCGCAATTTTGAGCTTATCTCTCACAATTCTGAGAAATAAAGATAGAACTGCGAGATACTAACTCGCATTTGCAAGAAAAAAAAATTCTGAAATAAAAAATTCCAATCCTGACTATTTCTTGCAATTGTGAGTTTATATTATGCCATTCTGAGATTTTTTTTTGAAAATTCTCACTATAAGGAGTTTACATCTCACATTTCTGACTTTTTTCTCAGAATTGTAAGATATAAACTTGCAATTCTTAGATAAAAGTAATTCTGAGAAAGTCAATTGCGAGACAAACTTGCATTTGTGACTTTTTAAAATCGCAAAATTCTGACTTTATAACATGTTACTGCGAGTTATTAAGTCAGATATAAATTCACAATTCTGAGAACATATCAGTTTTTTCCCCCCTTAAAATTAGAACTCGCAGTTGTTAGTTTATCTCTCACAATTTTGCGAAATACAAACTTGCATTTGCGAGAAAAAAAAAGTCAGACTTGCATGATATTAACTCACAATTGTGACTTTTTCTCAGAATTGCAAGTTTACATCTTGGAATTATGATGTTACAACATGTAACTGTGTTTTATTAAGTCAGAATTCACAATTCTGAGAACATATCCGTCTTTTCCACTCGAAATTGAGATTTTCTCTCTCACAATACTGAGAAATAAAGTTAAAACTGCGAGATACAAACTCGCATTCGCAAGAAAAAAAATCGTGCAATTCTGACTTTCGCAATTGCGAGTTTACATCTCAACTTTTTTTCTCTCAGAATTGTGAGATATTAAATCAGAATTGTAAGTTATAAAGTAAGAATTGTGAGATATAAAGTCTGAATTCTTAGAAATGAACTAAATTCTGAAAAATAAAGTTGGAATTCTGAGAAATTAAGTCAGAATTGCAAGTTTGTATCACAATCCTGAGATTGGGAGGATAAAACTTGCAATAACCATTTTTTTATTTTTAGTGGCAGGAATGGGCTTCCATAGTTAACTAATTTTTTCAGTTAGTATTTATTTTTATATTTTCAGTTTTAATTTTAGTAATTTTATGCGTTTTGTCTTTTTATTATTATTTTATTATTATCTCCTTCTATTCAGTTTTAATTTTAGTAAATTTATTACTTTAGCCTGAACATTTATTTCAGTTAGTGACCAAGGCAACATTTTTCATTTAAGTTTTTTTTTTTTTTTTTTTTACGATTTTTATCTAAAATGTATTTTATTTTAGCATAGCTTTATTTTAAATAAAATAATTTCTTAATAATTCTTTATCATTTTAGTTAACAATACCAAGAGTGCTTCCCTGAAGCTCAAAGAACACCAAACATGACACTTCTGGTGCCACTGACGTCAATTATTATTTTTTTGTCTTGAAACCATCAGATTACATTTACAATTGCGCATTTGGCAGATGATTTTATCAAAATCATATATTATATTAAGACACATTTTCAGTTCATGCATTCTCTGGGAATTGAATCTATGACCTTTGTGTTGTTTGCTCCATGCTCTACTATTTGAGCTTCAGGAATGCCGAAGTAAGTATTTGCAAAGATGAAGAAAGACTGTGTTCCTCAAAGAAAGATTTACCATGACTTTTAGTCAACTTGGTGTATAGTGCGTGTCCAGTCCTTTTTGGAGCTTGACAGCCAAGTTGGTCAAAATATACTGGTATTTTATGGCAAGAGCTACATAAAATGTTTGTGTTAAATAGAATAAAAAATAGCATTCAGGTTTGAAACAATAGGTTTGAAAATTCTTTAAGATTTCAGATATAAACTAAAAGAAGTAAACTGGTACTATTTGCCAACCTTCGGCCCAGTCTTTGAGTTTGACCTCACAGCAGATCAGAGGAGCTCCAACTCGTCCTGTGCTGTAGTCCGCAACTGCACAACATAAAAAGATGTCATCATTACTGCACAGTTTGAAGAACTGAGATAAAGCTCTGATGACTTTTCAACATAAAACTCTACATATAATCATAAAATGAACATATAGTGCAGGATAAGTTGGAAAAGATGTTTAGATGTAACATGACTCCTCACCCTCTGTTATAGTTCCTGCTCCACAGGTCTCAGTAAGACCGTAACCCTGCCCAACAGGACAGCAGAAGCAGATGTTCATGAAGCGCTGGGTGGCAGGAGACAAAGGGGCTCCTCCGGACAGCATCATCCGCACGTTTCCACCCAACAGAGCTCTTACTTTCTTAAACAAGCTGAGCACATGAGGGAACAAAGATGATTAAAACTCTAGACTCATTAACAGGAGCAAATGTGATTAACTGAGGGCCTATTTTAATGTCGTCTTACATATTACACAGGGGTGCATCATAACCCTTCTTGATCTGCTCGAGCTTGTAGTTGTAGGCTAGGTTGAACAGGGTTCTCTGCACGCAGCTCATCTCTTGCACTTTACTCATGACGTTCTTATTGATTCGGTCCATTATTTCCTAATGGAAGAAACAGGTGTGAAGGAATGTAACATGATTGATGTGAATGAAACAAGATAAACATGTTTAGAGGAGGCTGACTTACAGGTACGGCGGCCATTAGAGAAGGTTTCAGCATGGAGCAGTCACCTTTACTTCCTTTTTTAATTTTGGTTGACTACAAAGTAAAAACAAGTCATTTAATCATCTATCTGAGATGAGCAATTTCATTATTTCGCACAAATCTGTGATATTTATCGGATCCAGTGATAAACTGAAGTGCAGTACCTGATCAGAAAGCGTTTGTGGTGTGGAATAGCCGATCCTGCAGCCGTACGTCACGCACGAGATCTCAGCCGTCATTTCCAGCACATGAGCAAGAGGAAGGTAGGCGATATATGTATCTGTTGGTCTGTGGAAGCAAACATGCATATTAAAGCAAAACCAGCCTTAAGTAGCACGGGTGTATTTGTAGTAACAGCAAAAAATACGCTGTATGGGTCAAAATGATTGATTTTTCTTTTATGCCAAAAATCATTAGGATATTAAGTAAAGATCACGTTTACCAAGATTTTTTGTAAATTTTCTACTGTAAATAAATTAAAACTTATTTTTTGATTAGTAATATGCATGACTAAGAACTTCGTTTGAACAACTTTAAGGTGATTTTCTCAATATTGTGCACCCAATAGCCAAATATTATCATATCCTAACAAACTATACATAAATGGAAAGCTTATTTATTCAGCTTTCAGATTGACCATAATTGACCATAATGACTAGTTTTGTGGACCAGGGTGACGTATGCATTTCAGTCAGGCACTGTTGCATTAATGGAGTGCAACAATCTGATTCAAGAAGTAAAAATAACATTTATTTTCTCCATTAGGGGTTTGATTTTTAATAATAACTTTCAGACCACTAAAGACAGACCCACTGTGAGCTATGAGGTTGTTAATCGATAGCATATGCTTTTGATCAGCCCACATTTTTTTAAATTAATTTTTAATAACTGTGTTGAAATGCAAATTTGAAATGCAAATTTCCTTATTACCCATCCTTAAAACTATATTACCCATGATTCTGCAAAGAACCTCCACCAATCAGAGAATGGAACTCGATATAAGCCGAGAGTAAGCCAAGACTAGCATATTCTCACTGGTGTTTTTCTACTACGTTTTTACATTATCTGCTAGATCGCTACTTTGTCGTGAACGCGCATACAACAGTTAGCAGAAGCTTGAGATTACAGTTTATAAATAAGAATATTTTTCTTTTAACACATCAATTTGCTTGAGAAGGCCTTTATTAACCCCCTGGAGCCATGTGGAGTACTTTTTATGATGGATGGATGCATTTCTTTGGACTTCGAAAATCTCAACACCCATTCACTGCCATTATAAAGCTTGGAAGAGCCAGGACATGTGTGACCCTAGACCACAAAACCAGTCATAAGAGTCAGTTTTTTTATATCCATAAATCTATGAATAAATAAGCTTTCCACTCATGATATAGGACAATATTTGGCCGAGATACAACTATTTGAAAATCAGGAATCTGAGGGTTGAGAAAATCATCTTTAAAGTTGTCCAAATAAAATGCTTAGCAATGCATATTACTAATAAAAAAATGAAGTTATTATATTTATAGTAGGAGATTAACTATCTCCATGGAACAGATCGTTACTTAATATCCTAATGATTCTTGGCATTAAAGAAAAATCGATAATTTTGACCCGTTCAATGTTTTTTTGGCTATTGCTACAAATATACCTGTGCTACCTAAGACTGGTTTTGTGGTCCAGGATCACATTGTGATTCACCTCATAGCTTGTTGGCTTAGTTTGGGGCATTATAACTCTTTTTAAAAAGCACTATGATTAAAAAAAGGGAAAAGCACTTTCAGAACCAAGGCTGCTGAAAAAAATAGAAGGCCACTGCGGGACTCTATTGATATTTATACACACCCCAGTCCTGGTATCCTCTCGCACTGTCCTGCCATGCCCCCGATCAGGTTACTGTGAATGATCATCACCCCTTTAGGTCTGCCGGTGGAGCCGCTGGTGTACATAATAACAGCAAGGTCTGATGGGACGGGCTTCACTATGGGTCTGCTCACTGCAACACAAAGCACACACTGTTTTCTCCTGTGGTGATACAGATGAATCTAATAAAAAAAAAAATCTCTATTCAAATCAATATTGTATGGATGAACTGTGGGTAAACTAGGCAATGACTGAAAAGGTTAATTATTATATAAATAAAATGTCAACCGTAAAGTTGGTGCCCTTTCTTACAGTTTTCTGGCTTTGAGCCCAGTTCTTGCACTGAGTGCATGCTGTGGATCTGAATGCCCTGTGGATATCCTGCTGTGCTGACGCTCTTGCTGTCCACATAGATGATGTGCCTCAAATTGGGGATTTGAGGAAGAACACTCTGTATGGAAAATTATGAAATCATAATTTTGATTTGAAAAATGAAAACTTTGATTGACGTCAAAACACAACATCGGATGGATGTTTATTTTGGAAACAGTTGAGGTCAAAATGTTGATTATTCTTCCAAACATACAAAATGCATGTTATTGTTTATTTACTACTGACCTGAATAAGATATTTCACATAAAAGCTGTTTACATTTAATCCACAACAAAACAGTTGAATTTATTAAAAAAAAAGAAGACCTGATTCAAAAGTTTACATCCCCTTGATTCTTAATACTGTGTTGTTACCTGATTTTTTGTGAGTCCCTTGTTTGTCCTGAACAGCTAAACTGCCTGCTGTTTCATTTAGCTCCCACAAATTCTTTTTTTTCCAGCAATGTGTATTTGAACCCTTTCCAACAATGATTTTGAGATCCATCTTTTCACACTGAGGACAACTGAGGGACTCATATGCAACTATTACAGAAGGTTCAAATGCTCACTGATGCTTCAGAAAAAAAAAATTATGATGAAAACTTTTGAACAGAATGTGTGCATTTTTCTTATTTTAAAAATATCATACATTTTTAATTTAGTACTGCCCTTCAGAGGCTACAGAAGATACTTGGATGTTTCCCAGAGAACAAAACAAGTTAAATTTACCCTGATCTTCAGATTCAAATATCTTTAAAAAAAGATTAAAGTGTATGTAAACTTTTGAACGGGGTCATTTTTAAAAATTCAACTATTATTTTCTCGTGTTGACTATATGTAAAAATCTTTCATGTGAAATCTTATTCAGGTCAGTACTAAATAAAAAAAAAAATTTGTATGATAATTAACATTTTGCAGATTCTGAATCATTTGACCTCAAATGTACATCTACTGAAGTTATATATTAAAGCTATGTGGAAGTTTAAATTATGACATTCAGCAGACGTTGGTTTTTTGTTTCCATCATGGCTAACATTATTTTGTTTAATTAATACCACTCCTTAAAACAACAAAATATCAGCATCAGCTGTCATCACTTTTCAGTGTCAAGTTGACTTTGGCATTAGAACTTGGTCTGACATTGATATTAGGTTAAATATAGATTATGTCAGGTGACCAAAACTCAATGTCTTATGATGTTGGTGATCCGCTGGAAAACTTTGAACTACAGGGTCTGAAAAGTCAAACATGACTGAATATAAACATGCGATTCGGTGAGTGAGTCAGATGTTCATTTGGTTACTGTTCTAACTGATTCAGTGAGTTAATCCAGTGATTCAAACTAATAACTCATGAGTTCATGAGACTTTTGTGTAACTGTTTAAAAGGTCATTTGTTTGTGATATAGACTGAACTGCTTTTTGACTTCAGCTAACAAAGACAATAGAATTGAAAAACATGCTCATTTGGAATTGACTCATGGTACCCATTTATGTTAACCTATTCAATTCTAATCATCCCGAGTAATATAAGACCTTGAAATACAAAACCAGTCATTAAGGTGATTTTTTTTTTAGAAATTTAGATTTATACATCATCTAAAAGCTGAATAAATACAATTTCCATTATTGTATTGTTAGGAAAGGACAATATTTGGCAGAGATGCAACTATTTAAAAATCTGGAATCTGAGGGTGCAAAAAAATTTTTTTTTGAGAATTGTTTGAGATTGTTACATTGTTACATCACTGTCTTTGGCTCACCTTCAGTTTGGTTTCCAGCAGTTCCATGCTGGTGACGAGGTGTGTAACTCCACACTCATTTAATCCATAAGCCACTGCCTCTTCTCCTAGAGTTGCATAAAATGTGACCACTAAAAAAAACCCACACAAAACACAGATGAATAAAAGATCAAGACAAACACAACACATTCACAGTTCATCTATGAGTCATCACATTAAAGCATTAAAGGATAAAACCTGTGACTCAGTCAAAACATTTTTCCTTCAGGGAAAAGAAAGGGAGTGTGTAATAAGTGAGAGTAAAAATAATTTGTTTCCTTACATGGGAAATTACGCCTGAAGCAGGTCTGAGCCGTGATCATCCACTCTGCCCGTGTCTCACAGAAAATCGCGATGGTGTTTTTTGGCTGTTGGCCTAGTGCTGCCAGTCCGCTCCCAAACTGACTGACCTGAATGTCCATCTCCTCATAGGATATCCATTTATATTCGCCCAGAATTAACTGCAAAGACAAAAAGTTGGAGTTGAGTTAACAAATGGTAAGTTCTCTTCTGCTCACTTAAGCCTGCATTTATTTGATGCAAAGTACAGCAAAAACAGTACAATTGTGAAATATTTTTACTATTTCAAATAACTGTTTTCTATTTGAATATTTAAAAAATGTAATTTATTCCTGTGATCCAAGCTAAATTTCCAGCATCATTACTGCAGTCTTCTGTGTCACATGATCATTCAGAAATTCTAATATGCTGATTTGCTATTCATTATATTATTATTGTTACAAAATATTTCTATTTTAGATAAATGCTGTTCTTCTGACCTTTCTATTCATTAAAGAAACCTGAAAACAAAATTTACTCAGCTGTTTTGGACATAATAAATAAATCACAACATTACAATGATTTCTGAAGGATCATGTGACTGTAGTAATGATAGTAAAAATTCAGCTTTGAAATCACAGGAATAAATTACATTTTAATATATATATATATATATTAAAATGTAATGTAATTTATAAATTACATTTTAATATATATATATATATATATATAAAAATGTAATTTATTCCTGTGATTTCAAAGCTGAATTATATATGTATATGTACACACACACCACACACACACACCACACACACACACACACACACACACACACACACACACACACACACACACACACACACACACACACACACACACACACACACACACACACACACACACACATATATATAAAAAGAAAACAGTTACTCTAAAAAGTAAAAATATTTCAAAATTGCACTCTTTTTGCTGTACTTTGGATGAAATAAATGCAGGCTTGGAGAGCAGAAGAGACTAGAAAACATTAAATCTTACCTTTCAAAAATTTTTGACTGGCAGTGTATAAGTAACATTTATAAATGTATAAATATCTATAAATGTTTATGTTTACATAATATATTTTACTCAAAGGAATATTCACTACCTTTAAAAAGTTTAGGGTCAGTACAATTAATTTTGAAAGAACTGACTTTTTATTCAGCATAAATGCAATAAATTGATCAAATGTCACAGTGAAGACTAACATTTTTACAAAAATTTACATTTCAAATTAAAAAACAGTATTTAGTATAAGTAATAAGTATTTCATGAGCAGCAAATCACATTAGAATGATTACTGAAGAATCAGATGACACTGAAGATGCTGAAAATTCAGCTTTGCATCACAGGAATATTTTAATTTTTTATTTTATTTCAATATAACATAGAAAACCGTTATTTCAAATTGTAAAATACTTTACTATTTTACAGATTTTTATAAAAAAAAAAATGCTGCTTTAGTGAGCATAAGAGACTTTAAACTTTAATACGATCCCAAACCGTAGTGTACATTTATAAAAAAAAAAAAAAAAAAAAAAAAAGTTTTAGATATTATTATTAGCGATGCACCGAATGTTCAGCAAACAAAATTATTCAGCTGGGGAGAAAAAAAAAAAAAAAAGCTTTGTTGGTGTTTGGCCGAATAAGCAAAAAGGCTAAAATGGCCTTAAACCTTTAATAAATAAACTACAGAACGTTATGTTGTCTAATACACGCACAAATTGTATTTATTCTGACAGCGCTGCATGAGTTCCTTAGCCAGGGTTCAAAGTCCAAAGCGCGAGGGAAATCTGCGTGATGAGAATCATTTATAAATCTGCTGCTGTCAGAAAAAAAGTAGTACTGAGGTCTTCTTGCAGGTTTCCGCCAAAATAAAAGTCAACATTCATAAATATTAGCATTGTAATTTTACTGTTGTTCTGTAAAATAAAATAAAAAACTAACACAAAAATAAAGATAATCATTACAACAGCTCTATTAATACATTTATTATAACATTCTCCTTTGCTCAGCAAGGCTGCATTTATTTGTACATTAAAAACACATGCCTGATTCAAAAAGGGGGTCTTAAAAACAGCCAAAGAATATTATTTTACTAACTTATTAATTTTAAGTTAAATGTGCATTGTTGGTAGGCTATAATGTCTACTAGAACGTTAAAAATGTTCAGTGTTAAATATTTTTAAATTATTGTTTTGTAATTGATTTTTTTCTTTGAAAAGCAAGACAAAACTGTAAAATGCAAATATTGGCTATTTAATTTATGCAATGGTGAAAAAATGGCAAAATACATGGAGGAAAAACACAAAAACCTTCAGCCAAGTGTGTAATTCTGTTAGGCTTAGGCCAAGAATTTTCATTCCGGTGCATCCCTAATTATTAGTAACATATTTTATGCGTACAGGACAGTTTAGGAGAGTCACGTTTTTAGACTAGCGCCTGATAAAAGCTGAATTAAAAAGGTCATGCGAACAACCTCCCTATATAAATTAGATTGGAGCAGAAAATTTGAATTAGGCACTCTGGCTTGCATCGTGATCACACCCTAACAGAATATGTCAGAAGAGGACGCACCTTTTTGAAGACCTTCCCACTTGGCTGAGTCTCATTTTCTTCACTCAGAACTTCTCTGGTTCCCAGGCAGTCCGCCTTACCGAAACGCTCCACCGCAGAGTCAAACAGCTTATCAAGGGTGTCCTTTCCAGCAAAGTCCTCCGTGACCAGGGAGTCGAAGTGATCCACAGAACGATACGGCCCATCAGTCTGACCGGTGGTCGACTTGGATTTGAGCCTCTTTGCCAGGGCTTTCCTTTCCTGGGCTCCAGTCAGGAAGTACCATGGTAGAAAGCTCAAGAGCGAGTAGAGCCACACTACTGAGTGTACTGGGAACAAGAGCACGGTACTCAGGTCCATGTTCAGACGCACGTCTGTTGAGAAGCTGAAGGGGACTGAAAGGTGAAGATATCAGGCCAAGCCTGAGATAGAGCGAGTTTGTTGTCCTGTGTCCGACTTCCAGATCAAAGTTCAGAAAGATTAGGGAAGTGTGGATCCAAAATGTGCAACCTGATAAGAATGACAAATATAGAAAAGGCATTTTATTCAAGTGTACTCAACTTAAACAACCCTATGAGACTTCAAGCAGAACAGTTTGTATTCATTCATTCAATGAGCCACACAAAAGACACATTCCAAGCCAGGGAATAGTTTCTCTCTGGTTCTCATTTAATGACTAGTATGAAGTCACAAACATCCTGCAGACGCTCCCCTAGCCTAAAGACAGGGTGGACTGATGAACAACCCAGTGACATGATATTGAAACGCATCTATTAACTTGACACACTTGTTTTATCTGTAGTTCCTGGTACAGCGTGGCAGAAATGCCAAGGCCATAGTTTAAATTTCAAGGAAACACCCAAAATGATTAAAACAAACACTTAATCCTTGTCATTAGCCCCCCAGCTTAAGATAACTTCATCGCAATAGTCAGGAATATAAGGTCACCTCTTGATCACATGATCGGTGTCAGATTAAGGAAGTGGAAATCATTTGCTCATAAATGGATACAGTAGAAACTACATCAGCTTAACGCTACTGTTACAACCTGTACACAAACACAGAGGACATTTTCATAGTTTTGCATCAGCCTGTTACTTGTTGCCAAGCTGTGCATTGTCTTTGAAATTAGACCTCGTGAAACACAAGTCCCTACCGGCAGTGAAGACAAGTGTGACCAACTGCAGGGGCTGTTGCAAAACTATGAGCTAATGGCAAAAGGTTAATGTAAGACATACTCCACTGACTCAGCTAGACACTCAATAACAGCAGATAACCGAAGCCCACTTAGATAGAAACCTCTCTGTTTGTTTAGACTGAAAACATTTTGGTTCAGAGATCAAATCGTGATCAGTCCTGGTGAAAAAGCATGTGATGTTGACACAATCCACAACTTTATATATAGTTCTTGGCTTGGGCAAAACAAATGTCTGCTGTTGTAGTATATCTAGTGTTTTTATTTATTTATTTTTGTGCTGATAAATGGTCAATATTTAAATTCTGAACTTCTTGTCTAAATATAAACATTAAAACAACTGTTTTTTTTTTTAATGTTAGAAGTGAATGTAGACATTATGATTATACTAATATAATGAAAATTACAGATGCACTAATATTAAAATTCCAACAGATAATGTTAAGCGATAAATTGTCGATATTCAAACTCAGAACATTTTTGTTTAAAAAACAGCTAAAAATAAACTAAAATTTAAAATGCTATAATTCAATTTATACATCATTATTATAATATACATCATATAAAATTGCATTGAACAGTGTTATTAAAAAACACCCACATAACAGTTAATCAAAATGTAAAAACAGGGGGAAAACGTGTCTACAATTAAATAAACTAAGTGTATGATTTTTAATGTTATTAAAGAAGTCTCTTTTCCTCGCCTGCATTTATTTGATTCAAAGTACAGCAAATTGTTTTGAAATATTTGTACTATTTATAAAAACGTTTTCTCTTTGAATACATTTTAAAATGGAATTTATTTCTGTGACTTCATGCTGAATTTTTAGCATCATTACTCCAGTCACATAATCCTTCAGAAATCATTCTAATATTATAATTTGCTGCTCAAAAAACATTTCATATTATTATGATGTTGAGTAGAATTTTTGTCAGGGTTCTTTGATGAATAGAAAGTTCAAAAGAACAGCATTTATTTGAAATAGAAAGCTTTTGTAGCATTATGTCCTTATCATCACTTTTGATCAATTTAAAGCATCCTTGCTAAATAAAAGCATTCATTTCTATCACTTCTATAAAATAAAAAAATAATTATATTGACCCCAAGCTTACAAAATCTTTTTATTTGACCAAAACAAACTGTTTTAAATATTGATAATAATAAAATGTTTCTCGAACAGCAAATCAGCATATTAGAACGATTTCTGAAATATAATGTGACACTGAAAACTGGAGTAATGATGCTGAAAATTTAGCTTTGATCACAGGAATAAATAACATTTTGAAATATATTCAAACAAAAAAACAGTTATTTCAAGTAGTTTATTAGTAATTTTTTACCATTTTTTTTTTTTTACCATTCAGGCTTAGTGAGCAGAAGACAATTCTTCCAAAATTTTTTTTTTTTTTTACAAATCTTATTAAAAAACTTTTGACTGGTAGCATAAAAACAGGATAAAGAAATTGTGTCTACAATTTAATATCCAATACTTAAACATTCACATACCTTCACACTGGAAATATCGAATTAATTAAAGCTCTACCCTTGCTCATCCAAACTTAATAACATTACCTAATAACAAACTAACTCACTAAGAAACAAATGTTGATGGCTGCTGACCGTTGCAATTTTTAATTTGCCCTGATGAGTTGAAACCCGCACAAAGGTTATTCTCAATGTGAACCCTAAAGCCTGGTGAGAGTGGTCAGTGAGCAAAGACAGCCAATGATATCAATCCTTCCAGCTCACCCCACTCACTGACCAGAGATCCTCAGCAGGTGGACGGACACACAGCGGACTGGAATAGAATGATTGGATCCTGGATCTGATCCCATTATCTTCGTAGCATTTGTTATCAACCCTTACAAACGACCTCTGTTTACTAGAAGGACACCTTATGACAAGCTGACCTGAATGTACACTTTCAAAGTGCATATCAATACTGCTATTGAGTGGCTGTGAATGATTAAAAGTCCTATACAAATATTAGCATGATCCATGTTATAAAGTCCAACTTTTTGAAAACATTTTGTTTTAAAGGTCAAGTAAGAAATGTCATAAAACATAAATAGAAGGGACTTGACCTAACAGTTTTCGACAATAAAAGCCATGACCTCTGAGATATTTATAATATATGTCACTTTGGACTACCAAAAAAAAAAAAAAAAAAAAAAAGTAGTTCACTTTCAGAACAAAAATGTACAGAAAATAACCCCCTTGTCATTCAAGATGTTCATGTCTTTCTTTCTTCAGTCGTAAAGAAATTGTGTTTTTTAAGGAAAACATTTTAGGATTTCTCTCCATATAATGGACTTCTATGGTGCCCCCAAGTTTGAACTTCCAAAATGCAAGTTAAATGCAGCTTTAAATGGCTCTAAATGATCCCAGCCGAAGAAGAAGGGCCTTATCTAGTGAAACGATCGGTTATTTTCTAAAAACATTTACAACTTATATACTTTTTAATCTCAAACGCTTGTTGTGCTGAGCTAAACATGACAAGCATTTGAGGTTAAAAAGTATACAAATTACTTATGTTATTATTTTTAGAAAATAACCCATCGTTTTGCTATATGAGACCCTTCTTCCTCGGCTGTGATCGTTCAGAGCCATTTGAAGCTGCATTTTGGAAGTTCAAACTCGGGGACACCATAGAAGTCCTTTATATAGAGAGAAATCCTGAAATGTTTTACTCAAACATAATTTCCTTACAACTGAAAAAAGAAAGACATGAACATCTTGGATGACAAGGGGGTGAGTACATTATCTTTGAATTTTCGTTCTGAAAGTGAACTTCTACTTTAAGTAGCATGGGTATATTTGTTGCAATAGCCAAAAATACATTGTATGGGTTAAAATGATCAACTTTTCTTTTATGCCATTAAGTAAAGATCATGTTCCATTAAGATATTTTGTAAATTTCCTACCAGAAATATACCAAAGCTTAATATGCATTGATAAGTACAACTTTAAAGGCGATTTTCGCAATATTTGGATTTTTTTTTTTTTTCACCCTCAGATTCCATATTTTCAAATTGTTGTATTTCGGCCAAATACTGTACTAACAAACCATACATCAATGGAAAGCTTATTTATTCAGCTTTGAGATGATGTATAAATATCAATTTCGAAAAACTGACCCTTATGACTGGTTTTGTGGTCCAGGTACATATATGCCCATCAATTTTGGGCGCGATCACATGATGTTCAAAATGCCGTCTAGGCTCTAGGATTTGAGACGCAGATACACGTGTGCGCGCACCACCGTAGAAACGGTTCGTTTTAATAAACAAAACACATTTATTTTCATCCAGAACTCTTTGATTAATCGGTAAAGCTCTTTTAAATCGGCTAGTTTGATCATTTGAATGTCATGAAGATGATGATGGCGCTCTTTGTCGGATGCGAAACGTCAAACGCAGCATCATCATCATGAGGGATGTCAAGACATGCTTTACCATCATCTAGCCTCATATTAAACTATCATGTATTAAAACTCAACCTATACACTTTAATCTTCCTTCAGATTCAGTACTGACGTGTTAAATTCAGATTTGATTAAACCGCCTGCCGTTAGCCAGCTAGCGTTGCCTTTATCTCTTTCAGTCATCTGTGAAGTTGTCGCAGTAAACAAGAAAAAAATGAACAGAAACCCCCTCATTACTAAGGTAACTTAATAAGATTAAAGCAATATAGGAGTAGCTGGGTAGAAAATGAAGCCGGTTTTTCTTACCGGCTTTTAGTCTCTTACCTCCACAGCCGGATCGGGTACTCCAGTCTCTCGCTGCCAAGCTCAATGACCGACAGTTACCTCCAGCGCATGCTGTTACACCCGGAAATATTGCGTCATCTGACTCCATATTTTTCAGCCAATAGTCGCCTAGACAATGAAGCAAAAGCACACGATTGACTTCCTGTTACTGCTAGTGCACTTAAGGTCACGGACCACGGCTTTAATTGTTTTAGTGGTAATATTATTAATAATAATACGCTTGAAACGACACGCATTCTTGGTATTTAGTTTCATAAAGGAAGCAAATAATCCTAAAAAGCGAACTGTGAAATCCAAATCACATTTTAGACTCTAGGCTGTAAAGTGATATACTTCAGGATGTAATATTAACATAATATCCTTGTTCTGTAGTTATAAATAAGAAAATATATACTTAGAGTCAAAGGTTTCTTTTGCTCACCAAGTCTGCATTTGACTTAGAGTACAGATATTTTTACTTTAAAATGTAGTTTTTACTTTAATGTAGTTTAAAATGTTATTTAATTCTGTGATTTCAAAGATGAATTTTAGCATCATTACTCCAGTCACATGATTCTTCAGAAATCATAATATTCTGATTTGCTGCTCAAAAAATATTTGTTAAAAACAGCTAAGCAGATTTTTTTCAGGTTTTTTTTACAAATAAAAAAGTTCTGATCAACTTTTTTTAATGGAAAACATCACCTTTGATCAATTTAAAGCATCCTTGCTAAATAAAAGTATTTTATTAAAAACAAATAATAATACCGACTCCAAGCTTTTGAATGGTATAGTCTATAAAATTACAAACAATCAGATAAATGCTGATCTTTGGATCTTTCCATTCATTAAAGAATCCTGAAAATATTGATAATAATAATAAAAATGTTTACAGCAACAGCAAAAGATCAAGTGATGATGTAATGATACTGAAAATGTAGCTTTGATCATAGAAATAAATTATATTTTAAAATGTTTTCAAATAGAAAGCAGTTCTTTTAAATGTGACCCTGGACCACTAAACCACTCATTTTTTAAATTGAAATTTAAACATCATCTGAAAGCTGAATTCAATATTTGGCCGAGATGCAACTTTTTAAAAATCTGAAATGTGCGGGTGCAAAAAAAATCGAAATATTGAGAAAATCACCTTTAAAGTTGTCCAAATGAAGTTCTTAGCAATGCACATTACTAATCAAAATCTTCTGATATATTTCCAGTAGGAAATTTACAAAATATCTTCACAGAACATAATCTTTACTTTACATCCTAATGAATTTTGGCATAAAAGAAACTCAAGCATTTTGACCCATACAATGTTTGTTGGCTATTGCTACAAATATACCCATTTTGACAGGGTCCAGGGTCACAAATAGTAAAAATAATTCACAATATTACTGCTTTTGCTGTACTTTGGATCAAATAAATGCAGGCTTGGTGAGCAAAGGAGAATTCTTAAAAAAAATAAAATAAAATTTTGACTGTAGTTTATGTAGTATACAGAAAGCATCAGTACTATAAGTGTCAGAATGTACTGGGAATATGACGTTACAACAAAATTAGTGAAAAACCACACCCAACACTGAGACAAATTCATCAGAACAGTTCGCTCATTGAGACCAGTGTTTATTGGCTGCTATTTACATGGCGATATAAAAAAGATCCAATCTTCTATGCCTGTTGCTATGTTGTAAATGCTGTGTTGTAGATTAATCATATGCAATTGTACCACAACTTCATGCTGTTCAGTCCATTTACTTTTTGCCTTCAACCATGATGATGTGATAACCAAACTTTGTTTTAACAGGAGGATCAGTGTATACAGGTTTGTCCATAGAGCTGATGGGTAATCCAAATGCTGCATCCTGGAATGGTCCCACCATTGATCCTCTTGTCATCCAGCCAAGGTCACCCTGTAAGCAAATCAAAACTTAGAACTATACAAGCAGTTGTAAGGTTGTCTTGATGGTTAAAAAAAGCATAATTAGAAAAACAAATGACTGAATAGTACTAAACATACTTTGTTTTAAATTCTATCCACCTTATTCTTCATTAGCTGCTATAGGGAAATAACAAAAATAGTAACAACTTGCTATAAACAGTAAAACTGTTTGCACTACAAACCAGTGTGTTCATAAGTAAGATAATACATTAAAACAATAAAATAAGACACACCATTTTGCGATATTAAGCAGCAAAACAAGCTGTTTTGTAGAGCTAAAATAGCTTTACACAGATGAGACCGGAAGCCCATAAAATTGAAATGGCCGCGCCTGGTTATACAGGGAAAATAAGGTGCATAGAATAATAAGGGTTTAGTATTCTATGCAAATTAAATTCTGAGGGATTTTCCAGCATGGATAGTGCATTGAATGCCATCTGCTGGTACAAACAAATAGTACCCATAGGCAGGGGCGTCGCTGGGAATTCTGGGCCCTGTGCACTGATCGGCTAAGCCCCCCCCCCCCCCCAAAAAAAGGTGGGGGGGCGGGGGTGTTTCGCGATCGATGTACTATGCCCCGGGGGGGGGGGGGGGGGGACGACGACGTAGTACATCGATCGCGTGGGGGGGGACAGTATGGTCATGTGACCCAAAGGTGATGTTCATACAGTATAATACATTCTGTTTACAAGAGCAACAAGATTTGAAGCTCTTGGCAGACGGCCAAGAGATTCGCGCTGTGATTGGCTAAATGTTACTTCACTCAAATCTAAGTAATTTACATCAGCGATGCGCGGGTTGATCCAAAATCCAAAACAGTTACCCGCAGTTACGAGTCATCCAAAATAATGGTTGTTTGAAATAAAGATGACAATTAAACCTTTGTAGTTTGTATATAGTACTAGACTATTTCTATGAAATACATAGACCTACACTTTATTGGCTGAATAATATTTACCTTTTGAATGTTGAGCGCTATTAACTGTTGAATAAATGCTGACGCGGGACAAAACGCCCGATTTCCCAACACGTTGAACTGATCAATGCCATTGTACCATTTTAATAGGCTACTTTTAAACGCATATAGTAATGTCAGTTTTATGTATTTTCTGAGAGGGGGTGGGATTTTTGTTTGGAAAGTCGCAGGAGAGACGCACACTTCGATTAGACTGATAAACACATGCAGCATCTTAAATTGTTAAGAAAATGGTATTCCTAATAAATGTCTCGAATATTTTGATTATGTCCAATGCTTCTCTTTCTTTTTGGAATTATTAGACACATTTCACTATGTCTTTTCAAATGCATAGGTCTGTTTAATTTCCTTAATTATAAAATTTCTAGCACTATTTTAAACGTTTATTCAAGCAATAACATATAAATGATCTCATGTATATGCTTGTTTAAAACCAGGGATTAAAAAACGAATTCCAAGTAAAAACTGTATTTTTCTTTATATTGCCAGAGAGCGAAACGAACAAAATTAAACATAACTTAATAAATTCGGCACTATAATTTCCTTATTCATTTGATACAACTATTATAGCTATACAATTAATATATATAAAATAATATTATTTTGTCATATTCATAATTCCTGAATTTATCTATAAAAACTTCGTTTTGAATTGCATTCATTATGTTTGTATAAGAAAATTCGTTAACCTAGCCTATTAAGTTGATTTAATATTCTTGATAATTTTTAAAAGAAGTTAAAAGTTAAGAAAAAAGGAATAAGCTTGTAGTCTATTTATATATATATATATATATATATATATATATTATATATATATATATATATATATATATATATATATATATATATATATATAATTTATGGCTATTGGCTAATCTTTTTCTAAACTCTTATTACACTGTAGATCGAAATAAAATAATTCTTGATCATAATCGCGTAGAATCACTGACATAATTTAGAGTACTTCAAAAACGAAACTATTTAAATCTGTATAAAGGAAAGACAAAATAAATCACAACAAGAACAATCTGTATTTTTCTTGCAATCAAGAACATTTATTTTGACAAAATTACCTAATTAATGCCAAATGATGTTTGACAGTGAACGAATCTCCACCGCATATAGCCGCATATAATCGCTGGTGTCAATCGCAAATATTAGACAGGAAGCGGGTCGGGTACAATAGTTTCTTTCTTTCTTTCTTTTTTTCATTTTTTTGCGGTCCGAGTTGCGTTAGATGAAAACGTCGGTCGGATTAGGGTTGTTTATACATTGACCCGGGCATCACTGATTTACATTAGTTAACAACATTTATTGTGATTTTAAAATTATATTTAAAGGAAAATAAAATTTCACTCCTCAGGGGCCCTCCCCCCACTTGGGGCCCTGGTAATTTAGTCCCCCTTTTCACCCAACTACGACGCCCCTGCCCATAGGAACGAAGAGTTTTTTTTTTCCTTTTCCACGTCATGCAAGTGTCACATTGCCGTTACTAATCCACTGTTTATACACAAAACGTATTACACAAAATGTTTATATACAAAATATATTACAAAATGTCTTACTCCTTGTCTGGCTTTGTCCTCACTGTACTGTGTTGCCACCTCACTGAAGCGCACGCCAGACTTGAGCTTCTCCATTGCTTCCATACACTTGCCATGCTTTTCACACAGAATATGCCGAACCTATTAGAAAACAGACCCGAAAGAAAAAGGCAGTGGTGCGTGATCAAAAATGTCATTCATTTAAATGGTGGTTTGGCAGTGACAATGTAACTTCACATCATGTATTTAAATATTTTATTAACAAAGTTCGGGAGGAGCATGTTCAGATAATCAACTACTGTAGTTCAACAGGTAGAGTTTGTTCAGATAATCCACTTATTTAGCATAATAAACAGCCAACACACCGCTGTCTCACCACAGTTTTTTCTGGTATCCCGACTCCACCCAAATCCTCACTCCAGCTTGGGAATAAGGGAATTCTCTGGGTTCAGGCTATATTTCAAGCTTGGAGCCCTTCCCTCAGACAGCACCCCAAATTTGCTTACTATGTGCTCATTTCTGATAATGTGTAAATGTGAACTCGTGAAAGGTGCTTGAGATTAGGGATGCACGATATTTATCGGACAGATAAATTATCAAACCGATATGGGTAAAAATTACGTCATTTTTATTGCTCTGACAAATAAATGAAACCCGATCCGATAAAGTACTCTTGCTGGTAAATCAATCAATCAGTCTGGTTTATCTGAGATTCATCTGCTTTCCGAGTGCAAGTGACTGCAGCTGTAAACTGCAGTGACTCTCGGACTTTGTCACGTGTAATACGTCATCATCGTCTTGGCCGGTCTGGAAGTTTTTCGCGGTGGCAGAGGAGGACGATGCTATTGCTATTTGCAACACGTTTAGCAAGGATTCTGAGAGGAGGTAAAAAGCCGTCAAGTTTTAACACAAATCTCACTTCAGAGGTTGTCATCGTGGTGAATCTGTTTTAGGGGCCGTTCACATGTCGCGCCTAAAAACGCGTGGAAAACGCTAGACACGCCGCTTTCTCTTTCTTTCCAAACCGCTCTGTAGCCTGCTCTGCTGTGGCGTCTGCAGTTGCTAAGCAACCATGACCTGTGCTCTCCATAAAGACGTGGAAGTTTCAGCCAAGGATAAAAGGATTTTCAGCATTAAAAATCGCTTGCAGTAGCTCTGTTATTAAATTTATTTAAAAAATAACCGTTTCTCCACCTTGGCAGTGCTTTCAATGTTATTAAGGGAACGGGTGAAGCTGATTGGTTGGTTCATGTCACATGACCTGCGTTGCGCTTACGGCATTCTGAAAAGTTGATGTTTTTATCTCGATTCTGATGTTTTATTCCCCGCCTTGTACGATTTGGTTGCTGCACGCATTCATAATACGATCAATAAGAAGCTTTAACGGACATTTGGACATCTGACGTTACTCCATGATGCACTTTTCATTTTTTCCAGGTTGACAAATGTCAAAGCATTTTATTTATTTAGAATTGTGGTGCCTTACACAAAAACTAAAAACATTTTTGAAGAGTCAGGACTGATGTTTGCTGTGATTGTTAGACCCAAATATATACAGTAATATACATTTTCGTTAGTTTATCTCAGATTTTGTATTCTCCTGGGTGCACAAAATTATCATATAAAAATATGAACGTATCGGTATCGGCCACAAGAAGGACTTAATTATCGGCTATCGGTAAAAAATGTTCATATCGTGCATCCCTACTTGAGACAACTTTAATTTTTTTTGTATATTCAGTGTATCAAAAATTACACAAGAAAAAATAAATATAAAGCAAACAGAAAGTGCCAACACAGGCTGTTAAAATGTAAAATTAAAATGTGAAACTGTTAGTCTAATTTCACATATTAGTATTAGTATATAAAATGGTATATATATATATATATATATATATAATATAAATATTTATAATTGAAGACTTTAACATCTCTAAACATTTACAAATGTTCATTTTGTGTATGTATGCATGTATTGACAATTTAATATTCATATTATATAAATGTATATTCATAGAAGCTTAGAATCAACGAAATGGCTGCTATTAAAAAAAAAACCTGAAATTCTAAAATTGGTGACTAATTCTGTCACTACTTTTTAATTCAAATTCTGAATGAGTTTTTTTCATGTTTTAATTTTTTGTTTTAGTAATTGTATTGTGTTTTTGTTACTTTATAGTTTATGTCTGTATTTTAATAGGTCTATATGATTTCTATTAATTTTGTTTTTAGTTATTTTAGTACATTTAGTTAATGTTAGTTAGCTTTGGCACCTAGCCGAAATAATGTGTTATAATATATTAAAGTGTATATATATATATATATACATATATCTTATATCAGTAAGATTTTAATAGTTTTTTAAAGAAGTCTTTTGCACTCACCAAGACTGTTTATTTGATTATTGTGAAATATTATTACAATTTAAAATAGCCATTTTCTCTTTTAATATATTTTATAATACAATTTATTCCTGTGATGCAAAGCTGAATTTTCAGCATCATTGCTCCAGTCTTCAGTGTCACATTATCCTTCAGAAATCATTCTAATATGCTGATTTATCAATGTTAGAAAAAAGTTGTGTTGCTTAATATTTTTTTTGAAACTTTTTCTTTTTTCACGATTATTTTATGAATAAAAAGTTAAAAAGAACAGTATTTACTTAAAATAGAAATCTTTACAAATCTTAGAAACCTTTGCTATTACTTATTAATTCAACACATCCTTGCTAAATAAAAATATTAACTGCTTTCAAACAAAAAGAAAAAAATAAGTACTGACCCCAAAATTTTGAACAGTATACTGTTACAAAGCATTTCTATTTTGAATGTTGTTCTAAACTTTTTATTCCTTAAAGAATCCTGAAAATAAATAATCAAAGTTCCAAAAAAATATATCGGTACAACTGTTTCCAACACTGGTAATAAATCAGCATATTAGAATAATTTCTGAAGGAACATGTGACACTGAAGACTGGAGTACTGATGCTGAAAATTTAGCTTGCATCACAGGAATAAATTATATTTGATAATATATTAAAATAGAAAACATTTAAATTGCAATAATGTTTAGTTATATTTAGTTAATTTCAGTTAACATTTAGAAGTATTTATTTGTAAGTAACATTTTTATGCAGATGTTTACCTTCACAGCTGTGCCTCCTTTCTGAGCCTTCTCCTTCTTATCACCATCTCCACTGCCTGAAGCAGCAGCCCCTGTCCAAATACAAATGTATGTTAGTATTAAAAGTACAAATATGCAACTAATATAACACCTATTCATTTGTATGTGCACTTATATACTAAGCGAATCACACATTTGCCCACATTCCTCTTGCATTTCACACTTTACCACATTAGGTAAAAATACAACAACCCGAAATGTCTCATTAACAGTAGTAGGTCTTGAGAAAAACGAAACATAATCAACAGAAACACAGCAGAGAATAACTATGTTTACAATCTGTTAGCTACAAAAACACTACTACACGCTAGCTAGCATGTCAGTATGTATAATAAAGCAACAGTCAAACTATATGCTATAAACCTGGATATAGTGTTATTTGTTAAATTTTATTCATGCAGTATCATATATTTGACGTTTACCTTTAGCACCTTTGCCACCTTTTCCTTTAGGTGGCATTTTCTGTCAAGTAGGTCTCCTCGTGTCGGAAGTATTTACCTTAGCTAGCCTAGCACACACAAGCTAGTAACTAACAGATTCCCACGCGGTTAGACTGAAAATTACACAACAGCTTTTTCAGCCTACAGTTTTACAGTATACCTTATTTTAGTCTGTTTTGTGTGGAAACGACACGCACAAATGCAACTATATATCCGATGTAAAGAAATTATACGTGAAATGTGTACCTATGCGCATTTATGAGTGGAAAGGACGCGCTTGAGTACATTAAAGAGACGGTTTTCGGTTTTTCCTCCAGTGAATATCGAATTTTTATTTATTTATGGTAATGGGTTAAAATGTTTAAATTACAGCTATATATTTTTTTGAATTTTAAATAAAACAAATCATAATAGTTGGACTGTTCATAACATTTCTGCGCAAATGTGCCCAGCAAGGATGTTCATGAACAACTCAGCACCGCAGCCCCTCACGATCAGCCGCTTTTCCACTATCGGGCCGAACCGTTCTTAGAACGGTCGGGTACAGTTCCAGTTGTGTTTCCACCTGAGCCTGGTACGGCACGGAACGATTACAAACCGTTCTCGGCACGGAACGATTACAAACCGTTCTCGGCCCGGAATTCTCGGCAAGGTTAGACAACCGTGCTGAACCGGGCTGGTAAAATGCGTGTGCATGACGTCGCCACGCTGTTGCCTGGCTACCAGTTTCTCTATGGCTCTGTCTATGGCTAAGCGGATGCGCAGTAAGCAGATACGGTAAATATAAATTTAAATGGCTGAGACACTTTGGTCTGTGGATGAAACATTTGCTCTAATATTGATATTTGGACAGAAAGAAAAATTCAACAACAGCTGGAGGGTGCAAAGAGAAACGAAAAGTTTTTAAAATTATAGCGCAGTGTCTTGCAGAGAAGGGCATTAAGAAAAGTTCAAAACAGTGCCGGGGAAAAAATAAAAAACTCAAACATACATATCGCGTCCAAAAGGACAATAACAGTAGAAGCGGGGCTGTCTACTCTTGCGTTACCAAGGCAACGATTTGACGCATTTGTCTTTACATTCCAAAGAGTTCCGTTATCTGCACCACAGTGGAAAATCAAACCGTATCTGTGCTGACTGGCCCGGATCGGCACGGAACAGAACGGTTAAGCATTGAGAACGGTTCGGCCCGATAGTGGAAAAGCGGCTCGATGAACCCAACCGTCTCTCTTAAATAGCCTACTTTTGTAGAAAATATCGATTTTATTGTAAAAAAAAAAAAAAAAAAAAAAACATTCATATGTTCAATTTGATCGATTTTACACCAAATATATTTTAAATTCCGCATGCCTCATTCAGATTAAGCAAGTAATTCGCCTTTAGGCTGTAAAAATTCGGAACGAATCAGATTCCCGTTTGTTGAGGAGCAGCTGTTGCCATAGTAACATAAAAGACAACACATAAAAGTCGCCTTCTGTTCTTGACATAACGAGTGGCAACTACGCATAATCTTTAAAAAATACATGATTTAGACTTTTTTTTTTGTCAATAAGGCATGATGACCAAAAGGTAATAAAGATTTAAAAATGTTTCTTTTCCAAAAAATTGTCAGTCAAACAGTTTATAGGTTATTTTAGGCTCATATAATAACTCTTTTCCTTCATATCTGGTGTTTTCTCTTAGACAGGTTGTTTCGTATTCAGAAGATGAGTGGCCATAATCATATCCAGCTCTCAACGGGACAAATGAAATGTTCCTGCAACCAACAAGGGAATAAAGAAGATGTTTGTTGATTTGATATCATCATGGAGAAATATGATAAAGTCCTGACTCTTGGCAGAGGAGGAGCAGGTGTTGTAATGTTAATGAAACATGTCGACTCAAAGAAATTATGTGCAGTCAAGAGAATACACGTGGACAGCTCTCGAAAAACAAAGACCAAAGATGTTGTGTTGCAAGAGGCAGAAATTCTTAGGAGCTTGAAGCATCCTCATATTATAACATGGATTGACACTTTCTTCGACGCAGCTAATGAGCACATTTACATTGTTATGGATTACTGTGATGGTGGAACACTGGATGACCACATTAAAGAACAGAAGAGTGGGGAATACTTTGCAGAATGCAAAATCATGGACTGGTTTGTCCAAGTAGTCATGGCCGTCAGTTATATCCACTCTGAAAAGATCCTTCACAGAGATATCAAGCCTTCAAATGTGCTGTTAACTAAGAGAGGTGTGATTAAGCTTGGAGATTTTGGAATATCAAAGATTATGAACCACACGCTCGATATGGCCTCTACCTGTGTGGGAACCCCTAGTTATCTAAGTCCTGAGCTCTGTCAGGATGTCCCATACAGCACAAAATCTGATATATGGGCTGTCGGCTGCTTGCTATATGAGCTTTGCACCCTCAAACCAGCTTTTGAAGCCAAAAATCTCCTGAGTCTGTTTTACAAGATCATAAAAGGAGAGTACATCCAGATCCCCCAGAGGTACTCAGAAGATGTTCATACATTAATCGAGAAAATGCTGTCCTTGGTTCCTGAGAATAGACCGAGTGCGAGCAGCATGCTTAGCATGACCTACATGCAAGAACATCTGGGAAACTTCATCACACTTCAGGAGAAAGAACTTATGAAGGTAAATACTGATTCCAGACCTCAAACAAAAGATGATTTTAATGTAGAAATGACATTGATGGAAAGCAGAACAGATAGTGCCTCGGCTGTCTCTGACAAAACGGAGACATCATGCAGCCTTGAGGAGGAATTGGCCCATGAAGGAACAGAGTCTGATTATTCAGAGGACTTTGACGAACATGATAGCTATGCGTCCTCAGAGGATGTTTCTAGGGAAGATGTGTCCTCCAGCCTTGTCAATGTGGCTGAAGAGGCATTTGAGGAACCTCATGGTAAGTGTGATGTAATCATATTAATATTTTCTGTTACCGTTGTTTTATTATTATGAGTTATTTCTCCAAGGCAACAGGCGTAGGGCTGATGGTGATCTAAGAATGATTTCATATTTTTCCTGGCCTTTCCAACGCCTTTGTGGATTCTCTACATGTGTTTTTCAACTTTTGACAGTTGTGTCTGAAGATGAAGACATCTCTGACTATCCAGATGACTTCGAAGAAGCTGAGGATGATGACCTGGCTGATCTGGTCAGCCATGCTAGAGATGCAATGAACTGTGTTTCAGAGAATGACGTGTTTGACTTGGAACTGGAGCTCAAAGACGCAGGCGGTTTCTCTGTCACGATGAAAATGTTAAAAGAGAGATACATGGGTAAAAATACACATTACATAACATTCCTAGTCTAGTGATATGGCGAACATGTAATTATTACAGTCATTACTGTTACTGTTACTGTCATTTTCATTACTGAAAATGGTTCTCTCTCTCCCTCTCTCTCTCTCCCTCTCTCTCTCTCTCTCTCTCTCTCTCTCTCTATATATATAGTGCCTTGTTAAAGTATTGATACCCCTTTTAAGGGTTAATTCACCCAAAAATGAAAATTTAATGTTTATCTGCTTACCCCCAGGGCATCCAAGATGTAGGTGACTTTGTTTCTTCAGTAGAACACAAATGAAGGTTTTTAACTCAAACCGTTGCAGTCTGTCAGTCATATAATGGCAGTCAATGGTTAGCAAATCTTTAAGAGTAAAAAAAAACATTCACGGACAAAACCAAATTAAACCCTGCGGCTTATGACGATACATTGAGATCTTAAGACACAAAACTATCAGTCTGTGCAGAAAACTGAACAGTATTTATATCATTATAGACGTTTTTCCTGAACACGGAAGTAAGTCCGACTCTTAACTGAAAGAATGCTTTGCATTTCCGGTCTGCATTGTTTCTAGTCAAATTAGGGTATATTCCGAGCTAATAAACTAATGTTAAACCTATTAAAATGTTTTTAAAAAGCACATGGCTCCATAGCGCCATCACTTGGCAATATCGCAATGACCGTCATTTGTCAGTGCCTCACTTTGCTTATTGTTTTATTTCCACTACATTGACTATGTTAGAGATCAGATAGTTTATGTTGGATTCACCGTTTAGATGCATGCTGAGGACATCTACTGGTTGAAGATGTGTAAATGCAACAAAAACAGACAGTTATAGTTCACTAGTATGGACGCAAATATAGTTATTGTTGTATTTATAGTTATCGTTATTGCTCTTGGTGTGAATGGGCCTTAACAGCTGAAAATGCAGATCAAACCAAAAACCAAGCTCTGAGGTCAAAAGAACTGTCTGTAGAGCTCAAAGACAGGATTGTGTCAAGCCACACATCTGGGGACGTGTTCAGAAGAAAAATTGTGTTGCATTGAAGGTTCACAGAAGCATATAGTCTCTTTGAAAGAAGAAGTTTCAAACAACCAGACTCTTCCTAGAGCTGGCCTCTTGGCCAAACTGAGCAATTGATGGAGAAGGGCTTGATGGTGACTCTAGTTGAGCTCCATGATCATATGTGGAGATAGAAGAAACCTACAGAAAGACAAACATCGCAACACTCCACCGATCTGGGCTTTATGGTGGTGTGGCAAGACTCAATCCTCTGCTCAGTGAAGACACATGAAAACATTTGGAATTTGTGAAAAAGCACATAAAGGACTCTTAGATTGTGAGAAACAAGATTCTCTGGTCTGATTAGCCTCAATTCCAAGCATCATGTTTGGAGGAAACCAGGCATTGCTCATCACTTACAGAGTACCATCCCAAAAGTAAACTGTGCTCGTAGCATCCTCATGCTGTGGGCTGTTTTTAAGTGGCAAGAAGGGTAGAAGAAAAGCTCAACACAGCAAAAATGTTTTTAGATAGCCTTAATGAAAACCCAGTCCAAAGAATTCAGAACCTCAGACTGGGCAGAAGGTTCACCTTCCAACAGGACAATGACCCTATGCACACAGCAAGAGTGGCTTATAGACAACTTTGTGAATGTCTTTGAGTGGCCCAGCCAGAGCCTGGGCTTGAACCCAATCAAAGATTTATGGAGAATCCCTGAAAATGTGCATCTGCCTCCATCCAACCTGACAGAGATTGAGAGGTAAAGAGGTGAGGAGATAATTGCCAAATACTAATGTCGTACACCCAAAAAGACTGTAAAGGTGCTTTAGAAAAATACTGAGTTAAGGATATAAATACTTCTGCAATGCACTTATTACAGGTTTTTAATTTTTAATAGATTTACAAAGTTTTGACATTATGGTGTAGATTGATGTGGAAAAAAAAACATCAGGCAGCAGCATAAAAAAATGAAGGGGTATACATACTTTAGTAGGACATTGTGTAAATATAAAACTAGTACATCTGCAAATATTTGAGTAGTTCTGGAAACTGTTTGCCAACACATCTGCTTCCCAGAGTGTCTCTGCATACTCAAGTAAATGTTTTTCTGCTTTCTGGATTTATAGAGGATGTTGGAGCCTCGGTCTATGAGGAAATCAGTGGGCACTTTCTCAATGGCCTCACGCCAGAAGACCTGCAGCCACAGTTCCAGCACACGATCGGGACAGACCATCTGGAGACCTGCTACCTCATTTTCAACCTTGACCAAGAGACCACATGCTGAATCATGTCTATTCACTTTAGGGAAAGTCATTTTCTGTCATTCTCTAATGATGAATCATTCCCTGATGATGAACCTCAGCAAATGCTGGAAATGTATAAAGCGTACAGAGTATATAAAACACAGGGTTTTGTAATATATGTGACCCTGGACCACAAAACCAGTCTTAAGTAACATAGGTGTATTTGTAGCAATCCAAATCGATTTGATTTTTCTTTTATGCCAAAAATTATTAGGATATTCAGTAAAGATCATGTTCCATGAAGATATTTGGTAAGTTTCTGATCGTAAATATATCAAAAGTTAATTTTAGATTAGTAATATGCATTGCTAAGAACTTAATTTGACAACTTTAAAGGCGATTTTCTCAATATTTCGATTTTTTTGCACCCTCAGATTCCAGATTTTCAAATAGTTGTATCTCGACCAAATAGTGTCCTATCGTAACAAACCATACATCAATGGAAATCTTATTTATAAATCTTAATTTAAAAAAATTGACTCTAATGACTGGTTTTGTGGCCTTATAGATATTTGACAAAAAAACGAAACGTTTGCACTAAGAATTAAGCGTTCCTTTAAAAGTGTTACCTTGTATAACCAGTAGGTGGCACTCTATAGTAAGAAAATGTGTAGTCTGGTGTTAACATAGGCCTACCAGTTCAGAAAATGAGAATATCATAGTCTCCCATATTGACATTATTAGTCACATCACAGAGACTGAAGTATAAAACCTTCCTGCCGTTTAAATTCACTATATAGTGAATACAGAAACTTATTATATCAGTAGCACCCAGTCTGCAACTTTTTCAAGTCATTTAACTCATTTTTTTTTTTGCCTAGAGCTGAGGAATGGTCTCTTAACATAGTTGTTAAACAATGCTTGTAAGTGTGAAAGCAGTGGAGAATATCATGTGAACATTTCCTGCTGTGATTTCACTCAAGTATTGCGATGTAAAACAGAAGGCATTTGCTGAATTTGTAAATTTATGGGCCACAGCTGCAGTTGTTTTGCACTTAAGGCGTTTTCCCTTAAACTTGCCCAGATTATTCCAACAGAGAATTAGAGATAGATAAACTGCCATGTGTAACTGTATGAATGACCCTGTATTAGATTTCATTTAAGAATGTTCACAATCTGCCTCTAGAGGAAAGTCTGTTATCAAGCCAGCATTAGCATGGGAAAGCTGAATAATTTTTTTTTTTTTTGCCAGTATAAGATGACATACAGTGGCTTGCAAAAGTATTCGGCCCCCTTGAACTTTTCCACATTTTGTCTCATTACAGCCACAAACATTAATCAATTTTATTGGAATTCCACGTGAAAGACCAATACAAAGTGGTGTACACGTGAGAAGTGGAACGAAAATCGTACATGATTCCAAACATTTTTTTACAAATAAAGAACTGAAAAGTGGGGTGTGCGTAATTATTCAGCCCCCTTTGGTATGAGTGCAGTCAGTTGCCCATAGACATTGCCTGTTGAGTGCTAATGACTAAATAGAGTGCACCTGTGTGTAATCTAATGTCAGTACAAATACAGCTGCCCTGTGATGGCCTCAGAGGTTGTCTAAGAGAATATTGGGAGCAACAACACCATGAAGTCCAAAGAACACACCAGACAGGTCAGGGATAAAGTTATTGAGAAATTTAAAGCAGGCTTAGGCTACAAAAAGATTTCCAAAGCCTTGAACATCCCACAGAGCACTGTTCAAGCGATCATTCAGAAATGGAAGGAGTATGGCACAACTGTAAACCTACCAAGACATGGACGTCCACCTAAACTCACAGGCCGAACCAGGAGAGCGCTGATAAGAAATGCAGCCAAGAGGCCCATGGTGACTCTGGACGAGCTGCAGAGATCTACAGCTCAGGTGGGGGAATCTGTCCATAGGACAACTATTAGTCGTGCACTGCACAAAGTTGGCCTTTATGGAAGAGTGGCAAGAAGAAGGCCCATTTGAAGTTTGCCACAAGCCATGTGGGGGACACAGCCAACATGTGGAAGAAGGTGCTCTGGTCAGATGAGACCAAAATTGAACTTTTTGGCCAAAATGCAAAACGGTATGTGTGGCGGAAAACTAACACTGCACATCACTCACTGTCAAATATGGTGGTGGCAGCATCATGCTCTGGGGGTGCTTCTCTTCAGCAGGAACATGGAAGCTGGTCAGAGTTGATGGGAAGATAGATGGAGCCAAATACCGGGCAATCTTGAAAGAAAACCTCTTGGAGTCTGCAAAAGACTTGAGACTGGGGCGGAGGTTCACCTTCCAGCAGGACAATGACCCTAAACATAAAGCCAGGGCAACAATGGAATGGTTTAAAACAAAACATATCCATGTGTTAGAATGGCCCGGTCAAAGTCCAGATCTAAATCCAATCGAGAATCTGTGGCAAGATCTGAAAACTGCTGTTCACAAACGCTGTCCATCTAATCTGACTGAGCTGGAGCTGTTGTGCAAAGAAGAATGGTCAAGAATTTCAGTCTCTAGATGTGCAAAGCTGGTAGAGACATACCCTAAAAGACTGGCAGCTGTAATTGCAGCAAAAGGTGGTTCTACAAAGTATTGACTCACGGGGCTGAATAGTTACACACACCCCACTTTTCAGTTCTTTATTTGTAAAAAAATGTTTGGAATCATGTGTGATTTTCGTTCCACTTCTCACGTGTACACCACTTTGTATTGGCCTTTAACGTGGAATTCCAATAAAATTGATTCATGTTTGTGGCTGTAATGTGACAAAATGTTAAAACTTTGCAAGCCACTGTAGATGTCCACACATAATGTGGTTTTGGCTGTGGATCTTTGTTCATCAAAAATCAAGGCCATGTTGATGTCAAAATGATTTTTCATTTAGTACTGCCTTTCAGAGGCTACAAACAGTAAGTTAAATTTACCCTGATCTTCAAATTCAAAATGTTTTCACCCCTGGCTCTTATTGCATGGTTTTCTCTTCTGGAGCATCAGTGAGAGTTTAAACCTTCTGTAATAGCTGCATGTGAGTCCCTCAGTTGTCCTCAGTGTGAAAAGATGGATCTCAAAATCATACAGTCATTGTTGGAAAGAGTTCAAATACACAACAATTCTAGAAAACCAAAGAATTTGTGGGATTTGAAGGATTTTTCTGAAGAACAGCAGGCAGTTTAATTGTTATTTGTATAAATTCAGCTATTATTTTGCTTGTGTACTATATGTAAACATCTTTTATGTGAAATATCTATTTTTCACTTAAACTTAAGTTAACCACTGTAAAGAAATACAACTCTGAGCATTCAAAATATAAAGTAATTCCCACAAAAGACATTTATTTTTCATGTGTACAGGATAAAGCTTTAAAATTTTTCCATAAGCCTGATGGATTGCAGTGTGTTTCTTTATTCATCCGTCTATGCATTTGTATGAGTGGATGAGAGACCAGAATAGATGCCGACAGGCCTGAGTCTGCTTTAAGTAGCAATCACCTCTATGCCTTGTCACTTTAAAACCTGTCAATATTTCATCCATAGTAAAACAAGCGACTGAGAAAGCTTGTCACTTGTGTCTTCTGGGCTTTGTACTAAGTTTGATGCATTATTGATTGATTACTGCATGATTGCCCCACCCTTCAGCACAAATGTGCTTTCTTCTTGTTTTTTTGTTTGCATATTATTCAAAAATGAGGCTTGGGTCCTAATTAAGAGTCTTTCTTTGTTTTTGAGTTGGAGTGTTTGACACGCATCATTAGAAAGAGAATAAAAAAGTTTCTGAAAAATGACAAGATGATCTTTTCTTTATTCACTCCTTGTGTTGTTGTTTTCCTTTGTGTGTCCTAATTATATTTTACTTTAGTGATGAATTTTAAATGTACTGTTAATAGTCAAATGAGATTTGTACATGTTGTTAATGCATAAATATTATGCACTATATATATAAAAAATTGAGGTCAAAAGTTTGCATCCCCCTTTCAGAATCTGAAAAATGTTAATTATTTTACCAAATTAAGAGGGATCATACAAAATGCATGTTATTGTTTATTTAGTACTGACCTGAATAAGATATTTCACATAAAGGATGTTTACATATAGCCCACAAAAGAAAAAAAGTTGAATTTATAATAACGACCCTGTTCAAAAGTTTACATCCCCTTGATTCTTAATACTGTGTTCTTACACGAATGATCCACAGCTGTGGTATTTTTTTGTTTAGTGATAGTTGTTCATGAGTCCCTTGTTCGTCCTAAACATTTAAACTGCCTGCTGTTCTTAAGAAAAATCCTTTAGGTCACACAAATTCTTTGGTTTTCCAGCATTTTTGTGTATTTCAACCCTTTCCAACAATGACTGTATGGTTTTGAGGTCCATCTTTTCACACTGAGGACAACTGAGGGACTCATATGCAACTATTACAGAAGGTTCAAATGCTCTCTGATGCTCCAGAAGGAAAAACAATGCAGAGCTGGGGGGTGAAAACTTTTGAACAGAATGGAGATGTGTACATTTTTCGTATTTTGCCAAATTTTTTTCAATTAGTACTGCCCTTCAGAGCCCACAGAAGATACTTACATATTTCCCAGAAGACAAAATAAGTTTAAATTGACCCTAACCTTCAAATTCCAAAAGTTTTCACCCTCCAGCTCTTAATGCATCATGTTTCCTTCTGGTGCATCAGGGAACGTTTGAACCTTCTGTAATAGTTGCATATGAGTCCCTCAGTTAAAGATGGATCTCAAAATCATACAGTCTTTGTAGGAAAGGGTTCAAATACACATAAATGCTGGAAATGCCAAATAATTTGTGGGACCTGAAGGATTTTTCTGAAGAACAGCAGGCAGTTTAACTGTTCAGGAAGAAACAAGGGACTCATGAACAACTATCACTAAACATAAAAAAAAAACACAGCTGTGGATCATTCAGGTAAGAACACAGTAAAAAGGATAAAGGGGGTTGTAAACTTTTGCACAGGATCATTTTTATAAATTCAACTATTATTTTCTCTTGTGGACTATATGTAAACATACATTACGTCAAATGTCTAATTCAGGTCAGCACTAAATATACAATAACATTGTATGATTTTGGTAAAATAATTAACATTTTGCAGATTCTGAAAGGGGGATGTAAACTTTTGACCTCAAATGTATATACAGGCCTATATTAAATGTGCGATGAGTTTGGTGGGGGATAATTTAGAAGGAATGGGGGAAAGTCATGTGAGAGGATACCTCCATTGCGATATGACTGGTTATGATCAGCTGTGATTGGTTCATGATTTGACTGATTATTCCGAAAAATAGCGAGGCGACACTTCTGTCGCCTTTCGTCGCTGCTAGTTCTTTGAAGTCGGCTTGGTGCGTCCCAGCGTTTATATGCCATATGTTTTTTGTCTAGGGAACTGCCCTATTCTTTGCCAAACATATTCAGGAAGGTCGTCTTTAACAGTCATGATATTCCAAAGAGAAAGGAAGTCCCTCCAGAGAGAATGGGAGGAAACTCAGGCAAACGTGTTTCCCTTGACCTTTAATAGACAGCACATGTCTGGCCTCCATCGGTGTGAGATTTCTCTGATTAGCATACTGCTCCTCACACATGTGTTCCATTGAAAGCCGGATGTTTAAATTCCTAATTTTCTTATCAGAACATATTTTCATGGAAAATATTGGTTCCAGCAGTACTGTAAATCGCACTTGGCTAGATTGATTCAAGACCATAGGAAGGAAGTGAAGAAAAAGCATGCATGAGAGTGAAGCTCAAAGCATAGAAGTTTTGTTCCTCTTCCAATGCTACAAACAATAATAACCTCCAGGCTGACTGTTTTTTGTCAGTGGTCTAAAATATTGATGTGCTATTGTTTCCGGAAACCAGTGTGTATTAGAGAAGTGAGGTGGAAGATGGTGACAGTAGCCTGCACTCTAAACCTGCTCCGGATGGGTCTCCAGGGATGGCACAGATCACAAACCCCCATCTCCCTGTGAAAAGCAGCCCCTATTCTAACTCAAAACCAGAGGGACTAAAAGCAGCTCTGGAAATTACATCTAACTCATCAGCTACGACTGTGTATGAAAGCAAATTGCTTTATCCAGCGGAAGAGTAAAAGCCACATGTACAGGAAAGGTTGATGGCACTTTACCTGATCTCACCATCTTGAGCTGACGCTAGGATAAAAATAACTACGACAACAGCTGTCTGAACGGCTTATGTCAGGATTGTACAACATGAATCTAACTATGAAACTGTACCACAGAGATTTATAGTACAGTTCAGCTGTTAAATATATAGGCTTAAAGGTGTTACTACTGTGAATAACCATATGCTCCAATTAAATGTTACTCAGCTGTTTAGAAAATATCTGCTGATTACTAAAAAAAAGTCTGTTTAGGCCTTAGAGTACAAGAAATGAAAAAGATATGCAATTCTGTCAGTTATTTTATAACTTATTTTGTGACTTTACGTTGCAAAATGACTTTTTTTCCTCTCCACAATGTGATTTGTTTCTTATAATTGCTACTTAACTCACAAAAGGAATTTATATCTCCTAATTGTGATTTTATTTTACAATGTGACCTTGAAATTCGCAGTTGCAATGTTTATTCTCATAAATAACTCACAATGTGACATTACATGTCGCAATATGACTTTATATCTATTTATTACACGGCTCTTTGGAATGCTCGATTCTGATTGGTCAGTTGAGACATTTGCAGGTTCGTTCTTTTCAAATAATCACCGCTCCAAAGTAATAACGCATAGCCGGTACTACTTGTATGTTTAAAATCCCTCCGTGCCAACAAAGATTACCGTTTGGCGCCATCTTGTGACAAACACTGGACAACCACAATTAACAATGGAAAATTTCGACATTAATCTATTTAAATTGTCTTACTAACGTACATAGTTTGAATGTTAGTCACGTGGTACTATATCGTTTCGCGGAAGGATAAAAATGTTAATTTAAAACAAAGATGCCAATAAAAGGTTTCAAATTCATATTCATGTCCAGTTTTTTTCCTTATGTGGCAAGTAGCCGTGTAATAAGCGGGATAATGTACAGGCAGCCGGTAGTTATCGCAGAAATAAGCCCCTTCAGTGTGATACAAGACCCTCCGCTTCGCGTCGGGTCCTGATCACACTGTCGGGGCTTATTTCTGCGATAACTACCGGCTGCCTGTACATTATCCCTTACATAATGTGACTGTAAATCTTACAGTTGTGACACTGTTTCTCATAACTTAGATTTTATAACTTACGTGACTTTATATCTCTCAATTTTAATTTTATCTCAGAATGTGATTGTAAATCTTGCACTTGCAATGTTTTTTTCTCAGAATTGCAATTTTCGAATTCAGTGACAATAGGATGCATTATGAATTTATATTGCCACAATATGACTTACATCTTACAGTTGCGATAGTTTCTCATAACTGTGAGTTTATAACTTATCTCTCTCTCAGTTGTGATTTTATCTCAAAATTTTGACTAAATTTGCAATGTTTCTCTCTTAATTGAGTTTTTATAACCCACAATGTGACTTTACGTGTCACAACATGACTTTATATGTCCATAATGTGACTAAATCTTACACAATTGTGACACTGTTTCTCATAACTGAGATTTTATAACTTATAATGTGACTTTATATCTCTCAATTTTTTGTAACTCAGTGACAGTGGGGTGCATTATGACTTTATATTGTCACGTGACCTTACAGTTGCTCATAACTGTGATTTAATGACACAATGTAATTTTATATCTCTCAACTGTGATTTTATCTCACAATTTTGACTAAAGTTTCCATGTTTCTCTCATAATTGAGTTTATAAGTCATGTGACTTTACGTCAACATATGACTTTATATCTCCATAAAGTCACTGTAAATCTTATAGTCCTGAGTTTCTCGTAACTGAGATTTTTTATAACTCATAATTATGATTTTTATCTCAATTTAGATTTTATCTCAGAATGTGACTGTACATCTTGCAGCTGCAATGTTTTTTTTTTCGCTTATAATTACAATTTTGTAACTCAGTGACAGTGGTATGCATTATGGCTTTGTATTGCCACAATGTGACCTTACAGTTGCGACAGCTTCTCATAACTGAGATTTTATAACTCTCAATTTAATTTTATATCTCAATTGTGATTTTATCTCACAATTTTGACTAAAGTTTCCATGTTTCTCTCATAATTTAGTTTTTATAACTCATAATGTGACTTTGCATGTCACAATGTAACTGTAAATCTTACAATTGCAATATTGTTTCTTGTAAGTGAGATTTTATAATGTGACTCTATATCTCTCAATGTTTATAACTGTGATTTTATAACTCAAAATGTAATTTTATGATGCCGTTGATAGCCTTATGGGCAGCACGGCGATATAAACCAAAGTTGCGCTACAGGCGCAGTTCAAATCCTGGCTCAAGGAAAAAAAAAATGTATATTGATTTTTATAACTCATAATGTGACTTTACATCTTGCAATTGTGACATTGTTTCTTATAACTGAGATCTTAGAACTCACAATATGACTTGCAATATGAATTTACATCTCCCAGTCGTGTCTCCCAATGGTCCAAAATGTCTTTAAATTTCAGAAATGTGACATTAGAACTTTCAATATGACTTTATAACTTCAACATTTTCTTGCAATGACATTAGGTCTAAAATTGCAATGCGAATTAGTTTCTCAAAATGGTCATTTATAACTAATTTATCTCATCCTTTGTTTTTTCTTTAAAACAGAAACAGGCTTTTATAGAAAGCACCAATTACTGTGACTCTTTCAATAACGCACCGCTTCACCCTGTTAAAGTGGGAAGTTTACTAAGTAGGCTACTGTAAGAGCGACTAGAGAACAGCGCTCACGTTTCCTCTCACCCTGCATGACACGTTAATCACAAATGATGAGAACAGGTCGAAAGCAATTACATGTTAGAAAGCGGTGTCATGGCACATAATTTCACTTTAGTACCTGACATGAAGGAGACCTTGAGGTGCGGGTCTCTATTCGATCTCCGCCCAGTCTTAGGGTTGCGGTGGGGTAGTTTAATAAGAGCTATTGTAGATGTCCTTGTAAATGATCAGTGTCAACAGAGCACACTTTATAGAGTTTGAAGTGTGCTCCTGAGCGGATTATCCAATGGCGAGAGGTGATAGAGGTCTTCACGCCCTTCAGACATTAGCCGAAACTGGCAGAATGTAATTTCAAACTTTATAAAATTGATTTCGGAGTGCAAAGCTCTGACACTGACACCTTTGCCATATGAGGGATTTTGTGGATAATATCACTGAAATTTGCCATTTTAAATCATGCATAGACAGATGTTCTCTCGTCTAGTATTTTGTCCTTCAGTGACAGTTATCTCACGGAGAAAGCCTTTAAAGGCCCTCTAGGTTAGATTACGAGATGCAGCGGGGAGCAAGATCAATTTTTCCCCTCAGATCCTTTAATCCAGTTTATTGGAGGTCCAGTAACACACAGCACAATATTGTGATATTAAAGGGTATTGGTCCCATTCTGCTGTTTTGAGGTTGCTGGTCCGTAATCTTCCTGTGAAGGTATCTCACAGGAGCTGGATCCATATTTCACAATAAATGGTGCAGAACAATTTGGACCACTCAAAAGTGAAGTGTTTGATGTACTGGAACAGTAATAGGCCTAATGTGGTTTTGTGATCCCTCAGGCATCTCTTCAACGTTAGGATCTCCTGGTGTTCGTTTTTGATTCACTCATAATTCACAGTGAAGCTCTCTGACATTTGAAAGCTTAGAAGCTTGTGCCCATAGAGCCCATGTGTGTGATTAGACCTATGAATGACTGAAAAATATCTTTGTAAAACCAGTACAACCATACTACAAAACATTCACACCGTACAGAACATACTTCTCTTCGCTATGTTTTACAGCAACTGATTTCAGGCGAAACTACTGTCTTTATGAATAAATCAATTACTGAAGCGATGTGGCTAGATGCATCTGAAATTGCATACTGATTAAGTATTGTTGAATTTAGCAACCATTAAATGTTTGTTACATACAGCGTCCATTGTGTCACTTTACTGCCATTCTCATTTCATTTTCAGTAATAACTTACGATTATTTAGGGTCTTAATGAAAAGTCTATAACAGTGTTAATTTTTCACAGATGAACACGAGACGAAAACTCATTTCGAATGACAAAAACTATGACGAAAATCTATTGACATTTTCGCAAACAAATAAAAACAAGACGAAAATGTTAGGGAGGGACGATTTAGGAGAGATTCATTCAGAATGAATCGGCTGCGCGGTAGGGAGGTTAGATGTGTACATATGAACTGTATCATAGCCTATTGATCTACTCTGTGAGAAATAAACTGGCATAAGCTGCTGCACGTCTCATAAAACGATCAAAAATGTCAATATCTGGGAGTAAGAGAAGAGCAGACATATGGATAAATTTGACGACACAAATAAGAACTCAATTCGGTCCGGTTTTCAGAGCGCCTTTCACACAGCACACGAGTAAGTTACTCTTTTGCGTCTAATGAACGGAGAAATACACAAAAAAACCCGCACTCGGTTACATCTTAGGTGAACGTGAACAATTGGGAGACTGTCAGACGTGTATCAGTACATTGCATTTTAAAGCGTAATTTAGTTGCTATTGTCTGTGGCATTAAAAAAAAGACAGAAAATCACTCACTGCTCTTGAATAAGTCACTTTAGTAACCCTAATAAAGATTAATCTAAATGTATTTATATAAATAAATGTCTGCTTGAAGGAATGAAGAATGTGATAAACAAGTTGTAATAAAGAACGCATAATATGTTCTTGTTTCTTAATGAGACGTGGTTTTATTTAATTTTAATTTAAAGGCATGTTGCGTGTCACAGCAGTTAAATCTGTGTTTATCGTGATAAAACCTTTAAGGGGTCATCGGATGCAAAACTCACTTTTACATGTTGTTTGAACATTAACGTGTGTTGGCAGATTGTGTACACAACCACCCTACAATGATAAAAATTCACCCAGTAGTATTTTTTTAAGCTTTAAAAGTAATATCCCCATTTTTAAAATCAGGTTATTCTCAGCTTCTTGTCAGTGTGACGACACACCTACAGAGGTCGCTCCCATGATAGTTGATTGACATGAACGTCTTACCTTAGACCCGTCCTCACCGAGCTGAAACAATCCGATCGCCATTGTCGACTCAGGTGCAGATGAAGACAAGAATGTCTCTGATTGAGCGACTGAGGTGTTCTGTTGTTAGATGTAATAATGAACATAGCAGTTATCATTTACTCCCGACATCTGAGCCACTGAAGACACAGAGGATAAGGTTACTTTCTTTTTTAAAAAGGAAAGCACCGATCCTGATCTACATATGCGTCTATGTTCGTTCAAAGGGTTCAAAGGGTTTTTTATGCATCTTTGTAAACAGCCTTTCTAAATAATGTGCTTGTTGGCAAGTTTTACCACTGAACACGGCTAAAGTAAACATTGCGGCTCATAATCCCTCATCAGAGCGGGGCGGGGCGAGCAGAGCTCATTTGCATTTAAAGGGACCTTGCAATAAAATGAGTTGATTTTTTGCAGAGCTGATTTTGACAAGGTAAAAGGGTGTTTTTTTACATTACTATTGAAAATTTTAACCAAAGTATATTATAGAGTTTTCATGAAGACCCTAAAGAATCATATGAACTTGTGGAAAATGGGCATCTGATGACCCTTTTAATATGAAACCTAATGAGTTTGGTCAATTTTGAGAAATGTTTAATAAATGCATTACACTGTAACTAAATCTACGGTAGATTTAGTCGGCTAAAATCTTATAGGTTTAGTTACAGTGTAATGAAACTAAAACTAAACTAAAATCTTATGATATTCAGTCAACAATTCAGATGACTAAAATATGACTAAAACTAAGGCCCGGTTTCACAGACAGGGTTTAGGTTAAGCCAGGATTAGGCCATTGTTCAATTAGGACATTTATGTAGTTTTTAGAAATATTCCTTAGGTAAAAACATTACTGTTGTGCATCTTGAGACAAAACAAAAAATCGGACATATTTTAAGATCAGGCAGTGCAAGTTTCTTTCAGCTGAAACAGCTCAGACTTACATTTTAGTCTAGGACTAGGCTTAAGCCTTGGGGTAAATGGCATTTTAGTCAAAAGACTTTGACTAAATCTAAATCAAAATTTGCTGTCAAAATTAACACTGGTCTATATCATGCTTTGGTTAAACTTTCTCAATGGTAGGGTAAAAAACATCCTTTTTACCTTGTCAAAATCAGCTCTGCAAAAATCAACCCGTTCTGGTGGATGTTGCTTCAAATGCTAATGAGCTCTGCTCGCCCCGCCCCTCTCTTCTCTCACTGGAGTAACCAGCCCTTTACTTTAGCTGCATTTAGCCATAAAACTTGCAAACTAGCATGTGATTAGAAAAGGCGATTGCAGAGATAAAAAAAAAAAAACTTTTAATTTCTTCTGCTGCAAGTAAAGCTGGATCGCAAATAGTTTGCGAACATATGCGCATTTATATAGATTGGGATGCGCATTCCCTTCACAAACAAAAGTCACCCACTGCGTTTTCAGTGGCTCAGATGTCGGGAGTAAATGACAACCGCTAAGTTCATTACATCCAACAACAAAACAACTCAATCGCTTAGGCGCCATTCTTGTCTACATCCCTGTTCCAGCTTTGAAACAATAGCAATCGGACTGTTACAGCTCATTCGAGGCGGGTCTAAGGTAAAACAGCCGTGTCAATCACTCTATGGTGGGGTCGGCCTTTGTCAGTTAGATGTCACACAGAGAAGATGCTGAGAATGGCTTCATTTGAAAAAGAGGAAATTATTTTTACATATTAAATAAAAACCACTGGGTTTGTGTACACACCCTGCCAAAGTACATGTAAAAGTGAACTTTTCATCCAATGACGTCTTTAAATTGAGTGCTTTTTATATTTAATATTGGACAAAGAACAGTAGAACTGACCTCTGCAGTGACCAAAGACAGCTTTCGCCCTTCCAATGCTTATTCCTCTAGTAGTCCTAAACCATAATCTCCACAGGCCACTTCATATTTCATTTTACAGCGGCATGAAAACCCACTTTTTTCTCAGTGGGTGGTAGAGATTTTGTAAGGGCTTTGGCAGCGTTCTCACTGGGGGAATCCCAGTCGCGTGGAAACAGCAGAGATTTTGAAGATAAGTCTTGTCTAAATGGAAGATCTGCAGAAGGAACTTGATGGACAACTGTGCTTTCCGTTCGAAGATTTCTATCTAGGAATGTGCTGTGCTTTCAGCTACCACTGCAACGTGAGCAGAAACCAGCAATATATGAATAATTTTTCATGATAATACTTTTCGTTTATTAACTTTGAGGGAATATGCTCCCGGCTAACAATAATATGCACTAAGAATGTTTTTCTAAAGTTCCCACCAAGTTATTTCTGAATGTCCTCAGATTTTTTTTTTTTTATTATTGTGAACATTAGAGAAAACATTAAGAAAATGTTAAAATTGTATCACTTTGCAAATATTATGGGAATGTTGTTCAAAAAGCCAATTGATCGGTTTCTGACTTTTTAGTCAATGATGTCACTATGTATTTCTTTTCAAACAACTCAGCGTCATGTTATATCAAGGAAAGATTTAAATGTGCACCTACAGCACGTTACGAACACTGATCCACAATTGCGGATATGTTCTTTATGTCTAAAGTATATAGAAAGAGTAAGTCTTATCAAGTCCTTGTTTAATGTCCCTATAAAGTCCTTTATTTAAAATCTAAAATTCTTTATTTATAATCTGCCTGCACAATAAGCCATAGTAGTCTCTCATTTAGTTTTTCATGCTTTAACAAAAACAGACCTATTTAATAAAACCAGTCATTTGCATATTTCCAGTACACTTTGTCTGTTATTAAAGAGCAGGTCATATGGGATTTTGAAAAATATATTTTTTGCAGATTGTAACCTTGCTATCCTTCAATCAGAGGTGGAAAGTAACGAATTACATTTACTCGCATTACTGTAATTGAGTACCGTAGGTTATTTGTGTACTTCTACTTTTTAAAGTAACTTTTAAATTTTGTAATTTTACTTTTACTTAAGTATGTTTTGAATTAAGTATTGTACTTAACTACATTTTAAATCTTATCCGTTACTGAGTAAAAATAAATTAAAAATAAATAAAATTAAATAAACAAACAAAAAAAATTGTGCGTGGAGGGAAGGAGGGGATCGCGCACCGGAAACCATCTGACAATGGCACAGTTTTTTCCTAAATACTTGAATGTCCCTGACCCATTTTGACTGTTTTAGTGTTTAACAAAAGGATGCTCTACTGATTCCACAGTTTATGCCACATTCAGTGGTTGTGATGTTTAATGTTTTATGGGATCATTTGCATTGAAATTACTATTTTCCTAAATGTTTTATATGGTTATTTATTTATTTAAATGTATTTTATTTTATTTATTTGTTTTTATTGCACTTTAATTTGTAAAGTTGTTTCTTCAATTAAAAACAACCAGGTGGGGATTTATATCCCCTTGTCTTTTTTTAACTACACTTGAAAAACCCCACCCACTCCTGCTGTTAAAAAAAAAAAAAAAAAAAAAAAAAAAAAAAAAATTACTCAGTAACTTTTACTCAGAGTAAAATTTTAAATGAGTTACTTTTTACTTTTACTTGAGTAGATTTTTTGACTATTACTTGTAATTAAGTAAAATTTCATTGAAGGAACAGTACTTTTACTTGAGTAGCATATTTTATTACTCTTTCCACCTCTGCCTTTAATATAAACAGTTTGCAAAGTTGTTAATCAAAAAAAGTGCATGATAAATAAAGATATTGTCTCTCAAACGAAAGAGTCGGCTCAGAATCGCCTTAATAGGTCTTCTGTCTGTTACCGATCTATGTCACTGCTTAAGACATTAGCATAATCCCCGTCTGCTCGTGAAATACTAACAGTCTGACCTGCCCACAAACACTTCCACTAGTAAGTGTGTTTACATGATGTCGAGAATACACTGTGTTCTGCGCTATGAAAGCAAATTTGCTTTGTTTTCATTGCCGACAGTTTATGACGTGAAGAATCAATGGTTAAAATTCATTTTTCCACGATACCACAGCAATATAATTCAAACCTTTTGTTGTGTGCTCGTCATTTTACAGAGGACTGCTTCTCTAATCTTGGCTTTTATCTTTTTTAGCTTCTAATCTATTTGGACTAACAAGCGTCTCCGAACCACAGCCTGTAAATACGATTGATACGCTATGTGTACATTTTCAAATGAGTGCTCAAAATATCTAGTTCAAATTATCCAGCTTTAGGGTTCAGGTAAACCACGATATTACTGTCTTACTGAAATAGTTCCGGGAATTCACTGTGAACCCACCATTTTCTAAGAATGTGTCGATTAATGTAGACTGTCATTGTTTTAATTACTTAATTTAATAAAAAAATAATGTAACATAGACGTACTTGGTTTACAAACCGTGTTGTTTCATCAGTTAGTATCCACCATTATGGTTTTGTTATGCATTTACAGTTTAGCAGCTAAACTTAAGCTGTGGACATGATTCGCTTGCATAAGTGTTAAACAAAATGTTTCATGTCGTCATTTTGAGAACGGATTTGAGCACTATATTATTGTTTTATATAAAAGTGCTCAGGGTTGCCAGGTTGTCACAACAGAACCTGCTCAATAGCTACTCAAAACTAGTCCAATTGCGTTTCTAGGGGGGTCCCCCATTAAAAATCGTGTTCCAGGGTGTATGATACACGCTTTTTGTCAGGGTTCTCCTGGTAAATTCGCATTCCAGGAGCTAAATATGACGTTATTGGGGTCGCTTCAACCCGTGGATATCAAAAACAACCGTGGACTTGGCAACAGATGGTAGTAATCGCTAACTTGCTCAAGTACTCCTCTCTATGCCAATCACAACAGGCTTGGCCAGCTGACCAATCAGAGCAGAGTAGGTTTATGGGAGGGAGGGGTTTACAAACATTACGCTCAAAACTGCTTTGAACTAATCGTTGCGAAATCATTAACAAATGACTCTGTATACATGTATATTCTGAGAAAATTACACTGTTTTCTGACCTTAGATGCATTTAAACCTGTTGTAAGGGACTCAAACACATTATTAGGAAACTTAAAAAACATATGACCTTCTCTTTAAAGAAGCTTAGATTGCGCATCAGGCTTATTGTACAGTGTCAACAACTCATTTGGTTCTTTTTTATTCAGACGTGCTACTTCAGCTGTGCATCTTGCATCATCAGCCCGGAATTAAAGGGGTCATCGGATGCAAAACTAACTTTCACATGCTGTTTGAACATTAATGTGTGTTGGCAGTTTGTGTACACAACCACCCTACACTGATAAAAATCCATCCAGTGGTATTTTTTTTTTATCTTTAAAAGTAATATCCCCTTTTTAAAATCAGGTCATTCTCAGCTTCTTGTCATTGTGATGAAACACAGTTGATTGACATGAGCATCTTACCTTAGACCCGCCCTCACCGAGCTGAAACAGTTACGAATACAATCGCCATTGTGTCGACTCAGGTGCAGAGGAAGACTCTAATTGAGCGATTGAGGTGTTCTGTTGTTGGATGTAATAATGAACAAAGCAGTCGGAATTTACTTCCGACATCTGAGCCGCTGAAGATGCAGAGGATTAACGTTACTTTCCGTAAAGGAAAGTGCCAAAGGAAAGCGCCGATCCCGATCTACATATGCGTCTATGTTAGTGTGAATCATTCTTGATGCAGCTTCACCCACAGCAGAAGTGAATATAAGGGTTTTTTATGCATCTTTGCAAATGGCCTTTCTTAATAATGTGCTTGTTGGCAAGTTTCGCTGATAAACGCAACTAAATGCGGCTAAAGTAAACATGATGGCTCATAATCCCATAGCAGAGAGGGGCGGGGTGAGCAGAGCTCATTTGCATTTAAAGGGCCCATGCAATAAAATGAACTGATAATTTGCAGAGCTGATTTTTGAGGTAAAAGGATGTTTTTTTTCCACTACTATTGAGAATTTTTAACCAAAGTATATTATAGACTTTTGATTAAGACCCTAAAGATTCATATAAACTTGTGGAAAATGGGTATCCGATGACCACTTTAAAGTTCGATTCAGTTAGATTTTGTGAACCAACCTGGTTACTTCCTGAGAACTGGCTCTAAAGATTCATTTAAAGGAACCGTATGTAAGAAATTTATGTCAGTTAATCATAAAATGGCCCTGAAATGTCACTAGACATTAAGAAATCATGTTCATTTCAAATACTTATAACACTGACAACAGTGGTCCGGCCAGGATATTGTCATTTAAAAGTGAGAGTTGCAGCCCTCAACTGATGTTATTGTTGTCGTTTTGTGTTTTGGTCTGAGGCTCCACCCTCCAGCTATCTACCAATCACGAAGTCAGTAGAGTTTCGTGAGACGGGTTGCCAGCTATGCTCTAGTTAGTTACAGCTGCTGCTAAGAACGAGTCGGATAAAACATGTATAAAGTTACGAAACCTAAAAGACCTCGTTATGAATCCGAAATACGTCGTGACAAAGTCCGAAATAAAACAAGGATTTGTATAGGAGATGCCTTTGAAAGATGGAGACGGCTGAAAACGGAGAAGAATTTGAAGATAGACGCCAACGTTGCTAATTTTCTCCTTGACAGGTAAGATTCATCTATGTTTGGCTAACTTTGCTTCCGTAGGCTACACAGTGGATTTTCTGCGGTCGCCCGTGCTAAATGCGTTCATAAAAAGCTTTATATCGCACCACTAGCAGGGTATGAAAACAATCTATGTTCCGACTGAAATGTGGTATTACAGTACATCTTTACAAAATATTTGGCTAATCGCCATCTGTAAATTTTTGCGATACATAATTACTTCGCAAAACATCTCTTGTGAAGCATAAACATAATTAACAGAAGAAAAACAAATTACTGTGTAAGACTCGTTACTTGCCATTGGAAGCTCCTTGTAGCACTAGCAGCCTACTCCTGCAGCTTAGCTGGCAACCTCTAGTCAGGGGGGAGCGGGAGGGGATACACCGTTCTACAGTATTTTGAAAGTGATTGCAGTACCAGTTTTGGCCACAATCCTACATACGGTTCCTTTAAGAATCGAACATCACTCTCTACATGGAACTTTTTTTTTTAAATGCAAAGGAACAACTTTTTCAGTTTTTAGTACATAATTGCTGTGTAAACATACCCTAAACTGTTTCAGAAAAACATTGCACATGCCAGATAACCAGATCAGACTGCATTGCTCTGAATGAATGTTCAAGTTGTTACTTGAAGAACCTTCATTCATAACTTTGACAGAATTATATGCAAAATTCAGAGAATATTGCTTGGGTTTTATGGCATTTTAGTACAGTAATAAGCAAAATACATGTCTAGAAGGCAAATAAAGTTCATTACTTCAAGTTTAATTTGCCATTATCGAAAATAAGAGAGTGATGATGGCAAGCATCTTCAGTGTGCCAAAGAGCGAATGCTCATAACCTTTTCAGCCCTCTCTTGCATAATTATGCCCGAGGGGAAGGCAGACAGACACTTTTAACAAATAACCAGTCACCAATGCAAGCAACTTTATACGCTTCAATCTCAACATCCTTAATCTAAACTCCTTTAAAAGCCATTTCAGCTGAAGCAAAAGATGCTTCAGATGCTCTCTCAGTATGACTGTCTGTGATTTACCCAGCCTGCAATAGTGCGATGCGATCTGCAGTGCAAATGATCTAATTAGTCAAATATCTTGACTACTCAGACCCGAGAAGTCGGCATGTCTTGCTCCTTATGGTGGAAGCTTGTCAATTAGAGAGTTGTTTGCTTCGGCTAATTGTGAATGCGAGAAGGGTTCTTGTCCTTTTCGGGAGTGCATAGGCCGACAGCAGGAGGCTGGGAAATAAGCCGCCCTCGTTTGGTAGAAAGAACAAGTCACCTCTAGGGCTTGAGGTCAGGTCAGCCTCTTTTTCGCCACTCTTTCTCCTTCAAATGCTCTTTTATCTTTTCATTGCCACAGGAAGGAGATGAATCACAATGGGTGAGGATATTTCAAATGGGGTTAAGGAAGAATGATGGCTTGCCACTAATGGAGGTGCAATTTTGAGTGTGAAAACATGGTATATACACATCATGGAATTGATATGAAATTGATTAAACTGATACAATCAAATTGCAACAAATTAGAGATTACAGCCGATTTAAGATCTATGCACAGATAATTTAATGAAGTACAGAGATAATCCAAAGTGAAAAACCAGAGGCAAGAGACCAAAAATAAACAGCAGGTGTTAAGTACTTCTTAAAGGAACATGTACACTACCAGTCAAAAGCTTTTGAACAGATTTTTAATGTTTTTTAAAGAAGCCGCTTCTGCTCACTACGCCTGCATTTATTTGATTCAAAGTACAGCAAAAACTGTAAGATTTTAAAATGTTTTCTATTTAAATATATTTTAAAATGCAATTTATTCCTGTGATCAAAGCTACATTTTCAGCATTTGAGTATTTTTCAGCATTCTTTGATGAATAGAAAAATCCAAAGATCAGCTTTTATCTGAAATAAAAGAGTTTTTGTAGCATTACAAACTATGGATTCAGTATAATTTATTCATTTATTTTTGAAAGAAATTACAAAAATTATTATTTAGTAAGGATGCTTTAAATTGATCAAAAGTGATGATAAAGATATTTATAATGTTACAAAAGAGTTCTATTTCAGATAAATCCTGTTTTTTTTTTTCTAAACCTTCTATTCATCAAAGAAACCTGAAAAGATTCTACCCAGCTGTTTTCAACATAATAAATGTTTTTTGAGCAGCAAATCAGAATATTAGAATGATTTCTAAAGGATCATGTGGCTGGAGTAATGATGCTAAAATTCAGCTTTGAAATAACAGATGTAAATTACTTTTTAAAATATATTCAAATAGAAAATGGTTATTTTAAATAGTAAAAATATTTCCGATTTGTACTGTTTTTGCTGTACTTTGGATCAAATAAATGCAGGCTTGGTGAGCAGAAGAGACTGTTCAAAATCTTTTGACTGATACATCTATATAGAAATACACATTGACTTTTTTTATGAACAAATAAAACAAATTTATTTTAAGAAATATTATAACATAAAATTAGTGTCACATGATCCTTTAGAAAATTATTTTAATATGCTGATTTGGTGCTCAAGAAACATTTCTTATCATTATCATAATGTTGAAAAAAGTAGTGCTTCTTAATAGTTTTGTAGAAACTGTGATATATTTTATTTAGGATATTCATCAAGGAATAAAAACAAAGAAATTTATCTGAAATATTTATGGCAATTAAAAAAAACAATAGTAAAAATGTCTTTACTGTCGGTTTTTATCTTTTACAATACTTTTTTATATTTAATAAAAGTATTATTTATTCCTAAAAAATTCTTACCGACCCCAAACTTTTGAACATTTGAGTATGTTAAAAAAAGAAAAAAGTATTTTAATAAAATAATAATAAAACCATGTTCAGTCTAACCTCTATTGGTTTGCAACATGAGGTTCATAGTACTCATGAACCTAAGATGCATTGAGAAGAACAAAATGCGTTTAGACATGTAACAGTCAATGTATCATATGTGGATTATTCCCAGGTCACTAGGCATCTCTAATTTCAGCCCTAGTTCTTTATATTTCATATAGACACAGGTAACAGTACATTCAACATGACATATTTCTTCAGGAGCTTGCAGGAAGCCAAAGAATGACTTATTAGCTATTAGCCTCCAGAAAACCATCTATGAAAACCAAAATAAAAGCATTTATCACTGAGGATAAATCAGAAATCAGAAGTGTTTCAAGACTTATGCAAGACGGGTATCTGTCTCCCAAAGCTTCAGAGTCGTGATCTCCTTTATGAGTACTGGTGTATCTTTACAACACAACACAAATTTGATACTGATCTCAGACCAAAGTAAGCTCAGCTTGAGTCAGAGAAACAGTACATCAGAGAGTTCTGAACCATGCACAAGCCTGAGCCAATTTATATCTTTGTTACTGAATTGCTCTCTTTGTCTGTGGTCGCCTACAATGTTTTCAATATTTTTTCCAAAATCCAGCTGAAGATGTAACAATACAGCAGGGGTCTTCAACAGGGGGTCCACAGCAGTACTGCAGGGGGGCTAGCAATTATTGTTCAAGCTCAATTTTTGTGAAATCTCTTTTAAACCAAAATACAATATTAAGAACTTCATCTAAAACTAAAGTTAGGAAGCTAAAATGTTGTCCCACATGAATACATAGAGTAAAATTACAATTGTAAAAGAATAATTATAACGGTTTTGCAGTGTAAGCATCATAAGTAAACACATTACTGTTGTACGATGAGAGCAAAGGCCTTACACAAAAAATAGTATTAAGTCAAAACCTTTTTGTGTTTCATCGGTTTCATCTGGCTCAGGAAAAATGGCCCATCACTCAATGTAAGGTGCCATTCTAAGTTCTGTCAGTCAGAGAAACTGCAGAAATAAATGCAGTGTAAAACAGATCCACAGGACAAGTGTTAGTTATGAAAGGTTGTTAGGTGCAAACTGCTGAGGCATGTTCACGATTGCACTTCCAATGCAAACTGTCTGAGGATGGTGTGATGCAGTTTGACTCATACAGCAAATGAGCATGACACAGAGGCCTAGTAAGACTGAGAGACAATGAAGATTGAGCCTTTAGCCAATTACTTCAGTGTTACAACATTGTGAAGCAGACGAAATAGTGATAATAAATATAGCTGCGAGCAGCGATTACCGAGGTTCAAGCGCTTATGGCATTTAAACATATAAGGAAAAAGACATTACATATTATTTAGCAAGGCTGTACCCATCTAAATCAATGATTTACAAAAGCATTTTTGGCAATTTACCATAGAAATATGTTTTTTTATGTTTATGACTGTTATAGTGCCAGCTATGGACCAATTCTTTTAAAACTGTGCATGCTTGTTTAGAATAACCTGCCGCATGTGCTCAGCAGATTTTGTGAAGTTTTGAGTATTGCTTTAGGCTTTATAGGGTTTTAGGTAAATTTCGGACAGGCCCCTTTTCGACCCCGTTATAGCTTACCAAAGGGTAAATGTCAACATTTTTGAAAGAGTCTAGAGAATTGTACTGTAGTGTTTTTTTCCAGATTAAACAAAAACCTAGTACTAGTTTGGGTATATTCTCAATCATCTAATAAACGATTTAATTGACAGCAGTGGTGTTGGGTTCGATCATATGATATGAATATTGTGCATATGTGAGAAAAAACACACCACGCACAATCATTTACGCCCTTAAAAAAATGTGATATCGCTTTCCCTGTGGTCAATTTCTTTCAAATTTCTCTCAGAACCTTCGGAGCTGTGAGTCGAACAGGCCCACCAAATTTTGTTCCAATTTGCCTCCATTAACCTTGTCTAACAGGTGCTCAAACTTTGTCGGCCAATGGCAGCCATGTTTTTTGAGATACACAAATGTCTCTGTGGAGACTTGTGGCACTTCAGACCAAGAACATGCACACCATGCACAGTTATAGCAATTTTTATCCTCTCTTATAGCGCCACCAAGTGGCCAAGCTCTGCAATGTTTTCCCTGTTACCTCAGATTGTGCTCTTACATAAGTGTCCTGAGTTTGGTGGAGATATCTCATTCCGTTCAGGAGTTACAGAAATTTTACTAAAAGTGGCCCTGCCCCTTTCAAATAAGTTAAAAGTTCAACTTTTTTTTTGTGATAATTATGGATATTCACTTTCCAGAGACTCTTTCTGCACTGCTTTGGTTTTGATCGGGTGAAAAAACTAGGACTAGTTTGCAAAAGTAGGTTTTTTACATCTTCTCAATCATGTAATAAACGATTTGATTGACAGCAGTGGTTCTAGAGGCAAAGTTGTCCGGAATGAGGAGTTCTATTGTATGATATGAATATCGTGTGCATGTGTGAAAAACCATGCAACGTACAATCCTTTACTCCCTTGAAAAAAATGTGATATTGTCCCCCCAGTGGCTGATTTCTTTTAAATTTCTCTCAGATCTCTGGGGCCATGAGTCAAACAGGCCCACCAAGTTATGTTCCAATCAGCCTCTGTTAACCTTATCTAACACGTGTTAAAACTTTATTGGCCAATGGCGGCCATGTTTTTTTAGATCTGCAAATGTCTTTGTAGACACTTGTGGCACTTCGGACCCAGATCGTGCACACCATGCACAGTTATAGCCATTTTCCCCCCCTCTTATAGCACCACCAAGTGGTCAAGCTCCGTGATTTTTCTCCCTGTGACTTCAGATTGAACTCTTTCATAAGTGTTCTAAATTTGGCGGAGATATCTCCTTCTGTTCAGGAGTTATAGGCATTTTATTAAAAGTGGCCCCGCCCCTTTCAAAAGTTAAGGTAAGTTGAAAATTCTAAATTTTTTTGGAATGGATAATTATTGAAATTCACTCTTTCTGCACTGGTTTGGTTTCGATCGGGTGATAAACCTAGGACTAGTTTGCAAAAGTATTTTTTTGTTTTACATTTTCTCAATCATGTAATAAACGATTTGATTGACAGCAGTGGTTCTAGAGGCAAACTTGTCCAGAATGAGGAGTTCTTTTGTATGATACGAATATTGTGCGTATGTGTGAAAAACCGCGCAACGTACAATTGTTTCTGCCCTTTAAAAACGCAGTGGCAATATCGCTCCAATTGACCTTGTCTAACAGGTGCCCGCAAATATCTAATTCCATTCAGGAGTTAAAGGCATTTTACTAAAAGTGACCCCACCCTTTCGAAAGTTTTGGCATCCCTTTGCGACAGCGAGTCGAAAGTTCAACTTTCTTTGGGATAATCATTGATATTCACTCTCCAGAGACTGTTTCTGCACTGGTTTGGTTTATATTGGCCGAAAAACCTAGGAATAGTTCACAAAAGTAGGTTTTTCAAAAAATGTGAAATACCTGAAAATTTCAGCAGGCACACGATCGAATCTCATGTTTTTTATCAGCTGTTTGGACTCTCACTCTGATGGCACCCATTCACTGCAGAGGATCCAATGGTGAGCAAGTGTTTTAATGCAAATCTGTTCTGATGAAGAAACAAACTCAGCTCTATGGCAAAGCAGCACATTTTGAACTATGCCTTCAACAAACTAAAAGACACTTCTAGATAGATAGATAGATAGATAGATAGATAGATAGATAGATAGATAGATAGATAGATAGATAGATAGATAGAGAACTTGTTCTGGTCAAAATTTGATAAGATCTCATGAAAAAGTGAAATTTCTAGATGAATCCCACTGAGGTGTGGCATTTCATGTGCAGAACTTGAGAAAAAATGGCAAGCTCACTGAAGGGCATCAAAATACCACAAAAGTTCCCTCTTGAGTCTTTTGTAAACTCTTACCCAGAATGTTGCAAAGCTCCTCTGAGACAATGGTCACGGCAGACTCCAGAGAGAACGACGGCGCAGCACACCGACAACAGACTGGTGCAGAGCCACTGAAGCCTGAGGAAGACAACAGCATCATGCTGCTCATCTGTGTCCTTTGAGGAGAGGACACATGCACTGGAGTCTCACAGGAAGGACAGCGGCAGCCTCCAGCTGTGTGCGGGCATTAGCGCACCCACAAGTACCTACGCTTGATCAATGACTCAATGTTACACAACTCTTCTATAGTACTCAGGGATAATGCGGCTAGACAAGCAGGGAGGGTTGACACAGAGGACAAACACACCTGCCAGAACTCAACACTGCTGATTGCTACCGTAGTAAATTGTGTTTACAGAGCACTCAACAGGAGCGCATTTACACATTTAGAAGAAGGCTGTCTACTTTTTGAACACACAATCAATATTTTGTGCTCTTAATTAGCAAGCACTGCTAATTGCATTGGGAACTGATTGGATCAGGAAATGTGGGCGTTACATACCAAAATGGTGGCAGGTGGTTGGAGGAATTACTTTTTATTGATTTATTTAATACAGCAGTTCTTTCTGGTCCTCAAATCTGAGATGTGAGCTCCAGGTCATTAGCAGCCATTTAACGCTCATGATCCCGCAGAGAGCAGCCTTACTTCGGCCAGTTCTTCTGTAATTTTCCAATGTCTCTATAGTGATTAAACATATATAATAATATAATTCATTTTGGGTAAGTCTAACTGGCAGTCTTTGGTCTTATTATTCTATTATCTGTTCCAGAGCAAATAGTTTTGGCTGAGGGTAAAATCTCATCACGTAATATTTGATGGCTTTTGTCAATCTGAGATTTGAATCCATGATGGATAGAAGTAGTTTGCACTAAAGAAGGATTTTAAACACACTCTGCTGTTGTTTCTTATGCATTTACACTATGGTATTGAACTGTTGTATAAACGCAATATCACACTCATAGCCGTGTGATATGGCTGTATATTGGCACTGTGATTACCTACGAATCGCAGTTGTGCCGATGTACAGCCATATACAGCCTAAGCTGGTTTTAGCTGATTTTTAGCTGTTTTTTTACTGAATCAAATGGTTTTAGCTGGTTTTAACTGGATAAGCACAGAAACATGCTAACACCATATTAGGAATTTGCTAATCATGCCAAAATTAACCAAAAATAATTCTAGACAAGTTAAAAAACAGGATAGTAACTTGTTAATCATGCTAATGACATGCTAATCATGTTATAAACATGCCAACATGCTAGTAACTGGCTAATCATCCTAACAACAGGGTAGTAACTTGTTAATCATGCTAACTACATGGTAATAACATGTTAGAAACACGGTAACAACAGGGTAGTAACTTGCTAATCATGCTAGAATTTGCTATTCATGCTAACAACATGCTTCTCCTGCTAGAAACATGCTAACAACATGTTAGTAACTTGCTAATCATGCCAACATGTTGATAACATGCTAATCCTGCTAAGAACATGCTAACATCAGGTTAGTAACTTGCTAATCATGCTTACTACATGGTAATAACATGTTAGAAACACGGTAACAACAAGGTAGTAACTTGCAAATCATGCTAGAATTTGCTATTCATGCTAACAACATGCTGATAACATGCTTCTCCTGCTAGAAACATGCTAACAACATGTTAGTAACTTGCTAATAATGTCAACAACATGTTGATAACATGCTAATCTGGCTAGAAACATGCTAACAACATGTTAGTAACTTGCTAATCATGTTAACAACATGCTAATAACATGATAATCCTAATAGATACCTGCTAACAACATGTGTAATTTGCTAACCATGCTAGAATCATGGTAGTAACTTGATTCTAGTAGCTAATCATGCCAACATCCTCACAACAAAATGCTAGTAATTTGTTAATCGTGCTAAAAACATGTTAACAACATACTATTAATTTGCTTATCATGCTAGTAACATGCTAATCATAAAAGAAACATGTTAACAACAAGGTAGTAACTTGCTAACCATGCCAACTACGTGGTAATAACATGTTAGAAACGCGTTAACAACAGGGTAGTAACTTCCTAATCATGCTAACAACATGCTAATCCTGATAGAAACATGTTAATAACACGTTAGTACTTGCTAATAATGCTAACCCTATTAGAAACATGTCAACCACATGTTAGTAACGTGCCAATCATGTTAATCATGTTAGAAAAATGCCAACCATGTGCTAGTAACATGCCAATCATGCTAAAACATGCAAGCAACATGCAAGTAACTTGGTAATCATGATTACAGCATGCAAGTAACATGTTCATCACGCTAAACCATGGAAGCAACATGCTAGCAACATGCTAATAACGATAACAACATGCAAGGTACATTTCAATTTCAACAATTAAATTTTAAGGTTTTCAAAGTTATTTCAAACTTTCAAAAGACTTTCTCAAGCCAACTTCAAAATTATTTGCAAACTTCACTCATCTAGTTTTCCATTTAAAACAATACTCAGAATATCTTGGCAACTGCATAGCAATGAAGTTTGCATGGGTAAGCACAAAACAACTAGTTTAATACAAATTGAATTAGATTTTTCCTGTCAGAAGCTTGGGCACATTCTCAACCAAAGCTCTTACTCAAATGAAACAGGCACTAATCATCACTGAACAACTGTAAACACTTGTGTCTAAACGGCCTGGAAAATGGGCGTAGTAATAAGCTTCAAGCCTTTCAAGCTGCTTTCTCCAGAATCCTGTGACAGCTTTCAAAGCGGAAGTCTAGAAGCATACGAGTCAAGGTTGCTCATCCAGTTTATTATGAGCGCCTGAACTAATTAGGTAAACACTGTGCCCTGAATAAATCTGTAGTTAATCTTTCTTTATCCACATGAAAGACTGATTCGATTAAATATCAAAGGGTTAGACAAAACTAGAGAGGACACAGGAAAATCATTCCCAGAAGGACGGAGAGGTATTTTTGGAGAGGTGTTTACGCAGAACATGCGCTACTAGATCAAAGAGCTCAGGTGCTCTATTTCATTCATTAATCGACTGACATTCAAATTACCATCGCTCTTACCCAGGAGACCACGTCTCAAAGGCTTACGCTATCTGCATCCATCTCTACAGCATGTATTTCCTCCCACCACTTTCAAGAATTGTTTTTGGATAATTCAGTTAAGTAGTGATGTCTACATCGACATTATTATCATAATAACTGATATTATTATTATTATTATTATTACTATTATTATGTAGCCCTTTTCCAAGTCGTTTACAATTATTTTTCTGCCTGCCAAACAGTTCTGGAAAAGAAAATGCATTTTTATACTTAAGACTTGCACCATTTTCCAGTCTACAAAATATCTAATACTGTAACTTACTGCCATACTGCTTTCCCCAAAGGGGGAATTTATTTATGCACTGCTGTGCAATAAATCTCAATTGTCAGTCATTCTGTTTTAAAATCTGTCTGGTGCCTTTACACTGCCATCATGTCAATGTCTAAGCTGAAGAAATGTGAAAGAGCTGAATGGCCTGAAAATACCTCTTTAAAAAGGAGGTACAGAGAAGCAAGGGGAAACAGGATCTAAATGCAGCAGTTTAATCAACGAAAGCAAACAAGGAAATTAATCCAGGGTGTGTTTTATATATATATATATATATATATATATATATATATATATATATATATATATATATATATATATATATACTGTATACACACACACACACACACACACACACACACACACACACACACACACACACACACACACACACACACACACACACACACACACACACACATATACATATATACACACACAGTCAAGCCCGAAATTATTCATACCCCTGGCAAATTCTGACTTTTATTCAACAAGCAAGTTCTTTTTTTGGACCGGAAATGACACAGGCTTCTCCCCAAAAAATGATAAGACGATATACAAGAGGCATCATTGTGGAAAAAAAAAATATTACTCATCTTTTATTTACATTTGAACAAAAAGTGGCATGTCTAAAATTATTCATACCCTTCTCAATAAATCAATAGAAAAGCCTTTATTGGCTATTACAGCAATCAAATGCTTCCTATAATTGCTGACCAGCTTTTTGCATGTATCCACTGGTATTTTGCCCATCCATCTATAGGGATGAGCTCCAACTCTTTCAGGTTGGAGGGTCTCCTTGCCATCACCCTGATCTTTAGCTCCACACACACACACACACACACACACACACACACACACACACACACACACACACACACACACACACACACACACACTGGTTTACATGTTTTATGGGGACATTCCATAGGCGTAATGGTTTTTATACTGTACAAACCGTATTTTCTATCGCCCTAACCCTACCCTACACCTAAACCTAGCCCTCACAGGAGATTGTGCACACTTTTACTTCCTCAAAAAAACTCATTGTGCATGATTTATAAGCCTGTTTCCTCATGGGGACCTGAGAAATGTCCCCACAAGGTCAAAATTTACTGGTATTCCTATCCTTGTGGGGACATTTGGTCCCCACAACGTGATGAATACCAGGTACACACACACACACACACACACACACACACACACACACACACACACACTAAATATTCTATCTGGCTCGGCCTGAATGCCTTAATATACATTTTTTCTTTCTCCCTTAAAGAAGTAGTTCATTTTTAGAACAAAAATGTACAGATAATTTACTCACCCCTTTATCCTTCTAAGACGTTCATGTCTGTCTTTCTTCAGTCATTTCAGGATTTCTCTCCATATAGTCGACGTCTAAGGTGCCCGCAAGTTTCAACTTCTGAAATGAAGTTTAAATGCAATTAAATATCTCCAAATGATCCCAGCTGAGGAACAAGGACAATAAGACCCTTCTTCCTTGGCTGGGATCGTTTAGAGCCTTTTGAAGCTGCATTTAAACTGCATTTTGGAAGTTCAAACTTGCGAGCACCATAGAAGTCTACTATATGGATTACATTCCTGAAATGTTCTCCTCAAGAAACAATTTCTTTACAACTGAAGAAAGAAAGAAACACATAAACATCTAGGATGACAAGAGAGTGAGTAAATTATCTGTAAATTTTTGTTCTGGAAGTGAACTTCGCCTTTAATCTCCAAGTTTTGGTCTGTGTCTAAGAATCCCCAAGGCCATTTTAATAACTCATAAAAACCTACATAAATGTTGAAAAATCAAGTTTATACTCAAAGACTTTTTTTAGTCTTATGAGAAATGAATATATAAATTTTAACTTGGTGTTTCAGATGTTCTCCATCTGAATGTTACACGTTTGGTGTCTCACAGTCTCCAGATATAAAACAAATATTTTTTGTTTTGGTGTATTTTCTACAATGTGTTTTCACTGGGGTCAAAAATATACTCCAAATAATGTTATATTAATAACATTTTTTAAAGAGTGCATGCCTAGTTTATGATATGACAGATGGGAAATGGAAAAAATAAAAAATAAGACTCAAGTTCCTTGCACACAGTCTAAAATTTTTTTCGTATTCATCTAATTTCATCATGCACAGAACGTCACAGTGCCTCAGAATTGTCAAAACACCTCTCAAATGCTTGCTACAGATGCAAAAAATGCAACAAAAAAAGTCAATGGGAAACTGAAATCCTTTCATTCTGTAAAATATATTATTTTTATATCACACAGAAGAAAGAAAGTCATACAAATTTGGAACGACGTATGGGTAAATTTATGACATTGTAATTTTTTGGTGTACTATCCCTTAAAGTGATGGAGATCCTGCAGTTATAAGACAGAAGACCTCAGAATTACTTTAAAACATTGTAAGGAGACACAAATCCCAGAATAACAGAATGCACAGAATCCCACGGGACTAGAATTTAGAACACGACTGTTACAATCTCTTTTTGTTTTAAGTGAAAGTCAATGTCTTGGGTCTGAATAAAAACACAGGAAGCAACGTTTCTTCTCAGCTAGATCTAACTGATCGATACAAACAGAATGTGTTGAAAAGAAAAAATCACATAGCAGTATAGTTGAGGCTGCTTAAACCAAATGGTCACCGAGGGTCTCACACTGAGAGAGGCCAGAGAAAGCAATCACTCACCCCTAGCTGATATCAACTGTAATCCAATTCCAGCATCAATCAGCTGGAGATCTATGACCACAAACTTGAGCTGGTGACCAGTTCCTTGTGCCTGTCAGAGGTCCTGTACCTCCAGAGGTGTGCTGAGATCTTGCAGAAGCGCTGGGCCATCACTCTATGTCAGACACTACTATAAAGCCCCGAGGCTCAGGGATACATAGACGGCAGTGTGATTGATGGCTCCTTGTGAGATTAATCTCGATTGAGTCCAGGAAAGTAATGATCTACTGCCTGTTAGATCCTCATTGCGCAGGACTTAGAGCGCCGCTTCATCAGTCAGTTGGCTGGACGCCATGCCTCCGGCCCAGTGTGCTATTTCTAAAAGACAGGTGGTACTCCTCCACCGCTCCTCCTCACCTCCAAGTATGATACATTTTCTTGTGCAGGCTGATTGGAAAAATATAGCATTAATATATTGTGGAGAAATGTGATCAATAATGCATGAATAGAAAAAATAGGCCATCCGGCAACTGTTTTAAAAAAGGCTGTCCATTTTTTATATTCACTGCAGAGAAGCTTGAATGCACAAGCAAGAAATGGCTTTGTCTTGATTTAATGTGAACAGTGATGCATGCTAATGCTAATGACTATTTAATAGGGTGACCAGTTGTCCTTGTTTTCTGGAGACGGTCCCCATTTTTAGTGGTCTGTCCCTGGCTGGAGCTGTTCTCAGAAATGTCCCCATTTTTTACTGTGCATTCAAAACATCCTGCTATGCTACTGCTATATCAATGCATACAGTGAGCAATTTCAATCTCATCTTTAGTCACCTTTTAGAGAAAAAAGGAAAACAACTAAAACCATTAACTTTAACACCATACATCCAATGTTGTTATTAGGTATATACACTCAGCAATAGATGATGTATGGATGGATACATAATTTTATTCAAGTATACAGTAGTTAACATTTGAAGCGGATCAAAACCTTCCATAGAGTTGTCCTAAAAACAAAACAATACCTGTTCTTGTCTTAGGAGAACTTTAATTAACTTTTTGGATCCACTTTAAATTTCAAAATGAATCAAATACTATATCCTACTATGTAATAAATTATGGATTGATGGATGGATGGATGGATAGATAAATGGCTTTATTCAAGCATATACGCAACAATAGATGATGGATCAGGGGTGGCGAACGTTGATCCTGGAGAACCGGTGTCCCTGCAGAGTTTAGCTTCAACCCTGAAAAAAATAAAAAAATAAAATAAAAAATACCAACTTGTATCATAAAGACCTTGATTAGCTTGTTCAGGTGTGTTTGATTAGAGTTGGAGCTAAACTCTGCAGGGACACCGGCTCTCCAGGATCAACGTTCCCCACCCCTGTGATGGATGAATGCATAAATGTCTTTATTCAAGTATATACTTAGCAATAGATGATGGATGGATGGAAGGATGGATAGATGGAGGGACAAATAGGTAAATGTCTTTATTCAAGAATATACTCAGCAAAAGATAATGGATGAATGAATGGATGGATGGATAAATGTCTTTAAGTATAAACTCAGCATTAGATAATGGATAGATGGATCCATAATGGATGGATGAATGAATGAATGGATGGAAGGATGGATGGATGGAGGAATAGATGGATGGATAAATGTCTTTATTCAGGTATATATTCAGCATGGACGGAGAGATGGAAGTAAGGATGGATAGATAAATGTCTTTTATTCATACTCTGCAATAAAAGACGGATGGATGGACAGAAGGATGAATGGATGGATAAATGTCTTTATTCAAGTATATACTCAGCAACAGAAAATGGATGACTGGATGGATAAATGTCTTTATTCAAGTACATACTCAGCAATAGATGATGGATGGATGGACGGACGGACAGACAGACAGAAGGATGGATAGATGTCTTAATTCAAGTATGTACTCAGCAACAGATGATGGATGACTGGATGGATAAATGTCTTTATTCAATATATACTCAGCAATAGATGATGGATGGAAGTATGGATGGATGGATGGATGGATAAATGCCTTTAAGTATATACTCAGCAATTGAGGGATGAATAGATAGATGGATGGGTAAATATCTTTATTCAATAATATACTCAGCAATAGATAATGGATGGATGAATGAATGAATGAATGAATGAATGGATGGAAGGATGAATGGATAGATAGAGAAATGGATGCATTGATAAAGTTCTTTATTCAAGTTTATACACTCAGCAATAGATGATGGATGGAGGAGGAGATGGAGGGAGGGACAAATGGGTAAACGTCTTTATTCAAGAATATACTCAGCAATAGATAATAGATGAATAAATGGGTGGATGGATGGATGGATGGAGAAATAGATGCATGGATAAATGTCTTTATTCAAGTATAAAGCATTGATGATGATGATGGATAGATGGATGAATGAATAGATAAATGTCTCTATACTGTATATCCATGATGGATGGATAGATGAATGAATGAATGAAAGAATGAATGGAAGGAAAGATGAATGGATGGAGGAATAGTCTTTATTAAAGAAATGTCTTTATTCAGGTATATATTTAGCATTAGATGATGGATGGATGGATGGACGGACGGACGGACGGATGGACAGAAGTAAGGATGGATGGATAGATAAATGATTCATACTCCGCAATAGATGATGGATGGATGGAAGGATGGATGGATAGAGGAATAGATGGATGGATAAATGTCTTTATTCAAGTATATACTCAGCAATAGATGATGAATGGATAAATGTCTTAATTCAGGTATATATTCAGTGATACTCATATAGATGGATAGATATATCCAAGTTGTGTACTACTTTATTGCATTAGATCCATGCATTAATAATTAATTATACTCATTATAAAAACATCAATGCCAGACCATAATGCAAAACCAGCATTTTAAACTAGAATAACATCATTTTGGATTTTTGTTTTGGCTATTAATGTTTCCATTAAGGATAGTAATAGTGCTGTATCATTTTGCCGTTTTATCTTTCATTGTATTGAAAGTAATAAATAATGACAGAAGTTTCATTCTTGGGTGAACTGTTTCTTTAAACCCATTTTTGCACATCTATTTAAATTCTTTGCATAAGTTTCTCTCATATTGAGCAGCAGCTGGTAATATGGAGGGTGGGGGAGCTGATGAAGGTGGTACAGTTATCAGTGGAACAGATGGGACTAAAGTGGGCTGTTTTGGGGATGTTATGAAGGTGTCAGAGAGTCATCAGGTAGATGCAGCTGCTGCAGGTGCTCATGAGCCATGAGCCAAAGCCTGATGGGTTTTACTGCTCATTACATTCAGCCTGCAAAGTCCACTACATCTGAATAATGCTACCAGCGTAACACCTTTATGTAATGAATAATGCTGCCCCATTTCAATAGGACTTAGTGAATTAAGAGATTTTAGAGAGTGGAAGGTCAGGTGAGCTGGATTGTGCAGCATGCTATCGCGAATGGAGCGCTTTTCTTTATCAGCGTCATTTAAATGTCATTTCAGGGTCACCGAGAGACCTTTCGACCCTGTTTGCTTAATTAGAAAGCTTCCGTCTGATATTCATTTATCCTGACCACTGTGACATATAAGAGCGATGCTAAAACACACTTTCAGGCAGATCTAATTAATTTGTTGTTTTACATCACATTAAGAGACAAGGTGACAAATGATATAACACGTCGTTCTGGATCCTCTAATTACTTGTGTAATTAAGATGGCAATTAGACGGTGTTTAACTGCAGACTAGGTGATGAAGCTAAGTGGGAATTAACGCTATATTTAGCTATTGGGCAATCTGGTACATACAAGACTCACTGAAAAAAACTTGATTGACAGGAGAAGACCAACCTCAGATTTACAATTCTCATGAAATTCATATCCAGTTCAAAGTGCTCACTGCAGTTTCCATCAATTCATGTCTGTTTCTACATTTCGATATAAAGATATAGAGGACAGCAGCAATGTAAAATACAGTATGTTTGCTTAGCGGTGTGAAGTGGGGTTTTCAAACTTTTTGAAAGGACCATCATGACGCTCCCTTTACAAGGGATGTCCAAAAATATAGGCTGATTATGTACTGTGTTGGAAAGGTCTTTTATATTTGTTTATATTGTACTTAATCCCAAAACCATTATTAATATACAAAATAATTACAATATCTGGAAAATTATTCATTTAATATCTGGAAAGTTAAGTTAATAAAATTTTTACTGTAACGATGTGTCCGGACAACAACAACAAAACAACAAAAAACTATTACAAAATTTACCGGGGGTTCAAGCGCTTTAAGGCATTTAAGAACAAATGGAAAAAGACATTATTTAGCAATAATGTAACCACCTAAATGAATGATTTGAATGATCAATGACAATCTTTGGCAAATTCAGGTAATCTACCATAGAAATATTATGTTTATAACACCAGGGGCCTCATTTATAAAACTTTCTTATGCACTGATTTGATCTTAGAGTGTTCGTACGATCAAATCCACGTCAAAGTACAGATTTATAAAAACCGTCTTTGACGTGGAAAAGTACTTATCTCCACGTCAGATTCCAGCTTGGCGTACGACCGTTTCCTTGTGGTAATGCCTGGTATTGCAGATAGTTCAGCCTCACTATAATTTGATTTCTTGCGCTTCTTTTTACTTGCCATTGTCACAGAGTTTTTGTTTTAGGAATGAGCTCATTTTATATGTTAATTAATTAAGCAGGGGCGTTTCGACGGCGGAACATTCAGCTGCACACAATTCCACGATCATTTGTGATTTATAACCGAATGACTGGCGTACGCATGGATTTCGTGGTACGTTCGTTTTCTCTGAATCGCTCTTACGATCAAATCAGAAAAGTTCTTAGATAAAATCAAGGATGGTTTTTACGCAAGTCTTTATAAATGAGGCCCCTGCTGTAGTCTGGTTTTCTTATTGCATGCTTGTTTAAAATGACTTGTCCCGTGTGCTCCTGGTGTTTCCTGAAGTTTTGAGTTTTCCTTTAGACTTTATAGGATTTCGGGTAAATTTGGACAGGCCCTTTTTCTAAACGACCCCATTATAGCTTCTCAAAGGGTAAATTTCCACATTTGTTTTGATAATTATTGACCTAGAGAGTCCAGAGAACTGCTCTGCAGTGTTTTTTCCCAGATTGAGCAGAAAGACTAGTTCGCAAAAGTAGCTTCTTTACATCGTCTTGATCATTTAACAATTTGATTGACAGCAGTGTTTCTAGAGGCAAAGTTGTATGATCTATTGTATGATACAAATATCGCATGCATGTGCGAAAAAAGCGCTGCAATTTTTGCTGTACGCTTGAACCACTAAAATGTTCATTTTGAATCTAAATAAACTTAAGAAAAAAATATTAACAGGAACAACATGCAATTTTTTAAAACGCATGCAAAGAGAGATTAATATTTCTTTCATCTACCTTAAGATTTTTTTAGAATAAAATAATTAAAATAATTCCATGATTTGATGCCAGTTTTTAAATAATAGTAATATCAAATTCTGTAAATGTGTTAAATATTGTTAAACATATTTAATTAATTTGTTAATTTTGATCAAAATAATTTGCAAACACTGTTTTTTTTGTTTTCAAACTCCCCAAAATACAGTTTTAATATTGTTGTAAAAATGTACTAAGGTCCTGTGCTTACAGCAGTTTCAAAACCCTACAAAAATTTGAAATGTAGGATCTATTAGAAATGAATGCCTTTACTCAATTACATTTCCAAGGCAAAAAGTTCTAGCAAGTGTTTTTGCAAGTCATCACGACAAATCTTTCTTTATGGTTCTAATCAATCGAAATTTGCCTCGTAGCTGAACTTCTATAATCAATGCCATCCATTTCCGAGTAAATTGCATTTGGGCACAACAATGGTCATTTGTCCTTTTGATGAAACGTCTCATCCATCAACACACAAAAAAAGCAATGCATTTAATTTATAGACATTTCTGAAGATCATTTCTCAGCGCTTTTTACACCTCCGCATATGGCATGCTGCAAGGGTAAGCCAGGCTTTGCATCTCTTAGAAAACATCATTTAACTTGCAGACTAAACAGGACATCTGAGTATTCAAGGAAAAGGAATAAAAGCCTACACAAAAAAATAATGCCTCGCCGAACACAGCGCAAGATTAACCTGAGATCTATTCCTCGATCAATGTGAAGCTAAGCCTGCGCTGCTTACAGCCAGCTTAACAAATCACACGTTGAACGTGACAATCTGGCACATGCCAGCCACAACCTTTCATTCCCACATTTTAATCTTTTCTGCTGACATACTGATGTATTCACTGTCACCGATACTGAATATTTCAATCTGGAGTCTTTGCAGCCGTAGTGGCAAAGCAATTTAAGGTCTTGTGTTGTGGAGAAGAGCAGGCAGTGGGGTGAGCTCTTCAAGTTGGGCCTGATTTCCATGCTCACACATGGAGTCTGTGATAAGAGTCATTACCGCAGAGAGCCGTAATCACTGCCTCCGCTGCGCAGGACTGAACCGAGAGCAGTGATGAGATACTGAGGCACCGTCGCATGAACTCAGCGTTCAGTTACAGACAGAAGCAGTAGCTTTAGTTTAAAAGGTAAATTTCACTTCTCTGGAACCTTTGGAGTGTTCATAATCAAGATACTAAAACAAGCCATTCTGAAGTAGGCTACTCTGTTCTGAATGTAAAATCATTCATATAAACATATTGACTAATATTGCTCTACTTTAATGGCCACATCCTTATGGAGGCTTTGGACTTACGTCACAATTTGGTCAGTTTCCCAGATGTGCTGCCATATTAGCGATACTTAGATGTAAACAACAGCATGGATTGCACGGTTAATGTACTACTGAATAGTTGTCCTACTAATTTATGCTGTCTAGACCACAGGTAAAACACATGGAAGCTGTTAAATCATAAAGAGAAGGACTTAGAAAGCAGGAAAGGGTGCGATATTTTGAGAAACTAAACTTCAGAGTTACTGTGAAATATTAATAAGTTGCGGAGCAGTGAACTAGACTTATATGGTATCATTTGATTTTGCATTTATGGTACATAAAATAACAAAAAGGCCTGAATTTGCCCCCCCTCCCTGCTGAAAAAACCAGCTAATACCAGCCTAGGCTGGTTGGCTGGTCTCAGCTGGTTTAACTAAGTGTTTTTGAGTAAGACCTGGACACACCAGTGAGTGTTGGGATATTAAAAAAATTATAGTTTTTTCTTTTATGCCAAAAATCATTCGGATATTAAGATCATGTTCCATGTAAATGTCCTACTGTAAATATATCAAAACTTAATGTTTGATTAGTAATATGCATTGCTAAGAACTTCATTTGGACAACTTTTAAAGGCGATTTTCTCAGTATTTTTTGACTCTCAGTTGTATCTCAGGCCAAATATTATCCTATCCTAGCAAACAGTACATCAATGGAAAGCATATTTTTATAAAGCTTTCAGATAATATATAAATCTCAATTTCAAAAAATTGATCCTTATGACTGGTTCTGTGGACCAGGCTCGCAAATGTAAACGTTTGTTCAGTACTTAACAGGACACACTTTAACTGTGGTGCTTCTAATTGATAAAAAGTTGTTGCAAATGTTTTATAAAATAGACATACTATACTCTGTACCAATAAAATGTGCAAAACTTTTAAATTATACAGGTATGTATTATCTTATTAATTGAAATCGCACTGGAAAGTTTTCCTTCAAATCTTTCTCTTTTAGGCCACAACATGATTAATAATAGGATACACTTAGCCTTAAATAGCGATAGAGATAGCGTGGATTTGTGTGTGTTAAAAGGCTTTTACATTTTTCCGTCCTGGGACAGTCTTATACATTACTTCCTGTTGCATGCAGGCACTTTTAAGTGAACGAGACCACAAAAATGTGGGTATTGGGACAGACTCTCAATCCTGAAAGTGCACTAAGGATTTGTGGTCTCTCTGTTGCCTTCCTGAAACATAAGACTGCAATTTAAATTACGTGCGCAAGTAAATCTAATGTTTTGAGGAATCTCCATGGCGACTAGTCATCACATCAAAGCGGAATCTGACTTGCTAAACCAAAATCTGCTGACAGTAAGATGAACGTTAATAGTACAAGGCAAATATTTGAAAAATATATTTTCTAGACCCTTTTCACTACAGACAAGACATATTTTATTCAATAGAATTATAGGATTATCCAATAGGATTATTCATTTATTGCCTATAATGCAATGGCATTTAAACATCCTTACTATGTGACTGTATATGATTAAGGCTTATAACTGCAAAAACATGTTAAAGTGACCTTTGTGTCAGGCATCCCTCCCTTGTGCCAGATATAGCAGCTGAGGAACATAAGCAGTGCCCTATTACATGACTGTGGGCACCGAGTGCCCTGCCAGTGCAGCAGGGCTCCTCCTATGTGCCTTTGCTCATAACCTTATGGGCATTTTCATTTGGCATTACTAACCTCCTCCTACAACACAACATTCGGGAAAACAGGACAATGATGGAACAAAAACACACACTTGGGATCAGACTTTTATTTGGACTCACATAAATAACAATAGTTCATATATATACTTTTTTTGTATATTATACAATTTTTATATAATATATATTTCCTCCTATGATTTACATTCTTTTTTTTGCTAAGTTATATCTATTGAAACAGGAGCATTATGTTGATGAACACACAGCTGCTTGAGCACATAATAAAGACGGAAATATCAAAGAAGAGGATTCGGTTCTGTCATTGTTTCTTTTTTTTCAGAAATGTAAAAACAATCGCTTGAAAACAGAAATGTAATTAGTTCATCAGTCTTAAATGCGAAGAAAAGCACGGCTAACTGGAAACCTGATATGCCATAACAATATCTTTCCTGGACATTTCTCATTAAAAAATGTTTATATAAAACAGCAGAGAATATCACAGGAAATGCTTCGAGCCGGGCCAAATCGTCATGCAGTGACCCAGTGAATCGCACTTGAACAAATATGCTTTCAAGCTCCTCACGTTTACCTTTTACCCTCCGAAAATGAATAGTGACCTGAAATCCCAAATTACTTGCCTATGGATACCACCTATGATCAATGGAAAGGTTGAAGACTTTCTGCAATCCATTTCCTCCTGCTCTTTTTAGCATGCAGGGTTGCACTCAAGACTGTCAGAATGTGAGACCAAGATACATGACAGCGGCTGCTGCATTGACAGCAACACCAGAACTGACAACAGTGTGACTGAATGAACTGAGACGGAGGGACAGTGCAGTAGTGGACATCTCAGGGTTACGTTCATACAGGAAACACACTGACAATGATTTGACGTTGCTGTGTCACACGTCACCCATTCAAGTTGCACTTTCAGCAGTGTGGAACTGACTAAAAAAGCTCCATCAGTCAAAAAGTGTCTCATTACGGCATCCAGGTATACATTTATTGCCCAAGACCAAAGACCAAAATGATCAACTTCTGAAAATTAACAACCTCATGTAAATGGTCAGAAATCATTATTCTGTAAATGCTAACACATTAAGTTCATTATTGCTCTAAGACACCATTAATGTATTATTCAGTCACAGATTAAACTTTAAAACAACTCGAGTTAACGTTCATTGTGGAAAGAGTCTGATTTGAGAGTCTGACTTGACACTACCCACATAGCACATGTTCGTCTGTTAAAGGTCTGGGAGACGTCTGTAAGATGTCAGTTTTATACACATTCTAATTTATAAACATCTTAAAGGGGTCATCAGATGCCCATTTTCCACAAGTTCATATGATTCTTTAGGGTCTTAATGAAAAGTCTATAATATACTTTGGTTAAAAATTCTCAATAGCAGTGTAAAAAAACACCCTTTTACCTTGTCAAAATCAGCTCTGCAAAAAATCTGTTCATTTTATTGAATGGGCCCTTTAAATGCAAATGAGCTCAGCTTGCCCTGCCCCTCTCTGCTGAGCGATTAGGAGCTGTAATGTTTACTTTAGCCGCATTTAGCTACGTTTATCTGCGAAACTTGCCAACAAGCACATTATTAAGAAAGGCCATTTGCAAGGATGCATAAAAAACCCTCATATTCACTTCTGCTGTGGGTGAAGCTGCATCATGACTGATTCACACGAACATAGATGCATATGTAGATCGGGATCGGCACTTTCCTTTTAAAATCGAAAGTAACGGTGTCCTCTGCCTCTTAAGCGGCTCAGATGTCAGGATTAAATGACGACTGCTATGTTCATTATTACATCCAACAACAGAACACCTCAATCCCTCAATTAGAGTCTTCCCCTTCCCAACAACATGTAAAAGTTAGTTTTGCATGTCGATGACCCCTTTAAAGACATCTATTAGACGTCTATTTGACATCTGATAGCAAATGTCCAATAGACGTATTGCAGATGTAAATGCAGACATCAAATAGACGTCTCCGAGATGTACATTTGCTATCAGGGTAGCTTCAAGTAAATAGACAGATGCTAAGATGAAGAAAGCTGGAAAAACTGTCAGAAGTGAGGTAAACGCAACCTGATCCCATGAGAAAACATACTGGAGAGATTGTATGACTTCTTTCAAACTAGCCACCAATTCGCCAAAATGTAAAATGTACGAATTGTCATGGTTTTGCGTCCTAACCCAACGCAAATAACAATGCTATATTTTTGTAGGGACGTTAAGCTCTCAAGACGTAACAGGAGGATTCGCATACTTCCCGTGCTTGCAAAGTGCATGTAATGTTAAAATGCTCTGTGCTTTCAATCAGAAAGATATCAAAAGAACCATTCAGCAAAGCAAAGAGGAAACCCTACCGACACAAAGCAAAACCTGCAGCAGGACAGTGGCGTCAGTAGTACGAATACTTCCTGTTCTGGATATTTACATCGAACCAAATGGATACAAACCACTTTTTTGAAGAAGTATCTCAAGTTTAGCATGCTATTGCAAAGATCTCTTGCTACACACTTGACTTTTTTGCCTGCGCTAGCACAAGTGATTGTCTTTATCCCAAGACTTGTGCTGCGTCCGAAATCACATACTGCTTCAGTAGGTACTACATTTAAATTTGAACATACTTCCTGACCGTTAAAGAAGTATGTTCTATATAGTATGAATGGAATTCGGACGTACTACATCCGCCACTTGAAAGAGCAGCGTCTCAACTTTCCGCCATTTTTTTAAATATGATGACTCCTCTTCCAGAGCCTCATGGGATAGGAAAGTGTCCATGGTATGCAATTCTGTTTTCGCATACTATACAGTAGTGAAGTATGCGATTTCGGACGCAGCATTGGTGTCCGTATTAGCCCTGAACGTCACACTGCGGAAGATCGTCGTGCGGAAGATTCATCACAGCCGTTAAGAAAATAAATCTACTAGACTGTATTTGCTTTGGATGCAAATACGTTTGTCTTTTTTGCCAATCTTTCGATAAATATGAGATATGGATGCGTGTCAATGAACAAACACCTCCACAGATGGGATTTTGTGATACATCATATATCAATTATTAAAGATACATGTTAAAAACACCTGGGGAATTTGTGCCTCATGCTGTTCACAAAAAACAGAACCAGAAACTGAGATAGTGAGTCAAAATCACAGAGGAAATACATATCATGCCATCATCTTCAGACAAATTTTAAACCAAAGAATCATCTTTTCTCCCTGAATATGAAAAGTGTGTTAATAGACCCATCAGATAATAAACGTAACCCTTATTAAAAACACCAAATCGTCATCCTAACGTAATCCACTATATCGGTCCAAAAGTAAGTCCAACCCTGTCTCAAGTTAGCATGTCTTTTTACACACAGGGGCAACAAATTCAACTCTAAAAAGTGCTTTTAGGGATACATTAAAACTGACAAAAGCAAAACCAACGTTTAGTCATAAATAATTTACAATTCCCCCCTTAAATCTGAGAGCTCATAATCCACTCGGTAAACGCTCATTAACCAGGAACAACTAAAGATTCAACTTCAGCCTAGTTCTGAAAACCAGGAGATAAAGAAGGGCAAGGGAACTTTCTTCTGGAATAATCGGCTCCTAGGATATTCAGTGGCAGCTCTTCATTCCAGACACATAGGGCGAATCCTGTTGGCGGCAGATGCCCTCTTGCTGCTCGCTGCAGTCCACGAAGTCAGGCACGGGCAGCCCTGACATGATCATCAACGACTTGTTCCAGATCATGAAGGTGGGAGCCACTGGAAGCAGGAAGGAAACGTCAAAAGTGTATATGTGCTGGGAGTTCATGGCATCGTAGAAGGACAGAGCGTTGTTGTCGTAGTCCAGCAGCACCCCGACTCTGCGCAGCTGTAGCGACGCCTCCACGATCGACTCCTTGTTGTTGTGCCGCACCAGGAAGTTGTTGTTGCAGCGTGAGAAAACCCAAGACGATGAGTTTTTACCGCTCCATTCGTTTTTGGGTGCTGACTTGTAAGCCACACCAAGAGCGTACCTGAAAGGAAAGGATTTAAGACATGACCAAAGGAATGAAAAACTGTTTTTAACAACTTCCGAGTTCATTATAGAAGGTGTTTTAGTTTTAAATTTTTTGTCATGTGGAAAAGAGCCGCTTTGACATTTTGATAATATTTTACAGTAGGGCTGTCACTAACGATTATTTTAGCAATTGAGTAATCTCCCGATTAATCGAGTAATTGGATGATTATAAAATATTTTTGTGCTGTAATAAAAATAGAACCAAGTAAACAATAGCCTTTAAAATCTTTATCTTACAATTCTGCCCTTTTCTCCTTAAAATTGTGTGATACAAACTCGCAATTGTGAGTTATAAAGTCAGAATTGTGAATATAAACTCACAATTCGGACTTTTTTCCTCAGAATTGCATGATATAGTCGCAATCGTGAGTTATAAAGTCAGAATTGCGAGATATAAACAATTGACTTTTTCACAGAATTGTAAGATAAAAAGTCGCAATTACCTTTTTAATTTTTTTTTATTCGATAAACTGCGTGATATAAAGTCGCACTTGCGAGTTATAAAGTCAGAATTATGAGATATAAACTCGCAAATGCTAGTTATAGTCAGGATTACATGATATAAACATTTTTCACACAATTGCGAGTTTATATCTTGCAATTCTGACTTTTTTCTCGCAATTCTGACTTTTTTTTTTTTACAGAATTGTGATATAAACTCACAATTGTAAGTTATAAAGACCACTTTTGAGGGGAAAACAAGACTGATATGTTTATATCTGTAACGTGGGGTTTTGTTTTGTTTCATGTTCATGTTTTCATGTCTTTTATTATGTAATCATTTCATGCTGTTGTGTCTTGCTTCCCTTCCCTCATGTATTCCTGCCATTGGTTCCCTAGTTTCATGTGTCACGTTCTGATTGGTTGTCTTTGGTTGCTATGGTCTTGTTCCTTGTTTTTCATTGGTTTGTTTGTATCATGTGATCCTCCTTGTCTAGTATAAATAGCCCTTGTGTTTTAATGGTCCTGGTCGCGTATTGAAGTATTGAAGTTGTAATTCTGCTGTCTGGTGAGTGTTTTTCAAGTCTGTTTCAAGTCAAGTCTGTTCATGCCAAGTCAAGTTTATGTCAAGTCTGTTCAAGCCAAGTCAAGTCAAGTCAAGTCTGTTTATGTCAAGTTAAGTCAAGTCAAGTCTGTCAAGTTTATGTCAAGTCATTGTCTGGATTATGTTTCACGTTTGGATTGTTTGGATTTATGGATTATCGTCACTGTAAATAAACTGCACTTGGGTTCATCACATCTCGCCGTCTCAGTGGATGTTTGTTACAATATCACGCAATTTTGAGAAAAAAAGTCACAATTGTGAGTTTATATCTTGCGATCCTGGCTTTATTTCTGTAATTACGAGTTTATATCTCACAATTGTGAGAAAAACTTGCAATTGTGAGAAAAAAGTCAGAATTGTCAGATAAAAAGTAGCAATTACCTTTTTAAATTTTTTATTCAGTGAACTGCCTGATATAAAGTCGCACTTGCGAGTTATAAAGTCAGAATTGCGAGGTATAAACTCGCAAATGCTAGTTATAGTCAGAATTTAATGATATAAATGTTTTTTTTCTCGCAATTCTTATTTTTTTTTTTACAGAATTGTGATATAGTAAGAATTTAATGATATAAATGTTTTTTCTTGCAATTGCGAGTTTGTAGCTTGTAATCTTGACTTTGTTTCTTAAAATTGCAAGTTTATTTTGTAGAATTGCAAGTTTATGGCTAGCAATTCTGACTTTATAACTTGCAATTCTGAGTTGATATCACGCAATTCTGACTTTATTTCTCAAAATTGCGAGTTTATTTTATTTTTTTTGAGAAAAAGTCAGAATTGTGAGATGTAAACACGCAATTGCGAGAAAAAAGTCAGAAAAAATTGCAGTTTATTCAGAGGCAGAAACAGGCTTCAGTAAATCCTTGTTCCAAGGATTTACTGTTTGTGTGCAGCAGCATTTACTGTAAATGGAGCCGCTCTGAGATGCACGTAACCTACACACCTAAACCTGCAGCACATATATCTATTTAACTGAATTGTATCGTTTGTGAATTCACAATAGCATTAAGGGTTACTTACATCCATGAAATGCATCATGTTTGCTGGTTACTTGGCAATTGTTTTTTTAAATCGAGTACTTAAAGGGATAGTTCACCCAAAAATGAAAATGTGATGTTTATCTGCTTACCCCCAGGGCATCCAAGATGTAGGTGACTTTGTGTCCTCAGAAAAACACAAACGAAGATTTTTAATGAAAACCGGTGCAGTCTGCCAGCCTTATCATGGACGTGGATGGGCACCAAACCTTTAAAAGTAAACAAAAACATGCCCAGACAAATCCAAATTACACCATGCGGCTCGTGACGATACATTGATGTCCTAAGACACGAAACGATCGGTTTTTGTGAGAAACTGAACAGTATTTATATCATTTTTTACCTTTGATACACAGCCACGTCCATCTGATATGAGCACGAGTTTGGCATCAGTCACGTCACATGTGCACGCGCTCTGTCGTAGAATACGCAAACACCGGAAGCGATCTGTCGCATGAATACGACACTCATTGTTTCCACAGTGCACAGAGATTGTGAGTATAGCGGCTATTCAAAATGGTAATTACTTGCGCGTATCCTGATTGTTCAAACCGATTTAAAGCTAAAAGATTACGTTTGCTTGCGCAAACTCATCCGGGACTTTTCACTGATTTCCCCTTACGGCGTTTGCGTATACTACGCCAGAAGCGCGTGCACATGTGACGTGACTGATGCCAAACTCGTGCTCATGACAGATGGACGTGGCTGTGTATCAAAGGTAAAAAATGATATAAATACTGTTCAGTTTCTCGCAAAAACTGATCGTTTCGTGTATTAAGACATCAATGTATCATCACGAGCCGCAGGGTGTAATTTGGATTTGTCTGGGCATGTTTTTGTTTACTTTTAAAGGTTTGGTGCCCATCCACGTCCATGATAAGGCTGGCAGACTGCACCGGTTTTCATTAAAAATCTTCGTTTGTGTTTTTCTGAGAAAACAAAGTCACCTACATCTTGGATGCATTGGGGGTAAGCAGAGAAACATCACATTTTCATTTTTGGGTGAACTATCCCTTTAACTGAATCAAGGAACTGTTACAGCCCTATTTTACAGGAATAAATTTCAAGCAACACAAGGGTTGGCAGGTAATGACATCATGTTCTGTTTTAAGCAAATGATCTATGAGGAGTGTGACTCAATTGCCTATAAACATAACAGTTACAAGCCTGAAAATCTGAAATCACTTACCATGTAGAGGCTCCCAGTAAAACCTCCCAATAATGGCAGCCGCTGTCGATAAAGACATTGCCAGCGGCACCGTAGGATCCGGTTCCGCTGAAGCGTTCCGGAGTGTGACTTTTCTTCAGGGAGCTTTCATCCTTCTCCATGGTCAGACAGTCATTGGAGAGGCGCAGCTTCTTATGGGCCGTTTTGGGGTCCAGTTTAAAAGGCTGACCTGAGGAGCAGAGGAGACAGAGATGGGTGAAATACAACAGGAACAAGTGAAATATGAGTTTGGTGACCTGAGGAGAAACTCTCAACGGTCTGCTGGAATTTGTGCAATTTGTTAAATGTCAGATTGAGCTCTTCTGGTTAATTAGGAGATGAGCAGTTGTGATAAAAGAGAGAGTGTGTGTGAGAGAGAGTTAAAGTTGTATATTTTCTCAGTTTTATATTTCTTGAAAAGCAGAGGTGACCCCGCAGACCCGACATTTAACTTTGGCACGTCTAAATCTTCCCATCCCCAGCGTAATGACTGACAATACAGGAAAACAATCAGCTGCGCTCCGTCCCTGCCCACAAACCAATCATCTCAACCCAGAGTGAGGTTTACTGCACCCAGATATGAAAGGTTCTGGCAATGTGCTGCTGGAAGCCAATTACATTAACACGCTCTTGTCTTTGAACTGCTTATCGCTGCGAGCGCAGCCATTCTCAACACTCGTGCAGTCATGCCATTTTACAGCATGTGTTTGAGGGCACTGGGAAAAGCGATGCAGATGCAAACACACACACACACACACACACACACACACACACACACACACACACACACACACACACACACACACACACACACACACGTTGGGTTTACATGTTTTATGGGGACATTCCATAGGCGTAATGGTTTTTATACTGTACAAACCGTACTTTCTATCACCCTACACCTACCTTACACCTAAACCTAGCCCTCACAGGAGATTGTGCATACTTTTACTTCATCAAAAAAACTCATTGTGCATGATTTATAAGCCTGTTTCCTCATGGGGACCTGAGAAATGTCCCCACAAGGTCAAAATCTACTGGTATTCCTATCCTTGTGGGGACATTTGGTCCCCACAACGTGATGAATACCAGGTACACACACACACACACACACACACACACACACACACACACACACACACACACACACACACACACACACACACACACACACACATGTTTGTTTTTGTGAATTGTGGGGACATTCCATAGACGTAATGGTTTTTATACTGTACAAACCGTACTTTCTATCACCCTACACCTTCCCTACACCTAAACCTAGCCCTCACAGGAGACTGTGCATATCTTTACATTCTCAAAAAAACATTTTCTGTATGATTTATAAGCCTTTTGAAAAGTGGGGACATGGGCAATGTCCTCATAAGTCACCCTCTCCTTGTAATACCTATGTCATACCCATGTTATTACACACATTTGTGTCCTGATATGTCACAAAAACATGCCCACACACACACACACACACACACACACACACACACACACACACACACACACACACACACACACACACACACACACACACACACACACACACACACACAGTGTAATGCATTCTATTGTATTGTATTCAATTTACTGTTTTTTTCCAGGTTTTCTTTTGGTGCACATCCAAATGAACTATGTGAATAAACTATGTATATTGTGAAAAGTGTTATTCAAATACATTTAATGGCATTTGATATTACATTTCTTGTACAAGCCATTTTAGAGAATTGGTCCCAAGTCAGAGCAGGAAACAAAAAAAAATAAAAAATTGTACGTATGCCAATTGTATAATATTCAAAGTACACATTGCTACTAACTGTCCAGTTAATTTTCATGTGACCATGGACCACAAAAACTTTTTTGAAATTGAGATTTATAAATTACCTGAAAGTTGAATAGGTCAGCTTTCCATTGATGTATGGTTTGTTATGATAAGACAATATTCTAAAATCTGGAATCTGAAGGTGCAAAAAAATCTAAATATTGAGGAAATCGCCTTTAAAGTTGTCCAAATGAAGTTCTTAGCAATGCATATTACTAATCAAAAATTAAGTGTCGATATATTTACAGTAGGAAATGTACAAAATGTCTTTACTTAATATCTTAATGATTAAATGTTTTATCATTTTGACCCATACAATGTCTTTTTGGCTATTGCTACAAATATACCCATGCTACTTGAGACTGGTTTTGTGGTTTAGGGTCACATATTGTATTTTCTGAAAGTTTTGAAATATTTGTCCTTTCTCAAATTTTGTCTGTACCGAAACTGTAATAATAATTTAATTAGAAGGGTTATATTGACCTATTAAGATTTTGCTCACATCTACAGTGTAAATATAATTTTTTTGCTATTTTATTACATTTGTTTAGAGGTAAATCAACAACAGTGACATTTTTAACAATATTTCAAGTGTAATTTATGAGATTTGTTGTATTTTGAATACAATTTGTCTTTCTAAAAGGCAAAAACTTGATCATACTGATTTCAAAGTTAAGGATTCATTAGTTTGAATATTTATTGAACCAAAGACTATCATAACATCTTAGCTGATAATTCAGTATACTTTATTTTTGACAAAACGTCCCATGTTTCAGTCGAGACGTTTTGGTAACGACCACATCACATTACAGAATTTTAACACACAAAAATTGCATAACTGTACTAAAATTTTGTTTATTTCCCCCAAAGGTAAGGATTACATGTTCCCTTTTTCAGTAGTGATAGTTTTATGGGATAACACCTAAAAAAAACGAGATGTCACAGTTGAAAGTACCCAATAAATGGTGATTTTATATATATTAAGCTTACTAATAATTTAAATATTATTGTGGGTTTCAATAGATAATAGAGGGATCTTAGTAGAGTTTAATACTTAAATGCTTTTTAAATGTGTTTCTTTGGTTGTGGGACAGCACTTTGCACCAATTCTGTACAATGGCCCATATAAGATACAAGTCATTCTGAATACCACATAGCTCATTTGCCTCATTAATATTAAATAATTACATGAAACATTAAAGATGCAGCATCTGAGGCTAAAAGGATCCTGTTCTTTGGTCCCAGTACATTTCACAGTCGAGTGGCCCTGTGATACGATCACTTCCACATCTTCTCTGCCTTTGCGAATTACAGTAACCACTCAAAGGCTGCTGAGAAATTATGAATAAAGCGTGAGCTCTAGGATTCGACTGAGGGTTGAGCATGCTCTTGCTCTGGATTCCTGAATCAAACAGGAAGTGATTATGTAAATGTCTTTAAATAGCATTTCTCTTGAGACTGGACTTTCACGGTCGAGTAGGCACGGTGAGTACGTGTGTGCCAGAGAAAACATAAAACAGAGAATTGGCCCAAAATCAGTTTCCTGTTTTATATGGTCAGATGGGCAGAAGCCACAGCTGTGGCAAATAGATTCCTTGACAATGCAAGGGTTAAAATGTCTTCTCTGGTGAATACTATATACAGCAGATTTAGATTTTCACTGTGAATGCTAATGCTACCGTAGTACAAAGAGAGAAAGTTATACCTTGGCTAAGTTTCCTAAAGCACTAGGAATAACAGCGGTGCTTAATCTCTATAGCAATGTTATCGAAGTAGCACACACACTAACGTTCAAGCGTTTGGGATTAGTATAATTTGTTTTTTAAAGAAAAGTGTTAGAAATTAATACTTTTATACATTAAATTGATCAGAAGTTACATTAAAGACATTTAAAATGTCACCAAAAAAAATCTATTTCAAATTAACACTGTTCTTTTGAATTTTATATTTTAAAAAATCCAGAAAAAAGACACAATTTCCACTAAAATCTGAAGCAAAACAACGGTTTTAAACATTAATATTATAAAAGAATGTTTTTGGAGCAGCAAATCAGCATATTAGAATGATTTCTGAAGGATCATGTGACACTGAAGATTGGAGTAATGATGCTGAAAATTTAGCTTTGCATCACAGGAATAAAATATATTTTAAAATATATTCAAATAGAAAACTGTTGTTTTAAATTGTAAAAATATTTCATAATATTGCTGTTTTTACATGCATCCTTGCAAAAATAAATAAATGAGAAAAAAAAAAAAACATCTCAGGGTGCAAAAAAAATCTAAATATTGAGAAAATCGCCTTTAAGGTTGTCCAAATGAAGTTCTTAGCAGTGCATATTACTAATCAAAAATTAAGTTTTGATATATTTACAGTAGGAAATTTACAAAATATCTTCATGGAACATGGTCTTTACTTAATAATGATTTTTGGCATATTTTATATTTTAAATAATTTTGACCCATACAATGTATTTTTGGCTATTACTACAAATATACCTGTGCTACTTAAGACTGGTTTTGTGGTTTAGGGTCACATATTCTTTTTTTTTAAGTTTTAAAAAAATCCTCTCTCCAATTTTGTCAGTACCGAGACAGTAATAATAATTTAAATAGAAGGGTTATATTGAGCTATTAAGATTTTGCTTACATCTACATTATACATATATATTTTTGCTATTTAAAAATAAATAAATAAATAAATAAATGAGAAAAAAACTTTTGATTGGTAGTTTTGTAGGTTCTACCCAATAAGGAGCTATCAATGTGCCAAATTATGGTTTTATAAAACAGTAGTTTAAAGGTTATTACAGTCTTACCTGCAACATTACCAAAATTACTAGCCTTTCTCTCTTTGGAGTCACACAAACATTTTAAAAGGCTTACATTTTGAGTCTAAACATCAATATCTTACAGCAACATATATATGCTTGAGTACATTTTTGTAGGACAGGCTTTCACAGCACAATACAGCTAAAACACTGGAGCTCTGTGTGTGTCTGGGTGGAAATGGCATGTAATGGCACTGCTGTCTAAAAACAGCATTATTACAGTAGCAAAAAAGTCAGGTGGGGGTGAATGATGGAAAGCGGATTCTCACAGAAGCTCGAGGAACCATGAGAAAGCGCAGGACTGAGAGAAAGAAACAGACGATGAAAATGAGCGAGCGAGGAACGTTTGCCGTTTCCTCCAGACATTCCTGTATTTCTTCTCTCAAACTCCTCCACAAGGCTGCAGAGAGACTCTGATGCAATAACCTATTTGAATGCTGTCAGCTGGTGCGCTTCATCTTGATTGACTTCTTTGCTGTGAGAAGGCTGGGTAACGTCTTGACAGCTTAGGTGAGGGACCCGGGCTTTCCCAGACCTCACTTTCTCTCTCTCACACATAGCGGTTTGACACCAAACCAACTGATGGTTCTCATTATTTGCATGCTCGGGTACCTGTCACAGATGGAAAACCGATAAAGGTACTGAGCGGTAGAGTATGATAGAGCTGCTGCATTTACACTGATGTACGACCAGCATGTCTACAAGAACTCGGGATACAAGACCTGAGAGGAGTAGACTGGTGTGTATGGCCAGATTTATCATTCAGATAAGGTGTTGATAATTTGAGATTACTTGTGTCAAGCTCTAACCTTCCCTACCAATATTCTGTGATAGTTGGGGTTCAGGGCATATTTTCCATTTAAAAATATTAAGGTTAGGGTTAGGTAAGTGAATCTGTACAAAAAAAAAAAAAAACCCTTCATTTTAAGAGTGTATAGAGTGCTGCAGCCAGGAATGAGTCCTTAAAGGGATAGTTCACCCAAAATGAAGCCCTTTATTTACTCACTCTCCATGCATCCTAGGTGTATATGACTTCCTTCTTTCAGACGAATGCAATCAGAGTTATATTAAAAATGATCCTGCCACTTCCAAGCTTTAGAATGGCAGTGGGTGGGAGTTTCTCTTCATCAGTTCAAAACAAGTCCAATAAAGTGCATCCATCCATAATAAAAAGTGCCTCACACAGGTCTAGAGGGTGAATAAAGGCCTCCTGTAGTGAATCGATGTGTTTTTGAAAGAAAAAAATATCCTTATTTAAAAAGTAAGATTCACTTTAATCTAGCTTGCGCCAACTGGTCGTACATGGAAGCAGCTCTGGGCGGCTGTCATGTCGCCTTTTGTTTACAGGAGCAAAGCAAGCAAAGTTTCCTTACTTTAGCAAAGGAAAACCAGGTTCCTTTTGGTTTCCTTTTACTTTACAAATCTTCATTTTTGAATTCCTGACCATTGTTTTGGTTTCTCCATAACGTGTCGAGCTTCTTCCATGTACGACTAGATGGCACAAGGTAGATTAAAGTGATTCTTACATTTTAAACATGGATATTATTTTTACAAAAACGCATTGATTTGCTACAGGAAGCCTGTATTCACCCCCTGGAGCCGTGTGAGGCACTTTTTATTATGGATGGATGCACTTTATTGGACTTGTTTTGGACTGATGTAGAGAAACTCCCAACCACTGCCATTCTAAAGCTTGGAAGAAAATATAATTTTTAATATAACTCCATTTGAACTCGTCTGAAAGAAGGAAGTCATATACACCTAGGATGCCTGGAGGATGAGTATTCAATGGGCTAATTGTCATTTTTGGGTGAACTATCCCTTTAAACCTGGAAACAGTTAGCATTTTTGTACTTTCAATGTGTTTAATGCCAGAAACAAGGTCCGTGGTTAAAACAAGCTCAAGATATTTTCATGTTTTGTTCATACATGAACATACATGAATAAAAACCACATTAGTGATTTAAGTTTTTACAGGTAATTTCTAACAAGCAACTACAACTTCAATGCAGCTTTAAAGGGCTCTACACAATCCCAGACAAACAATTAGGGTCTTGTCTAGCAAAACGATCTGTCATTTTCTAAAAACCAATTCTCGTGACTAATTAATGTGTAAGTCTAGCTAGTGCAAAATGAGCATGTTTTTAAGAAAATGGGCGATTGTTTTAGTAGATAAGACCATTATTTCTTGTCTGTGATCGTGTAGAGCCATTTGAAGTGGCACTGAATCTGCAATTTGGACCTTCATCCCATTGGCCACCACTGAAGTCCACTATATGGAGAAAAATCCAGAAATGGTTTCCTCAAAAACCAGTTAAAAATATATTTTTCTACAACTGAAGAAAGAAAGACATGAACATCTTAGATGACATAGGGGCAAGTAAATTATCAGAAAGTTTTAACTCCTGATAATTAAACTAATGAACTAATCCTTTAAATACAGTTAAAAAAAATCATGTTCTAATATTTGTTTTTATTGTAATGTGTGAGAACTATTAATGATCAAGGTTCATTTATGAGATCAGGTTGAAATTCAATCACAGCACAAGGCTTATTTCCGGCGATTGCATTTAGGAGTCAAAATTACTAACAGCTGTGTTCATTTGTGAAGATTATCTTAATGAACAAAATGTGTAAGAAAAGGCTAATGAATAAAATCCTGGCTTTTACTTGAGGGAGCCAGGGTGATGCAAACTTCTGGGTCGAACTACAACAAAGTATCATCCCAGCAGCACCATATTTTTGAAGTGAATGTTGAGTAAATATTGCGTAAAATAAATGTTCACTTTGGGAATATATTGCATACAGCTGTCAGCTATTGAAAAAGCCATATCGATTGTCTACTGCCACAAGGTTTATAGATCCTTAGTGCAGCTCATGAGGACTGGACTTACTATTGGTTTTGAGTCGAGCAGGTTCACTGTTTCTGCTGCCTGCCTGGTTGATAGCCTTGACGAAAAAGATGTAACGGGTGCCGCTCTGCAGGCCGTGGACCGTGTAGTGATTCTGCTTGATATTGGGCACGATCATCCAACTATCTACAGAGTTATACAGACCTGTGAGGTAAGAGAGACAGAGCATAACATTAATCACAGATTCAGCACTCTTAGTCAGGACTGTGTTAGCAGAGATTAACATAGAAGAACAGTGCAATAATAACCACATACGAATAAATGTTTGAACACAGTATGAAGTTCATTATTCGAGGCATGTCCATTTCTGTTTGATGTGAAAACACATATAGCACACATTCGTAGAGAGACTCGGGATGTTTGCCTCGGGCAAACAGATGCCCCTGAATCCAGTTTCTCATGATGAACCATTTGCCCAGAATGTCCTCAGGAAACAGCACTGCCATTAAAACCACTGGCATTGATACTCAAGGTCTGTTAAATGTGTGCCAGACAAATGGCAAAAGCACTTCATAACAACTTTAGAATAAAATCGACTTGCATACAAACACTACATACTTATATATATATATATATATATATATATATATATATATATATATATATATATATATATATTAAATCAAATAAATAATAAATAAATAAATACACACATAAATACAAAAAACAATGTATTTTGTTTTGAGTACATTTTGTATATATCAATTAAAATAATATTATATCAGCTAATGGCCATCCTCCTCTTTAGAAATAATCAATGCAATTATAATTACTTCCAAAAGACATATTACAGTATGTAGTAAAATAACCAATAATGAGGACGACATTGATGATTATAATAATGCAAAAATTACTAAATAGAAATTTTAAGTATTCACATTATTCATACTGTTTATATCATTATATTAATATGAACATTGTATCACCCACTGGCTAACATAAAATAAAATAAAATAAAATCTCCAAACTGTTTGTTCTTCTATGTAAGGTTATAGGGAAGCTGGAGCTTATAATAATAATAATAATAATAATAATAATAATAATAATAATAATAATAATAATAATAATTTGTAATGTTCTAAAAAGTAGTATTTTAAATAAATATTGGTTATATTTGTTATATTAACACCACAAATAAAATAAAATAAAATAAAATAAAATAAAATAAAATAAAATAAAATAAAATAAAATAAAATAAAATATAAAATAAATCAACTCTCTAAACTGTTCTTCTTATATGTATGGTTATAGGGATGCTGGAGCCTATAATAATAATAATAATGTTCTAAAAAGTAATTTTGAGTAAATATTGTCTATATAAATTATATTGACACCAACAGCAATAAATAAAAAAACAATAAAATTTTATTAAAATAAATGAAATTGAATAATAAAATAAATCCTTCTATGTATAGTTTTAGGTATGATGGAGCCTATAATAATAATAATAATAATAATAATAATAATAATAATAATAATGTTCTAAAAAGTAATTTTAAGTAAATATTGTTTATATCAGTTAAAAATAATACCAACAACGGCACATTAAATAAAATAAAATTTTATTAAAATAAATTAAATAAAATAATAAAATAAAATAAATAATTCTATGTATAGTTGCAGGTATGCTGGAGTATGTATCAATAATAATAATAACAACGTGTATAGCCACTTTCTATCTTGCTCTCTAGATCACTATCATCCATTTTTTAAAAATCCTTATCATTCAACCACATTAAATCTGCAAAAAATTTACTCTGTCCTTTCGCAAGGACATCTACTGCATCATTTCTTTTGAGCAGAAACCATATGTCTAAGGAATAAAGACGCCTTCTTATAAACGCAATTGCATATTATATATTTAAGTATGCATATAAATAAAAAAGTACACCATCTGATAACTGGATGAAAAAGAAAGCAAAGCTTATAAAGTATTAACAGTTTGCATCCATCAATTGCATGTCTCTAATATTTTTTTCATGAGCAAAAAAGTCATTTGATTCACGTCCATATCAAAAAGGCGTTTGATGTTGTTGTTTGATGAACAGGATTAGCATAGCAGACTACAATATGCTGCTTACATTGTAAATTCTCTGCTGTTGCTTGACATTCAGAGGAAGAGAGACTTCAAAGAGGGGCAGATGAAGGTATGTGTCATTGGCTAAAAAGAAGGCAGGGTGAATAGGGATCCTAGACTATGCATAAGCGAGTGTGTGTGTGTTTGCAGATGAAAGGGAGCTAAAACACAAAACTGGAACAGGGCTGCTCCCAATACTGTCGGCAAATCCAAACTAGCCTTTGATGCTTCCATTGTGTGTTTGTGTGTTTCCATGACTGTTTCGATGTCATCAATACCAACAGAACACATAGTAAGAAGAATTAAACCTAATAAGTTAAAAGTACAGACATTACAGTGCCTTGCAAAAGTATTCATTCATTTTTTTCACATTTTTTTTTATGCAGCATTATGTTAACTGCTTTAAATTACTTTTTTTTTTCACATCAATCT
>NC_133376.1:35821392-35882912 GCF_049309525.1 Garra rufa
TGGAGTGTAAATTGATGTGGGGAAAAACTAATTTAAAGCAGTTTAACATAATGCTGTAACAAAACAAAATGTGAAAAGAAATGAAGGGGTATGAATACTTTTGCAAGGCACTGTGCATGCATGTGTTATGAATATGATTCCATATGAACGCATTGTCCTACAGTTGCAAAAACGTATGATCACATTCACCGCAATAATGTCTCACTTCTGATCGGTGGCCACTGTGGACTGTGTCTTCATTTAACATTCACATTCTTGGGCAGCTCTCCAAAGCCCAGCTTATGAATATCTTAAGGTACGAAGACCTTGGCTTTGACAGTAACCACTAAAAAGCAAACAAAAACCCTGCATCACGAGCCGCTGTCTTATGATGGCCAGCGGCATCATGTAAACGTAACAGGGCGCTTAATCGATGCGTGGCTGACTCGTCCTGTGTTTATCTGCTCAATGATGGTGCTTTGAAATTCACTTCAGATACAGGATGAGAAATATCCACTATCAAGGCTGAGGATGTATCATGGAAGCAGAATGGGAATATTGACCCGGTTAGCATGTCGCAGATGTCTGTGAAAGAGTGCATCAACTAGAAAGATGTGTTCACCATTAAGGCGAGACACTGCAGGTGAATAGGGTAAAAAAACCCCACAAAAAATAGTTATCACCTTGCTTATCCGGTTGATTGATTACACTGATAATTGCAATATTTTTGTATTACAAGTTTTCTAAAATGTTAGGTTTAAATATGCAAATGAGCTATTATTTAATGAAATGTGCTAATTTGCATATATTTCTAGTACAAAAATCTAAACACTGGAAGTCAGTTTCAAAATTCTTGTTTAATTTTTTTGACACAAGTATCTCATTTTGTCACTCCATAATTCAGAAAATACTTAGAACAGACAGAAAAGACTATATATATATATTAGGATATAGATAGGAATAAAAATGTAAAGTTAGGTGTGTGTAAGTGTTACTGAAGCAGAGATTTATGGCTCAGTGTAGAAGAAAAAAACTCATTTTGAGAAAACGGCCTTTAAAAATATGCACTGTATTCGAAATCTATTGACACAAATAGATAAAGTGCTATAAAAGAAACACTTAACAGTGTTTTTTTGGATGTTTTCTTTCCACTAGTCTAAAAAAACACTTAATGAAAACCCAAAAAAGCCCAAAATCTCAAACTTGATAGGTACATAAAAATACTGTGTTTTGCCTGCATGGTCTGCCTTTACGCAGGTTATTTAAGCAATAAGCAATATGATATGAAAGGCTATGCTATACTGTATTTGAATTTAAAATGTATTGCCATTTGCACAGGTACATTATAATACAGGTACACTGGCATTATTGTGTGGAACTCAAAAGTCAAAAAAGTAAGAAAAGAACAAGTAAATATAAATTTTAAACAAATAAGTGAAATAAACTTTCAAAAGTTGTATATACACTATTGCTCAAAATGTTGTGGTTGGTAGCATTTTTAAAACATATTTTTGAAAGAATATCTTATGCTTACAAATACAGTAATTTATGAAATATATTACCAATTAAAATTACTGTTTTCTATTTTAAAGTTGAATTTTCAGCATTACATGATCCTTCAGAAATCATTCAAATATGCTGATTTTAAGAAACATTTATTTTAATTTATTTTATTTATTCAGGATTCTTTGATGAAATTTGACAATAACAGCATTTATTTATTAATTTTACATTTATTTAAGATTCAAGATTTTTTGAAATGCTTCAGATTTTATTTTTTATAATATTTTTACCTTCAATTGATTAATTTAATGCATATAAATGCAGCTTGCCATACAAAAGTATTAATTTGTGACCATAGACCACAAAACCTGTCTTAAGTAGCACAGGTATATTATTAGAAATAGCCAAAAATACATTGTATGGTCATTTTTTTTCTTTTATGGCAAAAACCATTAGGATATAAGTAAAGATCATGTTCCATGAAGATATTTAATGGAACATGATCTTCCTACCATAAATATATCAAAACTTAATTTTTGATTAGTAAAATGCATTGCTAAGAATTAAATTTGGACAACTTTAAAGGCGATTTTCTCAATATTTAGATTTTTTTGCACCCTCAGTTCCAGATTTTCAGACAGCTTATTTATTCAACATTCATATGATGTATAAATCTCAATTTAAAAAAAATTGACCCTTATGATGGTCCAGGTTCACATTTCTTAAAAAAAAACAAAAAAAAAAAAACTTTGAATGGTAGTGTATTAAAGGGCTTTTAGAGGGCAAGAAAGAGTGGCAGTGTCTGCAACCCCTTCAGCCATGACTATATTTATAATATAGCACTGTTTTGGTTACCTCACAGTTTTTCCCTACATGTTACTATACAATACAAATATTAATATACAATTAGTATGAAAAAAGATTAATTTAATTCAATTAATATTGCTGGTACCGTTACTACATCATGCATTTTAGGACAGCTACAATGCATATAGAACTAGAACAATTTGTTTAATACCTGGGTAAAAATATCTGATAAACATCTTCAAGAGCAGATTCACATCCATTCTAAATCATAAACATTGTGAAAACAGCCGAATGTCATTCCAGCATCGGACAGGGAAGATTTAGTGATGCATAACAGCTGCGTAAGTAAAATACATTTAAATATATTCAAATAGAAATCATAGTAAAAATATTCAAAAATTGTACTGCTGTACTTTGGATCAAATAAATTTAGGCTTGGTGAGCAGAAGAGAGTCTTTAAAAATTATTAAAAATCTTTTGACTGGTAGTGTATACAGTGTATATATATATATATATATATATATATATATATATATATATATATATATATATATATATATATATATATGTACATTTGTCCTTAAAATACATTCTTAGAGGCATTTTTATTATGTTTCTAAGCTGATCACAGTTTCTTCATTAAAACTTATTCATATGAACATATAAGCAATTTTGGTGACCACTGACTTTCACTGTATGGAGAAAAAAACACACTAAACATTCACAAAACATCTTTTGTGTTCCATAGAAAAAAGAAAATATCCTTTCAATCATTTTAGACTTACTGATATTACATACAATAGCTGACTACCAGCTCTGTCAACACACTCTCACAGCTCTCTGCGTGGGTTTGTCTATATTTAAGATTTGTAGGTGCTTTCAAGGTTGCACAGCACATCAAGCTAGTGTTTTCTGGGTGCACACATTATCGAATGCACTAGAGTTTTGCCAGATGGTCAGATGACCATAATAGGGTCTTTGTTAGACTATTGCTTTGACCTCATTCATGTTTGCACAACTGTCAGCTTTACAGTTGTTTTGGACCACGTGTTTGCCGGCCCCCGTAACATCCACGTCACTCCCGTTTTCCATAAACGAGCCATGAGTCACGGCACACGTCCCTGAGCAAGAGGTGCGCACGTCAGATTAGGTGATGTGGCCCGTTTCCTCTGCAAGGACAGCGGCATTTGCATACTGTTTGCTGCAGGTTAGCATGCCAGTCCGGCGGCTTGTATCACTATCAATCAATGTCACAATGAGAGCGGAGCAAAGAGCATTAGCTCATGTCAGATCTAATCAGGGCTGATGCCAGGCCAGTGCCCTCGCTTTCACAGAGCTGACGATAAAGTCAGCTGCTCTTTCAACAGTACCTCGAACGACTCCGTCCTCGAACAACCAAGCTTTCCTGCTTTAAAGGGTTAGTTTACCCAAAAATCAAAATTAGCCTATGATTTACTTACCCTTCAGGCTTCCTAGGTGTATATGACTTCCTTCGTTCAGATGAATCCAATCAGAGTTATATTAAAAATGATCCTGCCAGCCACTTCCAAGCTTTAGAATGGCATACAGTACATTATGTAACTAAAGTGAGTACACCCCTCACATTTTAGCAACCATTTTTGTGTATCTTCTCAAAGGACAATACTATAGAAATGAAACTTGGATATATTTTAGAGTAGTCAATGTGCAGCTTGTATAGCAGTATGGACTAATTGTCCCCTGAAAATTACTCAACATGCAGCCATTATTGTCAAAATATCTGGCAACAAAAGTGAGTACACTCAAGTGAACTTGTCCAAAGTGTCAATATGTTGAGTTACCATCGTTATCTTGCACTGCCTTAATCATCCTGAGCATGGAATTGACCAGAGCTGCAAGGGTTGTTGCTGGGATCCTCTTCCACTCCTCATGGAGCTGCTGGATGTTAGACAAATGGTGCTTCTCCACCTTACGCTTCAGGATGCCCCACAGGGGCTTAATAGGGTTCAGGTCTGGAGACATACTTGGCCACCCAATCACCTTCAGCATCCTCAGCAAGGTGGTTGTCATGTTGGTGATGTGTTTGGGATCATTATTATGTTGGAAAACTGCCATTCAGCCTAGTTTCTAGAGGGAAGGCATCATGTTTTGCTTCAGAATGTACAGTACATAATGGAATCCATGTTTCCCTCAATGAACTGCAGCTCCCCAGTACCAGCAGCACTCATGCAGCCCCAGACCATGATGCTACCACCACCATACTTAACTGTAGGAGAGACACTATTTTCTTGGTACTCCTCACCAGGGCATCGCCACACATGCTGGACACCATCTGAGCCAATATAGTCTTACCAGACCACATAACATGGTTTCAGTAATTCATGCTCTTGGACAGGTTCTCTTCAGCAAACCGTTTGCGGGCTTTCTTGTGAGCCAGCTTCAGATGAGGCTTCCTTCTGGGACGACGTCTATGCAAACCGACTTGTTGCAGTGTGCGGCGTATGGTCTGAGCACTGACAAGCTGACCTTCTACTTCTGCAACCTTTAAAGCAATGCTGGCAGCACTCATGCATCTTTTTTTCTGAAGCCAGGTTTTGCACCTGACGCACAGATCAACTGCTCAACTTTGCGGATCGACCCTTGCAAGGCCTGTTCCGATCTGAATTGAACCCACCTTGCAAAATCTCAGTATGACCCTGACCACTGCAGTGTAACTCGGTTTCAGGGTGTTACTGAACCTCTAATGGCCTTGGCCCTCTTTGTGGAGAGTAACAATTCTAATTCTCAAATCCTCAGAGAGTTCTTTGCCATGAGGTGCCATGTTGAACATCCAGTGGTCAGTATGAGAGAGTTGTATATAAAGCACCTAATTTTAACTGTTCTAACCCAAGACACACAACTCTGTATGATCCTGTCAAGCAAACAAAAACAAACACGAAGAATAGGTCATGTGGCTTTGCATGGTTAAACAACATACTGCTGTTATCACTTAGGGTGTACTCACTTTTGTTGCCAGCTATTTTGACAATAATGGCTGTATGTTGAGTTATTTTCAGAGGACAGTAAATCTATACTGCTATACAAGCTGCACATTTCTTTACTATTGTCCTTTGAGAAGATATACTAAAATGATTGCTGAAATGTGAGGGGTGTACTCACTTTTGTGAGATACTATAGGTGCTTCGCAACACTGACATATTATGTCATCCGCTTGGAGCTGGTCCCAGGTACAACCAGTTGGTGGAAGCTAGATAAAAGTGATTCTTACTTTTTAAATATGGATATTTTTCTTATAAAAATGCATCAATTTGCTACAGGAGACACTTTTTTTATTATGGATGGATGCACTTTTTTGGACTTGTTTTGGACTATTGAAGAGAAACACTCACCCATGCCATTATAAAGCTTGGAAGTGCCAGGATAATTTTAATATAACTCAGATTGAATTTGTCTGAAAGAAGGAAGTCATATAAACTTAGGATACCTAAAGGGTGAGTAAATCATGGGCCATTTTTTATTTTATTTTAGGGTGAACTAACCCTTTAAAGATTTTTTTTTTTTAGGTTTGGCTGATGCATATGAATTCTGGGCACATTTAATTGATCACAAAAGGTTGGTTTTCTAGTCATGGCAGCTGAGCAATTACACATATTGGACTTGAGAGCACTGCGGGGGAAATGTATAGATTTTTACATAGCACATGACTCTTTTTTAATATGTCAAAGGCACGGTATTGGCATGCAAACTGACGGATCACAATAAATGGAAAAGATCCTGCATGTTATCCAGCCTGAGCCTTTGAATATTATGCTTTTACTGTGAGAGGCTTGCAAAATGTAATACACTTTTGCTAAAGGGAACATAAAACAGGCCATCAATTTCACTGGCTTGCAAATAAGATAAATGATAAGATGAAAAAGAAAAAAAAAACAATATACGGATATTATTCCATTAAAAATGCCTCGCAACTAAATGTGATTGAACCTCTTCATAGAAGGAAATCCATCTACTGTTGATAGATCTGGAGTATATTTTGGAGCCACTTTCCTTGACTTGGCCAACGGCTGAGAAAATGCACCAGGAAAGACTCACATTTTATCTCATGGGAGCGAAGCGTACGCATCTAAGAATTGCTGCGTTTAGGCATCCGCATTCAAAGAGCGAAGCTGTAAAAAGGTCTGGGAAGAAAGCACTGCTCTCCATTTCTGTGTCTGTTTGTTTGTATCCTCTAAGGGGCCTGCGGTAGCTCCGTAGATGTTTCGGGGCTTCTAAACTATCAGTGGTTGAAATGAATATGCCGTGTTTGTTACCGAAGCGGGCTGAATGGAAACTGAGGAGCAGATCTGTGAGTGAGTGAGTGAGTGAGTGAGAGAGAGAGCGAGAGGGAAAATGCTGTCTCTTTGCTGGCCAAGCCCAAACAAGTTTTGCGTGTCAGAGTGCTTTACTGGCCTTTAAGCAATTAAGCCTTAACAGTTCTTCACTCCACGGATCTGTAAAAGCTAGACAAGTGCATCAACAAAACAAAAGGTATGGGGGAAACATGCAGGTGTTTAAAAAAATGCTATGAATCCCTTTGATTTTTATGGGTGCATAGCAGTAGTTCTGGTGCTTTATAGTAATGCAAAAATTGTTAAACAAAATGCTAAATGTAAATAATAAAACAAAATTATATACGCAACTGTTCAAGAGTTTGTTGTTAGTATTGAGAGTGCATTTAAATGATCAAAAGTAAAAAAAAAAATCTATGATTTTCCACAAAAATATAAAGCATTGATAATGAAAATAGCTGCTAAAAATTCACCTTTTAAAATAAATTACACAATTTATTAAAATAGAAAAATATTTCACAATAAGTTTTTATTGTATTTCTGATTTTATATTATATTATATTATATTATTAAAAATAAATTTCTGTTTAAATAAATGCAGCCTTAGTTAACATGAGAGGTTCCCTTAAAAAGAGTGTACATTATATTATATTATATTATTATACAAATATAAATAAAATGTTTTTAATTAAACAGAAATTTCTTATTAAATAAATGCAGCCTTAGTTAACATAAGATATCCATTTAAAAAAGGGTTCATAATATAATATAATATAATATAATATAATATAATATAATATAATATCAAAATATGAATAAAAATATTATTAACTAAAAAAAATATGATTAAATAAATGCAGTCTTGGTAAACCTAAGAGATTCCCTTAAAAAGAGTGTATATTATATGATATTATATTATATTATATTATAATAAAAATATTATTGATTAAAAATAAATTTCTGATTAAATAAATGCAGCCTTATTTAACATAAGAAATTCCTTTAAAAATAGTGTATATTATATTAGAAAAATATAATTAATCAAATAAAAAAATCTAATAAATTAAACACAAATTAAATAAAAGATAAATAAAGAAATTAAGATAAAAATCAAAATAAATTTAGTCACATGTCCTATTTGTTTTATTTTTGATAAAAGTTGTAAATTGCTCATATGTAAATCTTATGTAGATTTTGTATTTATTTATTTTTAAATTAATGGGTCTATGTAGTCTTTTTATCATATTATTAATATAATTATTCATTTACAGTTGTATGAAAAAAATGATGGTACTCTGTATGGTCACCACTGGATGTCTAATGTAAAGGTTGTGTACAGAAACAAAACCAGCTGAGAAGCATTTGTATATAAACTATAAATGAGGGTCTGATGGTAAAAGAGTGAGATGGCAAGCTGTGTGTGGTGTCTGCAAGATTTGGACTCACTGATGAAGTTTGTCTGTCCAGTGTATATGGTGTACTGAAGCTCATAGGAGGTGACGCTGAATTCGTCTTCAGAGGTCCAGTGCACTGTAATGGTGTCATGCGAAGCCGTGCAGAGCTCTTCACGTATAGACGGAGGGTTGGGTGCTGAAAAAGAAGGCAATCGTCAAGACGGGATGTATTGATTCAGTGTTGCAAAAAGGACGGCTGATGTAATTCTAGCCATCTCCCAGATACAGCATGTGTTCATTAACTTTGCACTACATACACAGAGAAAGAACTTGTGGAAGGTGGTTTCAGTTTTCTCACTGGTGTTACCTGTCAAGTAATCCAGTCCTTCCAGAATTTTCTTTTCTCTGGAGAAATCAAGGGCAAAATTGTCAAAAGCCTCGTTCAGATTGACGTCTGGGATGAGGACCTGGGAGGAGGCGGTGGCCATGGCAACTCTGGGAGGAAAGTGAGAGAGGCACTGGCAATTAATTTATAAATGTTTCTATTTACAACAGTCTATTTACAGGCTATAAGGCTGGATGTGATTTCACCCACAGTGACAGAAATTATAAACAGCATCTGGCAGCGCTCAAACTCGGAGAAATGCGTGTGGCATATGAAATTCAAATAATACAGAAGACTGTACAGTCAGTAAGGACAGCATGAGACCTGAATTACGGTAGTTTTTACCAAAACCACCGAAATAGTACAATATTTGGTAAAAATTCTGATGTCACAACAAAAACTCAATAGAAACAAAAACGCTCACACTATTTTATTTAAATAATTATATATATACAAAAAATATATAGTATATTAATAATAAATATAGATTAATATATACTTCAAAAAATACATGTAGCCTTTAGATGTTGCTGTTACACAAAAATTAAGCTTTTTAAAAAGATTTACACAAAAAAATAATATATATATTATATATATTATATTTTTGTAAGAATTGATTACATTTATTAAAAGTAACAGTTAAGACAAAAGCAACAGTCAATAATAAAGAACAAAAAAGTGTGTAAATTATATTATATTATTTTAAAACGATGAACAAAATAGTATTTATTAAAAATAAATTGAATTAAATATTATTTATATATTTGACAAAATTAAATAAAATATATACATAAACGAAAATGTAAAAAAAATGAAATGAATTAAAAATAAATCAGAAAAAACATTCACATCCATGAGTTCTATTAGTTTTATTTTTGATAAATGTTTCTATGTACAGCCTGTTTAAAAAAAAAAAAAAAAAAAAAAAAAATATATATATATATATATATATAATTATTAAATAGATAGTTATTTTATGAAAAAATGTTTTTTATATAAAAGTTTTCAAGTAAACACCAATATATATATATAGCTTAATTTTTTGTGAATTCATTTTTTTTTGTATTTCTGATCACCTCTCAAGCTGTGTCAGCTTGGATGGGGGCTGGCAGACATTTTCTAGAGTCCTAGTTGTTCCAATCATCTTCCATTATGGGCAATGGAGGCTACATGCTTCTGTGAACCTTCAATGCAGCAGATTTTTGTCTGAACTCTTCCCTAGATCATTGCATTAACACAAGTCTGTCACTGAGCTCTACAGGCAGTTATCTTGACCTCAGGACTTGGTTTTTGCTCTGATTTGCATTTTCAGCTGTTAGACCTTTTCTGAGAGGTTTGTGCCTTTCTAAATCATACTCATTCAAATGAATTTGCCACAGTTTAACTCCACTCGAAGTGTAGTAACATCTAGAAGCAATATGAATGCTCCTGAGCTAAATTTCGAGTGTCCCAGAAAAGGGTATGAATACTTATGCAACGGGATCTTTTCAGTTTTTTATTTTTAATAAATTTGCGCAAATGTTAAAAACCTATTTTTTGCTTTGCCATTATGGAGTAGACAGTGTAGATTGATGTGGAAAAAAAAGTAATTTAAAGTAGTTTAACATAAGGCAGCAACATAACAAAATGTGAAAAAATGAAGGGGTATGAATAATTTCACAAAGCACTGTACACTACCTAAGCATTAATCTGATACTGCAACAAATATCCATCCTGTTTTTGTACCGGTTTACATAATACAAACTGACTGTGCTACCAACAAAGACTCATAATAGCACCAGAAAACTCACAGCTCGGTCATTATGACACCAACACACAAAAAGTGTTGTTAATGCACACAGACCTTTGTTTTATAAACCACAGTTATTCTCCACACCCAAAGCTGCATAAATGCTGTTAAATATTGAGTCCCGAAGGCATATTTTGTCTTATTTCGAATATAAGCCACAAGCAACAAAACTGAAAAGAAGGAGGCGGCACCAGGAAATATGCAGAGTAGCTGAAAGTTGAATTCATGCTGACAGATGCTAGAAGTGTTGGCAGAGGCAGTGACGGTGTTCATGTGTGTGTGTGTGTGTGTGTGTGTGTGTGTGTGTGTGTGCGGTCTCACCTCTCAGCCACATTCCTGGCCGTCTGGAGGAAGCGGGCGTGGTCGTTCTCCTTCAGGCTGTGCTCAGCCTGTGTGATGAGGGCACTCGAGCGCTCCAGACACTGTCTGCAGTTCGCAATCTGCTGGGCCAGCTTCCTCAACTTCATCACCTAAACCCACACACATGCCTTTTACAATAGATTCACATTCTCATAATGAGAGACAACACTATGAATATAAAAAATGTTTACATCATTCAAAAAATAAATGCACCCTATTGGAGCATTTTATCAAAAACCCATTATCACCCCTTGGCTCACCATCACAGCTAAATGAGCCCTTTGCTTTGTTTGCTTTTTGTGTAATTACAGCTGAGAAACAATATAGTGTCGGATTTTGATTCTCGCTTAAGTTAAAAAACACTTTCAAAGCCTCATGTAAATGCTGAATTGGCAACTGTGACTTCGCCTCAAGGGAAAAACAAATGCATATTTTATTCTTCATTGGATGTTTGTTAAAAAATTTGCGAGGCAAATCAATTACACAAAGTGTCAGAGATGTTAACAAGAAAGAGTATGGCCTGATTCAGACTGCCGTGCGAAGAATCCCATTTAATGCTGGAATAGCTATAAATGTTTCACATTTCTCATATTTCTTCTGTCTGGCTGGATGGCTTTTCAGATTTCAGAAAGATCCTCCTTGCATAAAAATCAGCTTTCTGCATTAATATAGAATTCAATTGATGTGTGGACTAGGCATGGGATGATAACCGGTTTCAAGGTTTACCGCGGTTTGAAAAAGTCACGGTTTCAAAACCGGAAACAAAAAAAGTTATACCGTTCCTACGATATGCGCATTTTCTGTGTCAAAGTGAAAGCGCAGGACTCCCTACTAGGTTGTGTGTGTGAGTCCCTGCAGAGAAAACAATGCAGCCCCTCCCCCACCGGTTAGTGCTCAGGCGCGTGTCTGTGTTTGTGCACGTGATCCACAGTCAGTGAGATTCAGCAGTAATATAAGTTCAGGACGGCCAAAGGAGGTGAACCCCCACAACACAGAGTGGGGAATAGCAGACTATATGTACTAATTTTACGTTTCTGTGAACTTTAGCACAACAATTAAGTTAAAGTGAAATCACGTCTTTGCTTTTAAGCTTTCTGTCACGTTAAAGGTGCAGTGTGTAGGTTTTGTGGCATCTAGCGGCGAGATTGTGAATTGCAGCAGAGTACCGCTCACCCCTCCCTTTACAGAACTACGGAAGCCGATACAGGATTTAAATCTCACCTTTTTTTTTGACATCAACGAATAGTGAGATTTCTTTTAAAATGTAATTTAAGGAATTATATTAACTTTATCATTCAATAAAACTATGTTATTGTGAATATTACTTGTTCATCATTGTGTCAGTGTTTTTTTCGCAAGCTGATTCTATGTTAATTATTGCACCACTGTCTAGAGATCATCTTAAATATTACACGGGGCACCTTTAACACAAGTGACTGCAATTTAATTTAATTAAGAAGATTCAATTATTTATTTTAATTATTTTGCCTTCTGTTCCATGTTACAAAATGTTCTATATGTTTCCTAAAATAAAATATACTGTAATCCGTTTGGGGAAAAAAAGGTTGTTTTTTTTACCCAGACATTTAAATGTAACATTGTAGAGCAGTGATTACAATACCGTAATACCGTGAAACCGTGATATTTTTATCCAAGGTTATCATACCGTCAGAATCTTATACCGGCCCATGCCTAGTGTGGACACAGGTGAGCTGCTTTCAGCTACTTCATAACTTCCCAAAATATGGCTTACACGGTTAGAATTTATTAATATTAGTTTAACTGTGTTGAGCAAGCCTTTTGATTTAAACTTGAGTGTTTTGAAGTGCTGTGTTTGCATTGATCCAAACTTGTAATTACAATTATATTAGAATAAGTCTGTTTTGCTCACAAAGGCCTCATTTATTTAAAATTATTGCTGGTTTACTGTTTAAGAAATGGTTTCTTTTATTATCAGTGTTGCAAACAGTTGGGTCTGTTTAATATTTTTGTGGAAACCCTGCTATTTTTTAGGATTCCTTGATGAATAGAAAGTTCAAAAGAACAGCATTTATTTGAAATAGTTTTTTTTTTTTAAATAGACATCTTTCATTTCTGATCAATTTAATATTTTCTTACTAAATAATAGTATTAATTTCTTATTTTTTTAAAGACAGTACACTACTAGTCAAAAGTTTTTGAACAGTAAGATTTCATTTAATTTTTTTTTAAAGAAGTCTCTTCTGCTGATCAATCCTGCATTTATTTGACCCAAAGTACAGCAAAAACAGTACAATTTAGAAAAAAGTTTACTATTTAAAGCAACTGCTTTCTATTTGAATATATTTTAAAATTTCATTTATGTGCGTGATTTCAAAGCTGAATTTGTAGCATAATTTCTCCAGTTACACGATCATTCAGAAATCAAATTATTCCAATATTCTGACTTGTTAAATTATTAATATTATTCCAAAAATATTTTTTAGGTTTCTCTAATGAATAGAAAGTTCACAAGAACAGCATTAATCTGAAATAGAAATATTTTGTAACTTTATAAATTCCAATACATGCTAAATAAAGGTTTCTAAAAACATAGTCAATTCTTTTAAATATTGATAATAATAACAAAAAAATGTGTCTTGAGCAGCAAATCATATTAGAATGACTTCTGATGGATCATGTGACACTGAAGACTGCAGTAATGATGCTGAAAATTTAGCTTTGATCACAGGAATAAATTACATTTTTAAATATACTTAAACCTCTTTAAAAACATTACAAATCTTAATGTCTAAAAATGTTTGACTGGTAGTGTATATATGAATAATATTTTTTGGTTTGTGTCGATCAAGGTTCACTGCAAAAGAAATTAATCAAATGAGATGATATGCATTTGACTTGCAAAGTACATTATAATTCTATAGATTATACAAAAATAGGCATTACTACATTCCATGCTTCAATATAAACCATATTGGGATGAATTTAGAGAAAAAATAAAGCATTTCCTGCAATATCCAGCAATCTTATATATACCGTTTCCATAATATAAAATGCTCTTAGCATGTAATAAGATTTTGCTCATACCGCCTACAATACCTGACCACAGATTTAATATGAATTGAGCTTTCCTTCATATAACCCTCATGTTTCATGTGCGTATACATTATTTTTCTTTTCGCGAGGGAATGAGAGACATTAGCTATGCTTCCTCAATAAGCCAGTTAAGTCGGTTAAGCAGGATCTAGCCTATGCCACAGTGCAATTCAATAGAGGAATGGGACGTCTGACAGGAGGGAATGATTGGAAGCATTCAGATAAATCAAGAAACAAGGGGAGAAAAATGTAGTGGATTGCATTAGATCAAATCCGAATCTGACCCCATTTCTTAAAGACAGCTTCAAATGATTTGCTTTGATCAGACGGTTTACTGCCAAAAAGTTTCAGGACGGCATTAAAGAAGCTGGACCGCATCAGAAAAATAAATAGAAAATCATTCGAAAACAATCCAGTCTGAACAGCCAAAGCCTCAGATCAAATCTTACAGACACTTTGCATCTGGGTTTATGATTCCAAAAGCCTCCTTAATGCTAGAGATACAGGCACTTTGTGCTGGAGTTGCATTACTGGTGTTTGCAAAAGGCCAGACATAATCTCATGTTGCCGGCTGTGCATGTCAACTCGGGGCTGCCTTGTGAGAGTACATTACTTAGACACTTCTGATGGAGATTACTGCATTTGTCCTGGTCTCTCACATCACATTACCCAAAAACAGAGAAGCACAGCCCTGTCTCGCGGCTCAAATCCCCACTTGATAAGAGTGTGAGTTCAGGCTGTCAAGTTAAAGTGCCTGTGCGCTGCACACTCACTGTCAAACACAAAACGCTACACACATACTGCACACAGATGAACTGGAGCAGAAAATCTGACTCCTCAGTTCTGGTAATGTTTGGAGAGTGTCAAAATATGAAATATGGAATAATATATGATAGTTCCATGTGTAAAATTGACAGCTCGGATCCTACAATCTGATTGGATCATCCATGTTCAAAGCTGTTGCAGAAGTTGCTGCACTGCGCATGCGTTGCGGTACTCTCTTTAATGCGCAGTGAAGACTGACATGGAAGAGAAGAAATGGTTGAATAAAGTCATTATTATAGCTTATTATTCTCGAAGCTTCATAAAATTACGGTTGAACCACTGATGTCACAATTTACTATTTTAACAAAGTCTTCACTAACTTTCTGGGAATGTGGTAGTTGCGTTGCTGTCTATGAATGGCCAGAAAGCTTCATTTCTATCTTAATTTGTGTTCTGAAGACGAATGAAGGACTTATAGTTTTGGAACGACACGAGGGTAATTAATTAACAAACTTTTGTCTTTTTGGTAAACTTTTATTTTAAATATAATTTTTTATAACATTGCAAATATCTTTTTCTGTCACTTTTGATCAACTAAATGCATCCTTGCTGAATAAAAATATTCGTATTATCAGGGGTTCAAGTGCGTGTGGAAGAAGCAGTATTCTCCTCCAGATCACATAATTCAGTGTAGAATTAATAGAAATTATTAAGAACATGTGAGAATAACCATCTGTTCTCAGATGTGATGATAACAAGAAGAAGGAATACTCTTCTTCTGTGTTTGTTTACACTGGTTTTCGAAACAGCCCCACCACTCTTGTCCTTTTGTGCAACAGCAGCTGCTCCGGGGAAGTGATGTAATGCTCAAATCTTATTGGACGACCGTGTTTTCGCTTTACGAAACTGAAAAGATTTGTTGGACTGGTTGTTAAAAAACATTTGGTCTTTCGGTGCGCGAATGTTTGCAGTCTATGTGGAAGCATCCATAGGAGTCTATTGTTTTATTCCAGCGAGTCACCTCGTGCAATATTCGCTTTGTTTTTTAGCCTGGAGAAAGGCCTCAAGTCGTAGAGACTTGAAAGTTTGATGGATGGTAGTACTCACATTGTCTACAACGTCACCAAGGCTCACCCCAGTCGGCCTGATGGGGGTGCTAGAGTGATCAAAAGTACGAAATCTTTCATAACTCCTTAATTTTCATCTCACGCTCAAGTGTGGGTATTTTTTGTGCATTTTTTGAAAAACCTACTTTTGTGAACTAGTCCTAGGTTTTTCACCCAATCGGAAACAAACAAGTGCAGGAAGATTCTCTAGAGAGTGAATATCAATAATTATCAAAAAAAGTTTAACTTTCAACTCTTCATTGCAAAGGGACACCCAAAATGGTCACCTTTACTAAAACGACTATAACTTTTGAACGGAATGAGACATCATTGCCAAACTCACGACATGAATGTAAGAGATAATTCTGAGGTCACATGAAAAAAGTATCTGAGCTTGGCCACTTTAGGAGGGAAAAAACATAAAAATGGCCATAACTATGGAACTGTTTGTCTTACTGACAAGAAAATCGGTATGCATGATTTTTGTCCAAAGTATCACAAGCATCTATATACACATTTGCACACATTGAGCCAATGAATTTTGAGCGTCTATTAGACAAAGTTAACAGAGGCTGATCGGAATGAAACTTGGTGGGCTTGTTTGACTCACAGCCCTAAAGTTTTGTGAGAAAATGTAAAGAAATTGCACAGGGGGGTGATATTGCATTTTTCAAGGGTGTAAACGATTGTATATTGCGTTTTTTTTTTCAGTCTCCGAACAACTTTTCCTCTAAAACCGCTGCTGTCAATCAAACCGTTTGAAAGATGTTTGAAGATGTGGAAAACCTACTTTTGTGACATAGTCCTAGGTTTTTCACTCAATTTGGAAAAAAACAAAACACTGCAGTACAATTCTCTGGACTCTTTAGGTCAATAATTAACAAAAAAAAAAAAATTATTTACCCTTTGGGAAACTATAAAGAGGTCTTTTAGAAAAGCCTATAAATCCTAAATGAAAACTCAAAACTTCACAAAACCTGGTGAGCACATGCATTAGGTGATTCTAAACAAGCATGCAGCTGCTGCTATAACAGTCATAAACGTTGAAAAAACAAATTTCATGGCAAATTATCTTTATTTGCCAAAAATGCTTTTTGAAATCATTGATTTAGTTGGTTACAGGCTTGCTAAATAATATGTAATGCAATTTTTTATATGTGGTTAAATGTCTTAAAGCTCTTGAACCCTGGTAACCGCTGCTTGCAGCTACATTTATTATTATTTTTAAATATCATACTGAAACAGTACTTTTGAATAGTAGTGTAGTAAAAAAAATATTCCAAATAATTATATAGTAAACATTGATATATTTTGTTATTATTGACACAATAAGTGTTTTGTACAATACATGTCTTAGGAGCTTGTCATTTTGGCCCTTATCGCCCTTTAAAATTACTATTAAACTATTAGTTTCTGGTTGTTTAGTTTTGCTTTAAATTATAAGTGCAACACAAAACTAAACACCTTCCATTTCTGTAAAACAGACACAACACTTCCATTTATTTTTATTCTGCACTCAGAGTGATTTTTAGTATGAATCATATTTGTGAGTGTCTATTCTTTATATCCCAGAGGAGAAGAGTGCTATCCAGTCTGCCGTGTTTGTGCCGCTGAAGATTATCAAGGCCCTGTTTTCTGTTACACAAGGGAAGCTTGTTAAATGTAGCCCAATTGCCAAAGTCCGCTTCAACCAGCCAAGCTTCCTGTCATACTTTCACCAATCTTGTTCAAGTAATTTCACTTCACTGCACCCTTACCCAACGGCCACCACACTTTGACCTGAGAAGATCTCTAAAGCCCTCTCTAAATTTGACATCCTCACAGCCACATTATTACTCATCTGCACCAGCTTAACCCCGACGTTTGCTCAGAAGAGATTAAATAGGAGAGCTTTTAATTCACAAAGGAAAAATATGCTGCGATTTGCCCAGCCTATTCTCCATCTTGTCATAAAGCGACACATCACCTATCTCTCCGCACAGCGTAGGGTCCAACAGACCCTGACAGTCTCTCTCTTGCTATAAAAGGGGTAGCGACATGATCTGAAAGATGTGTTAGAAACGCCAGCTCCGTATTTGTGCGCCTTGTGACATACTGTCAAGAATCAAATTCAAGTAGGTATCTCTAAGTGAGTGAAGGTCTGAGCTCTGAAAATAAGTATGTGTCTTAAAGGAACAGTTCAGCTAAAATTAATTTAGATTAGTCATTGTATAGGACGTTTGAACAATTGTTTCTACTGTTTTTGTCTGTGTAATGAAAGTAAATGGGGTCCAAAACAACACTAAGCCCCCATTGCCATACAATTTTTGGTAACACTTTCTATGAAGCCTGTATTTATAATGCATTACAAGGATATTCTTAATGCATTATAATGCATGCATAATGCCTTATAAACAGCATTATAATATGTTATATAATTTTATAAATAATCATAGCAACAGTTACGATGCACTATAATGCTTACCTTTTGTGCTTATAACTTAAATGAGTACAATGCATTATAACACCAGATGAAGACTGCATTTACAATGCATTATAAGGGCGTTCTTATATGTATGTTCTTATTATGCATTATAATACATTAAGAATGCCCTTATAATGCATTGTAAATGCAGGCTTCATCTGGTGTTATAATGGTAAGTATTATAATGCATTGTAACTGTTTTTATGATTATTAATTAGATGATACAACAAATCATAATTGTGTTTATAAGGCATTACATGTGCACTATAATACATTTATAATACCCGTATGAAGGATTATAAATGCAGACTTCATCTGGTGTTATAATGCATTGTACTCATCAAAGTTATAAGCACAAAAATGTAAGTATTATAGTGCATTGTAACTGTTGTTATGATTATTTAGAAAATCATATAACATATTATAATGGAGTTTATAAGGCATTATGCATGCATTATAATGCATTAAGAATGTCCTTTTAATGCATTATAAATACAGGCTTCATAGAAAGTGTTACCCAATTTTCATTGTATGGATAAAACACACACACGCACAAACATTCCCGGACCATGTGAGGGTGCGGAAATGATGAAATTTCCATTTTTTAGGTGAAAATCAAAGAAGCTAAAAAGTTTTAACTTCCACCTTGATATTATGCTCGTAACTTTAAAGAGTTTATAAATTGAAAGCAAATCGAAAACCTTTCTAAATGCGTCTCAAGTGCTTGATACGAGTTAAAATTACAATTCGGGCCGCCCTAATCTGTCTCGGTGGTGCAAATAGAGAGAAACTATACCTTGGACTCTTTGATCTTGACGGCAATGACCTGTTTCCTCTGGCGAATTATCTCCACCAATTCATCACACTCCTCCACCAGCTTGGCTTCATGCATGGCTGTGTTCACCTGCAGATAAGAGCAAAGAGTTTTATAAAGAAATACAATGGCACCTAATCAGTCCGCTGGGATAACAAAGTCACTCCAGCCTGTTTTAGTTCATGCAAAAGCCATGAGAATCTCAACATCACATCCTGTCTGGAGCACTGTGGACCATATCATTAGAAAGGAGAGACATTTTAGACTGCACATCAATTCCTTCCTCAGATCATCCTTGTAATTAGACAAAGTTGCGATATCCCATCAAAGATTCCCGTTGCGCTCTCTTGGGATCCAGCTTACTTTCCGATCTCTGCATAAAGCTTATTATTCAAGATAGATCCACTTAAGCTGTTAATCAAGCACACAGACGCTCACACTCATGCATTTAAATAAACAGACAATTAATGCTCACCCCGTTTTGATACTGTCAAGGGTTCAATCTCATTAAGAACGCACAGAAGCCAAGGACGGCACAAACCCAACATTTTATTGGATTTCGGCTAGGCAACTTTTGTTGTCAAGCAGTATCCACTCGCACGGAAGAAACCAGCTCAATACCAGACAAACCCTAAGGATTAATCCTATTTTGGGAATGTCTATATAACAGTGAACGCAGATGACTTTAGTATGGTCTATGATTGCTTTCAATGCAAAGTCAATAAATGTATTATGCTGAAAAAGTGATCGGTGAAATTTCCGATAAATAAATTGGTAGCTGCAGCTGCCAAAACTTTATTGTAAAAATATGTCAGCAACATTTTACATTTTAGATACTGGACTTATTATATATATATATATATATATATATATATATATATATATCTCGAAAAAACTAAATTAGTTTTTATGTGTATAACATATCGACAACCACCTTAAAGGATTAGTTCATCCAAAAATGAGAATTTGCTGAAAATTACTTGTGGATTATTGTGATGTTTTTATCAGCTGTTTGGACTCTCACTCTGACGGCACCCATTCACTGTGATGTAATGCTAAATTTCTCCAAATCTGTTCTGACGAAGAAACCTATCAGTCAAAAGTCTGAGCTTCAGGCGAGTAAATTTTCAGCAATTTTTTTTTTTTTTTTTGATAAACTGTTCCTTTAAAGCAAAAGTAGTAACGAGAAAGTCACATGATGAATCAAAGTTCATCACCAGTATCTTTTCTACGAGCCGGGGTACATAAAAATTATTGTATATACAAGGCATGCGGTGTCAAACACGTAGATACAAAACAAGAGCATGGTAACACACGGAACTGAAATAATGCTCTCTCTCTCTTTTGGCTTGCTCCCTTTATTGCTTTATTTCAGGACACTGAAATAATGCAATAAACATTAATTTAACAACATAAGATGCAACATAAAACCATGTTGTGTATAACTGAAAAGAGAAAAGTAATAAAAAACTTGAGTAATGAAAAAATGTCAGGTGTCACGATGGCAATTTATAGATTTTCACTGTAAAGTTATGAGATGACTTGTTCTGGTTTATTTCCAAAAGTTTTTGCATTCCATATAGAATTGGAGAATGCACTGTTAAGCAATTAACTATTAGCATTTTCAGTTTTTACAGTTAAAATTGCAATAAATTTTATCAACATAGGCTCATTGGAAATACATGCCTCTATATACACTGTCGCTCAAAAGTTTGGGATCAGTAAGACTTATGTTTTTTTTTTTTAAAGAAGTCTCTTATGATTATAAAGACTGCATTTATTTGATCAAAAATACAATAAAAAAACAATACTACTGCAAAATGTTATTACAATATAAAATAATGGTTTCTATTTTAATATACATTGTGATGCAAAGCTGAATTTTCAACAGCCATTACTTCGGTCTACAGTGTCACATGATCTTTCAAAAATCATTTTAACATGCTTTTTTATATATTTATTATTAGAATTATCTATGTTGGCAACAGAGTCTTTTGGAACCTGTGATATTTTTTTCAGGATTCTTTAATGAATAAAAGGTTAAAAAGAACAGCACTTCTTCAAATATAATTCTAATTCTGATTTTCTAACAATGTAAGTCTTTGCTAACACTTTTTTATCAATTTAACACATCCTTGCTGAATAAAATAATTCAGCAACAAAAATGTACTGACCCCAAACTTTTGAACAGTAGTGTAGTATATTGTTAGAAAAGGTTTCTATTTTAAATAAATGCTGTTCTTTTAAACTTTTTATTCATCAAAGAATCTTGAAAAAAGTACCACATATCCAAAAAAATATTAAGCAACAAAAATGTTTCCAGTACTGATAATAAATCAGCATATTAGAATGATTTCTGAAGGATCATGTGACACTGAAGACTGGAGTAATGATGCTGACAAATTCAGCTTTGATCACAGAAATAAATCAGATTTTTAATGTGTATTAAAATCGAATAATGTTATTTTCCATCATAATAATATTTAACAAAAAAAAAAAAAAATCTGTATTTTTGATCAAATAAACAACCTTGATGAGCATTAGAAACTTATTTACAATACATTAAAATACGTACTGATCCCAAACTTTTGACCCGCAGTGTACATTTCCGCAAAACTGAAAAAAACATACCTATTATGTTTGAACTTTATCGTCACATATACAGCTTTATATGCATGATACAGCATTAATCTTTAGCGATACTTCCGAGATATTTGAATTCTGAACAGCCACAATATGTACCTCAAGTAGCGTAATAAAAACGCAGTAATATGTGCATGTACCAGTGTAATAAAAACATGCCACGGTCACATATTGAATGTGTTTTAGCATCACTCTCTGGACATTTTAAACTTTTGTGAAAAGGTGTGCAGTGTCAAACACATAAATACAAAACATCAGGTAAGACACATGACAGAAATAATGCAATAAAGATTAATTTAACAATATAAGATGCATAAAACCCTGTTGTATATAACCGAATAAATAGAAAGTTAAGAAAAAACGTACGTAATGAAAAACTTTTCAAATGTCAGGTGTCACAATGTCAATTTTCAGTTTTCACTCTAAAATGATGAGAGATGACTTGTTTTTGTTGACCAGTTTTTTTTACTGTAAAATTACATGCAATTGTTAATACGTGCCTCTATATATGAATCACTGCAGTTTCCAATTGAAATATACACTATACTGACAACTTTTATTCTTTTTCACACAAAGTATGATTTACAGGTACAGAGTTTTGATTCCTAAAGCCTAATTTTCACACAATTACTTGCGGAATATTATATTATAGCTTTAAAACAATTCTGTGCAATTTGAAAACTGATACTTTTGTATGTTATCGTCACATATACAGTTTCACATGCATGGGTTTTCTAATTAAGTAGGTTTGCCTGTACCAATGTAATAAAAATGTGCCATGGTCACGTAGACTATTATTTCTTGCTATTTATTTAATCAAACTCTGGTAACGGTATCGAATTTGGATCGGTCACGCATCAACGATATCCGATCCATTCAAAAAGCTTGGATTATCGGATCGATGCAACCCTAATCATTATAATCAGAATGATGCAAACTTTAATTCACAAATGTGACCCTGGACCACAAAACCAGTCATAAGGTTAAATTTTACAAAACTGAGATATATACATCATATGAAAGCTCAATAAATAAGCTTTCTATTGATATATGCTTTGTTAGGATAAGACAATATTTGGCCGAGATACATCTATTTGAAAATCTGGAATCTAAGGGTGCAAAGAAATCTAAATACCGAGAAAATCACCTTTAAAGTTGTCCAAATTAAGTTCTTAACAATGCATATTACTAATCTAAAATTACATTTTGATAGGTTTACAGTAGGAATTTTACAAAAAATCTGAATGTAACATGATCTTTACTTAATTTCCTAATGATTTTTGATATAAAAGAAAAATCAATAATTTTGACCCATACAATGTATTTTTGGCTATTGCTACAAATATACCCCAGCGACTTAAGACTGGTTTTGTGGTCCAGGGTCACAAATGCTTGACCACAGTTTTGTTTGTGGAATTTCACACAAAGTTTATTATCTTTTTGATGCTTTGCTGTCGATCCCATAACACCCAGTGCAATCCTATCACTAGCTACCCTAGAGAGCAGAATAAAAATGAGCCAGCGGACACATATGGTTAGTCTGAAGCAAAGCAAACGTCTCTCTCTCACTATCTGTCACCATCTCAGAGCGCTGTGGCTCAGTGGACGAGTGCAGCGAAGGACGACTCCTGCTGTTGATATGTTCCTTATCAGACTTCTTAACACATCATCCTTCCACCAGGGATTAAATACCTTCCCGTAGCGTTTCTTGAGACTATAAAGGACTCTTCTGAGGTTGGTATGAATGTGATGTGTGACCCCACTTTGCTGTGGCGCCCGCACCCTACCAGTCTATCGTAACTCAGCAAAGACCCCGAAGGCTGACTCGCCTGGCACTTCGGCAGATTCATGCTGACACCTTTAAAGTGTAGTGCTGCGCACAGACGTTTTGTCTACGCGTTTAGACTGTCCTGGATTGGATTAATGTTTATTGGGCGCTCAGAAAAGATTTACAATTCTGCTCACTGTGGGTTAAGATCCTGTACTGAAATAGGAAAACCTGAACAGGTGATTTCATCTGCACTCCCTTACTAACAATTATGCTGAATCATTAAAGGAGTTTAATACAGAGTTTATTAAAAACATTAAGGCTGGTAACTGAAATGTTAAGTAGTTGTTAAGTGGGAAAACGTAAGACTGCAAAATAGCCTCAAAGGAGCAAAGTAGGGTATTCAGAACTAGATTTTCACTGCATAAAAGTAATGCAATGTAAATGCAGTTTAGCTCTCTAGCTGGCTCCATGGGGATCAGTTTGCAATGTAACTAGTGCCTTTGCGACGTTGTGCACTGTAGGCCACCTAATAAACTAGACTTGCATTTCCTGAAGACAAAACAGTGCAGCACAAGAGTAGTATTAAAGTATTATGATAGTTTGAAAAGTCATCCGAATAAGGATAAAGAAAGCTTAAGATGATAAGATGGATTGTAATACAATATACTGAGGGATAAATATATATAAGAAAAAGACCAGTGACGATTTTAGTATGCAAATATAGACATTTTTAGAACTTTTTTTAACAAGGATGCTTCACATTGATCAAAGGTGAAGATACAGACATTTATAATGTTTCAAAAGATTTTTATTTTCAGATAAATGCTGTTTTTCTAAACTTTCTATTCATAGTAATAATGATAAATGTTTATCTGAGAAGCAAATCAGAAAATCAGAGTGATTTTTGAAGGATCATGTGACTGGAGTAATGATGCAAAAATTCAGCTTTGAAATCACAGCAATAAAAATAAATATTTTAAATAGTCAAAATATTTAAAAATTGTACTGTTTTTGCTGTACTTGGGATCAAAGAAATGCAGGCTTGGTGAGCAGAAGAGACTTCTTTAAAAACATTTTTAAAAATCTTACTGTTCAACAACTTTTGACTGGTAGTGTATGTATTCAAGTATATAATATATACTTAGTATTATAATTTAAAGTAAAAAAAAAGTTTAAAAATAAAAAACATTAAGTTAAAAAAATGACAAATAGAAAAGGATAAAAATGCAATTAATTTAATTACTTGGAAAAAAACTAAATATAAAATGTTAGGTTTAAATATGCAAATGATGCATTATTTAATTACATATGCACTAATTTGAATACATTTATAGTAAATAAAGTAAACACTGGATAAAGTTTAAAAATTCTTGTTTAAATTTGTTTTGACATATTATAGTCACACGTTTTTTACAGAGGGAAATTTGGGTATCTTATTTGTGTCGCTCCATAATTCAGAAAATAATTAGAACAGACAGAAAACACAATATTTTCACAAATTTTTTGGGGGGGAGGGGGGGATAAAATGTTGTATATTATCAAGCAAATTATATATGGACAAATACATCGGTAAAAGCCTTCAGGATATAGACAGGAAGACAAATGTAAAAGTTTGGTGTGTGTAAGTCCAGTGGAGATTTATGGCTCAGTGTAAGAGAAAAAAACTAATTTTGAGAAAACGGGATTTAAATATATGAATTGTAATTAAAATCTATTGGCACAAATAGATAAAGTGCTATAAAAGAAACACTTAACAGTGACTTTTGGACTTTTTCTTTCGACTAGTAAGAAAAAAACACTTAATGAAAAACCAAAAAGCCCAAAATCTCAAATTTGACAAATGCCTGAATAAGCAGAGTTTTTGCCAGTGTTTTTTTGTCTCCCCTTAAAAAAATCAAGAACAATCCAAGAGTAAAAATCAACGTTAATTTTGTCTTGTTTTTCAGTAAAATGTCTCAAGATAACACCAAGATACATTTACTTAAGAAGCAAAATTGCCTTACTAAGAAAACGACACAATTCAGATTATAAAAATTGTTTTTGTCACATCTAATTCCACCAGCAAATATATATATATTGGCACATTTAATCGAAAAAACACTCAAAAAAGTCTGCACATACTCCAGCAATTTATTTTTCGGATTAAACCCAGATGCTCGTGTGCGCTGCATGTAATGACTGCGACAAGACTCATTATTGACAAGACTCATCAGTTCCTGACCTTTATCTGTTCATATTGCCACATCTTTAATCTGCTAATCCACAGGGCAGGAAAGACACTGGCCGCTATAAAAAGGTTGTTAATGAGCTCCAGCGGTTCACACTGGGTACCTAAACAATCTAAGTGCTGTTGAACAGATGCCACTGAGCAGAGGTCTGTTTTTGTGGCAGCTCTGATTACTGTGTATCTTGGCCGTATGCTGACAGATGGGGCAGGTCTGAGTGCTCTAAGTGCACGGCTGTACAAGGCGCTCCTATGGGGCCTGCCTCGTCGCCGGAGAGTCCAAGTGGCCCTGTTAAAAATGGATGAGGGAGAGGCATATGCATCACAGCGTGGCGGCCCTCACCACATTGCTGCACACATGTCCACTCGGTGGAACAGCAACACAACAAAGCGGCCCTTTGCACCACAGGGCTAATAACCCACAGCGGCCCAGAGAGGGAACCTGGAATGTCAAAGAAGGCAGTGATGGACTCCAGGCTTCAAATCACCAAAGGTAAAAATGGAAATTCCCAACTGAAAGTGCAAAGTTCCCCAGACACCTTCGGTCCCTTGACAGCATCTCTCATGAGTTATTTATACACGGACTCTCTCAGGACATTTCCTTCACTGTTCACTGTTAGTGCTGACACTTTTGTCTAATGGAATCCATCGAAAACTTCGCCATAGACACTGTTTTTCACATAATGCTTACAAAGACCCCTGTAAACATCTCTGCAGATGTTTCTCTGATGCTACGCGAATGCCGAAGGGTCTATGAAATACATTGAAATACATTGCACTCAATGATATTTAAGCAGATGTTTCACAACAGAGCATGTTGCATTCCAGATAAATGCATTCAACCGAACTATATAGTATGGAGGTAAGAATATATTAATAATATGAGTTCAAGTTTTACACAAGTTTTAAACCTCAGGACAATTTCACTTCCAGAATTAAATTTCCTGATCAAGATGTTCACGTCTTTCTTTCTTTGGTCACAAAGAAATGAAGGTTTTTGAGGAAAGCATTCCAGGATTTTTCTCCTTATGTGGACTTCAATGGTGGCCAATGAGTTTAAGGTCCAAATTGCAGTTTCAATGCAGCTTCAAAAGGCTCTACATGACCACAGCCGAGGAATAAGGGTCTTATCTAGCTTCTTAAAAAATATTTATACACTTTTAAACCACCAATGCTCATATTGCACTAGCTCTGCGATGGGTGTCCAACTCTCTCAGGACATTTCCTTCACTGTTCACTGTTAGCGCTGACACTTTTGTCTAATGGAATCCATCGAAAACTTCGCCATAGACACTGTTTTTCACATAACGCTTACAAAGACCCCTGTAAACATCTCCGCAGATGTTTCTCTGATGCTACGCGAATGCCGAAGGGTCTATTTTCGTCTGGAAGATATCGTTTGTTAAGAGTTTGCATTAGAAATACATTGCATTCTTTCATTGTTGAATGCTAGAATAATATTCAAGCAGATGTTTCACAACAGAGCGTGAGACATTTAAGATTTTTGCAGATGTGACCCTTAAAATAGAAAGTGATGCATTCCAGATGATGCACTCGTTGACTGATACCTTGACAGGTCACACCTATGGAAGAAGGAGAATATTAATGAAATGAGTTCAAGTTTACTCAAATTTTTGCACCTCAGGAGAATTTCACTTCCAGAATTAAATTCTGACAATTTACTCAACCCAATGTCATTTAAGATGTTCATGTCTTTCTTTCTTTGGTCGCAAAGAAATTAAGGTTTAAAAAAAAAAAAAAAAACATTCTACGATTTTTCTCCTTATGTGGACTTCAATGGTGGCCAATGGGTTGAAGGTCCAGACTGCAGTTTCAATGCAGCTTCAAAGGGCTCTACATAAACCCAGCTGAGGAATAAGGGTTGTATCTATCTTCTTGAAAAAATATATATATTTCTACACTTTTAAACCACCAATGCTCATATACTAGCTCTGCGTTGGGTGTCCGACTCTCTTAGGACATTTCCTTCACTGTTAGCGCTGAAACTTGTGTCTAATGGAATCCACTTTTGTTTCTCTGATGCTACGCGGATGCCGAAGGGTCTATTTTCATCTGGAAGATATCATTTGTTAAAGAATTTGCATTAACAATCCATTGCATTCATTCATTGTTGAATGCTAGAATGATATTCAAGCAGATGTTTCACAACAGAGCGTGAGACATTTTTTAAGATTTTTGCAGATGTGACCCTTAAAATAGAAAGTGATGCATTCCAGATGATGCACTCGTTGACTGATATCTTAATGGGTCACACCCATCTATATAGTATCAAGGAAAGATATGAGTTCAAGTTTTAACATCTCAGTGTTTGCAACATGTTTGCATGACACACTAATCCATTTATGAAGTTGAACATGCTGCTTAAAGAAATGTTACTTGAAATGTAAAAATAATTTTTTTCAAATGACAACAATCATTGCGATTATAATTTTGAACAAAAATAAAATTGACAATTTTAACCATTATACAGCAAGACGAAAATGTGACTAATATTCCATTGACTAAAACTAGACTAAAATGCTCAGCAATTTAGTCAGTGAAAACTTGACTAAACAAAAAACTGAACAAGGTTGACTAAATGTGACCCTGGACCTCAAAATCAATCATAAGGGTCATGTTTTATATAATGTATACACCATCTGGGATAATATTTGCCAGAGATACAACTATTTGAAAATCTGGAATCTGATGGTGCAAACGAATATTGAGAAAATCGCCTCTAAAGTTGTCCAAATTAAGTTCTTATCAATGCATATTACTATTACGGTAGGAAATTGACAAAATATCTTCATTGAACATGATCTTTACTTAATATCTTAATGATTTTTGGCATAAAAGAAAAAATAATAATTTTGACCCATACAATGTATTTTTGGCTATTGCTACAAATATACCTGTGATACTTAAGACTGGTTTTGTGGTCAAGGTTAACTAAAATTATGACTAAAAAGTACATTTGACACAGGACTAAGATTAAAAGACTAAAAAATGTCTGACAAAATTTAAATTAAAACTACATCATTTGAAGGTTTGTCTCAAATGTTTAATTTTTTTTCCATTTAATAAAAGTCAGTGGAGGGAAAAACAAAGATTAAATTAAATCTTCAAATTGCATTACACCAGAAATTGCCGACAGAAAGTCACTAAGGTTTGAAGGTTTGATCAATAAATAAAAAAATAATATTAGGTTAATTCCTAGTTTTTGGTTCTAATTTTCTGATCAGAAAAGCGAAGCTGTATTTTGTTCCATCTACATAAACCATTCCATTACAAAATGTTCAATTCGAGCTGTAAACTTGTTTAAATCCCTCTTTTCACAGTGTCGACAGAACTGAACTTACACTGAACTTGCAACCCTCCTTTCAAGCACATAAATGCACTTTACAATGATCAGCAAAATACTATAATTTAACTGGCTGCTTCAGGATAAAACCTGATGCACATTTCCTGTTCAAGCCAGTTCTATACATACATTCAGTGAAGGACCAAAGTTGACAGCTGACTGATTTTCACTTAAACCTTCTGCATTTCATCTCCAAGACATTTAATTAGCAGTTTCCCTGAAACCTGTCTCACTTACCATCCTCACACCTCATTCATTTGGTCCTCAATAATTTACTGTGGCCTTCAAATAAACATGACACCTTGCCAGGCCTTGCCGTAAAGAGATGTTCGTCTTATGACCGACAGCTGTTCGGTGAACATTCGTACAACAGTTAGCCTTTAATAATTGATCTAGATTTTAATAATGTAGGAGAAAATGCCATTTAACGCAGTTAATACTTGATTACGGATTGGTTTAACCATTTTAAATCACCTTGAGGTTGTTCGACTCTATATAATATACATAGCTGGGGATTTACTGCAGAAAGCTGTTTTTAAATGCTTTAAAATGTATGGCCTCCACAGCGCTAACTCACTCAGCCGAGGTGTGAGCTACATTCTTTGAGTGCACAAAGCAGCCGGTGGTATGCAGAAGTTTTTTATGTGCGGTTCAGCTGAGGTTAGAGACGTGCTACGCATGCAGTCCCCTCGGGGTTCAACAAGACTGATTCAGCTAATGAAGTAACAATGCCTTGTCACCTGCTTTCTTTTCTCAAACAGCAAGGACAACCATCCTGACAGAGTCATTAAAAAGGACGCTCGCATTTGAATTTCCCTTGTGCCTGATGTCTTCGTGCGGATCTTGAGTCATATTTGGAGTAACAACAACTCAAAAACATCGCTCAGCCGATGTTCAAGGTGACATCAAGCAAAGGCCTAAATATATCCCTGGTGCCTTGTTTGTCGAGCCTTTAATAAGCTCTGATTTAAAGATAAAGGGTACTAATTGACTTTCAAAAGGACTGTTTATCACATGTGCATAAATATGTCACATCACTACCAAGCTGTGGCTGCATATATATGAACACGCAACATCTTGCTGGTAAGGTAACTTCAACTAAAATGCTCACCGAGGCTGTATTTTTTCACTAATAACAGAGTGAATGAAGTAATATTGTAATATATATTCACAGTTTAAAATAACTGTTTTCTATTTTAATATATTTTCAAAAGTAATTCATTCCTATGATGCAAAGCTGAATTTTCAGCATCGTTACTTCAGTCTTCAGCGTCACATGATCCTTCACAAATCATTCTAATACGTATTTGCTGCTCAAAAACATTTCAGAACATGCTGCTTCATATACAGGTCCTTCTCAAAAAAATAGCATATTGTGATAAAGTTCATTATTTTCTGTAATGTACTGATAAACATTAGACTTTCATATATTTTAGATTCATTAACACACAACTGAAGTAGTTCAAGCCTTTTATTGTTTTAATATTGATGATTTTGGCATACAGCTCATGAAAACCCAAAATTCCCATCTCAAAAAATTAGCATATTTCATCCGACCAATAAAAGAAAAGTGTTTTTAATACAAAAAAAGTCAACCTTCAAATAATTATGTTCAGTTATGCACTCAATACTTGGTCGGGAATCCTTTTGCAGAAATGACTGCTTCAATGCGGCGTGGCATGGAGGCAATCAGCCTGTGGCACTGCTGAGGTGTTATGGAGGCCCAGGATGCTTCGATAGCGGCCTTAAGCTCATCCAGAGTGTTGGGTCTTGCGTCTCTCAACTTTCTCTTCACAATATCCCACAGATTCTCTATGGGGTTCAGGTCAGGAGAGTTGGCAGGCCAATTGAGCACAGTAATACCATGGTCAGTAAACCATTTACCAGTGGTTTTGGCACTGTGAGCAGGTGCCAGGTCGTGCTGAAAAATGAAATCTTCATCTCCATAAAGCTTTTCAGCAGATGGAAGCATGAAGTGCTCCAAAATCTCCTGATAGCTAGCTGCATTGACCCTGCCCTTGATAAAACACAGTGGACCAACACCAGCAGCTGACATGGCACCCCAGACCATCACTGACTGTGGGTACTTGACACTGGACTTCAGGCATTTTGGCATTTCCCTCTCCCCAGTCTTCCTCCAGACTCTGGCACCTTGATTTCCGAATGACATGCAAAATTTGCTTTCATCCGAAAAAAGTACTTTGGACCACTGAGCAACAGTCCAGTGCTGCTTCTCTGTAGCCCAGGTCAGGCGCTTCTGCCGCTGTTTCTGGTTCAAAAGTGGCTTGACCTGGGGAATGCGGCACCTGTAGCCCATTTCCTGCACGCGCCTGTACACGGTGGCTCTGGATGTTTCTACTCCAGACTCAGTCCACTGCTTCCGCAGGTCCCCCAAGGTCTGGAATCGGTCCTTCTCCACAATCTTCCCCAGGGTCCGGTCACCTCTTCTCGTTGTGCAGCGTTTTCTGCCACACTTTTTCCTTCCCACAGACTTCCCACTGAGGTGCCTTGATACAGCACTCTGGGAACAGCCTATTCGTTCAGAAATTTCTTTCTGTGTCTTACCCTCTTGCTTGAGGGTGTCAATGATGGCCTTCTGGGCAGCAGTCAGGTCGGCAGTCTTACCCATGATTGCGGTTTTGAGTAATGAACCAGGCTGGGAGTTTTTAAAAGCCTCAGGAATTTTTTGCAGGTGTTTAGAGTTAATTAGTTGATTCAGATGATTAGGTTAATAGCTCGTTTAGAGAACCTTTTTATGATATGCTAATTTTTTTGAGATAGGAATTTTGGGTTTTCATGAGCTGTATGCCAAAATCATCAATATTAAAACAATAAAAGGCTTGAACTACTTCAGTTGTGTGTTAATGAATCTAAAATATATGAAAGTCTAATGTTTATCAGTACATTACAGAAAATAATGAACTTTATCACAATATGCTAATTTTTTGAGAAGGACCTGTATTTCTTTTATTTTTTTATGAACAGAGAGTTCAAAAGAACAACATTTATTTGAAACGGAAATCTTCTGTAACATTTGTATATGTATATATACAATCGGAAGTCAAAAGTTTACATACACTTTACATACATTTACATTTTATTTTGTTTAGTGATAGTTGTTAACGAGTCCCTGTTAAAGGGATAGTTCACCCAAAAATGAAAATTTGATGTTTATCTGCTTACCCCCAATGCATCCAAGATGTAGGTTACTTTGTTTCCCCAGAAAAACACAAACGAAGATTTTTTACGAAAACCGGTGCAGTCTGCCAGCCAAATAATGTGAGTGGATGGGCACCAGACCTTTAAAAGTAAACAAAAACATGCACAGACAAATCCAAATTACACCCTGCGGCTCGTGATGATACATTGATGTCCTAAGACACGAAACGATCGGTTTTTGAGAGAAACTGAACAGTATTTATATCATTTTTTACCTTTGTTACAACGCCACGTCCATCTCTCCTGAGTAAGCGTTCGGCATCAGTCACGTCACATGAGCACGCGCTCTGTGGTAGAATACGCAAACGCCGGAAGCGATCTGTCGCATGAATACGACACTCATTGTTTACACAGAGCACAGAGATTGTGGGTATAGCGGCTATTCAAAATGGTAAATACTTGCGCTTATCCTGATTGTTTAAACCGATTTAAAGCTAAAAGATTACATTAGTTTGCGCAAACTCATCCGGGACTTTTCACTGATTTCCCCTTACGGCGTTTGCGTATTCTACGCTAGAGCGCGTGCTCATGTGACGTGACTAATGCCAAACTCGTGCACATTACAGATGGACGTGGCTGTGTATCAAAGGTAAAAAATGATATAAATACTGTTCAGTTTCTCTCAAAAACCGATCGTTTCGTGTCTTAAGACATCAATGTATCGTCACGAGTCGCGGGGTGTAATTTGGATTTGTCTGTGCATGTTTTTGTTTACTTTTAAAGGTCTGGTGCCCATCCACGTCCATGATAAGGCTGGCAGACAGCACCGGTTTTCATTAAAAATCTTCGTTTGTATTCTTCTGAGGAAACTAAGTCACCTACATCTTGGATGCATTGGGGGTAAGCAGATAAACATCAAATTTTCATTTTTGGGTGAACTATCCCTTTAACTGTCCTTCACGTCCAACAAATTCTTTGATTTTTCAGCATTTTTGTGTATTTGAACACTTTCCAACAATGATTACATGATTTTGAGATCCATCTTTTCACACTGAGGACAACTGAGGGACTCATATGCAACTATTACAGAAGGTTCAAACACTCACTGATGCTTCAGAAGGGAAAACAATGCTTTAAGAGCCGGGGTGAAAACTTTTCAATGGAATGAGGATGTGGACATTTTTCGTATTTTGCCTAAATATCATATTTTTGTTTTTCATTTAGTACTGCTCTTTGGAGGCTACAGAAGATACATGTTCCCCAGAAGACAAAATAAGTAAAATTTAAACTGATCTTTTTGCATTGTTTTTCCTTCTGAAGCACCAGTGAGTGTTTGAACCTTCTGTAATAGTTGCATATGAGTCCCTCAGTTGTCCTCAGTGTGAAAAGATGGATCTCAAAATCATACAGTCATTGTTAGAAAGGGTTTGCATACACAAAAATGCTAAAAACCAAAGAATTTGTGGGACCTGAAGGATTTTTCTGTAGAACAGCAGTCAGTTTAACTGCTCAGGACAAACAAGAAACTCATGAACAACTATCACTAAACACAGCTGTGGATAATTCAGATAAGAACACAGTATTAAGAATCAAGGGGATGTAAACTTTTGAACGGGGTCATTTTTATAAATTCAACTATTATTTTCTCTTGTGGACTATATGTAAACATCTGTTATGTGAAATGTCTTATTAAGGTCAGTACCGCATAAAAAAATAGCATGCTTTTTTGTATGATCCCTCTTATTTTGATAAAATAATTAACATTTTGCAGATTCTGCAAGGTATATGTAAACGTTTGACTTCACCTGTATATATATATCTCACCCCTTAACTTTTAGTATATACATTTTTTTCATTTTGTAGGAAAAAAGTATGTGAATGCTTTGATTTACCATCGATTTCTGCAAGAACTGGTCATAAAATGTATTTGATCATCAACAATAAAAAACACACTTCACTTAAATAACAAATGATTTGCTTTCGTGTAATTATTAAGCAAGCCATGTAAACATTCACTGAATTCTAGTGAAAAAGTATGTCATTTAATAACAACCCTGAAACCTGCCATATGTTCGCACATTCCAGGGATGTTTCGAAGTTTTACGCATGACTCTTCTTGACATCACTGAATATTCACTGCTCAACTTTCTCCATTTATAAACAATTTGATTTACTGTGTACTCATGACTAACATGCAGAGATATTTCTGCTTTATCTAAGTCAACAATTCTTAATCTCAGCATTCAGACATCTATTTTATTTGAGGTATGGTTCACATCAAGCAATATCTCTTGTGAAAAGCAAACTCTTTTTTTTTTTTTACCCTGATCAGCACTTTCAATCTTGCTTCATTAATTAGATTCTACATTAGCTTTAGCTAAAATATTACCGTAGGGATTCACATACATTTTCCACTTTTCATGTAAATGTATAATTGTGTGTATAAGACTTGCTTAAACAGATTATGTATTTTTATTGTGATAAAATATATATATACAGGAAACCAGGTTAACCTAAAAACATATTTTTTTCCTGCCACTGCATAACAGTTAAACTTAATGATAAACCACAGTGGAATATTAATAAACAAAAGGATAAAAAACCAATACAACTGAATAATTTTCTGCTTGTACAAACAACTCTAGTAAATTGTGTAATAGGAGAACTTTATGATTCAGACACCTAAACTATAAAAAAAAAATACTGGGTTAAAAACAATCCCTTTACAAACCTAGTGATTGGATTGTTTTGACCTAGCAGTTAAGTTAAAAGTTTAACCGGTAGTTTCATTTAGCTCAACTATTGCTTAAAATGACTATATTTCTTGCTTAAAATGAACCCAAAATACGTTGGAAATTAACTTTCATTAATATGTTCAATAAATGAACATTTATTAATAAGCCGAATAAATAATAATTAAAAAATAAACATTTTTAAACTGCTTATTCATTATTGATATTAATAAATGTTCACCTTTTGATTATTGCTGATGTCTCTAGTAATTATGCACTGCAAAAAATGCTTTTCTTACTTAGATTTTTTTGTCTTGTTTCCAGCCAAAATATCGAAAAATTCTTAAATCAAACAGGATTTTCTAGACGAGTAAAAATTATTGTCTTGTTTTCAGAAAAAAGAAGTCAAAATTAAGTGAGTTTTTGCTTAGAACAAGCTAAATAATCTTATTTTATTCTTTTAATCTATATTTTAATCTAATCATTTTTCTGAAAACAAGACAATACTTTTTACTCATCTAAATCCTTGATTTAAGAATTTTTAGATATTTTGGATGGAAACAAGACAAAAAAAGCTAAGTAAGAAAAGCATTTTTTTGCAGTGTGTGTCTCAGATTTTTGATTTACAACCTATTTTGGCTTCATTTTAAACCAGCCAAATAGTAATATAAAAAACTTTACAGTCGAGTTAAATAAAACTACCCAGAAAGTTGGGTTAAACATTTAACCCAAACGCTAGGTCAAAACAGCCCTGTCTCTGGGTTTGTCCATATTTCACCCAGCGCTCGGTTGTATTTAACCCAGCATTTTTTAGAGTGTACTATGATTCTTATTTAAGGTTCTTTCTCTTATACTGATCGTAAGTGCATTTCACTTAGTGAATGTATGTATAATGCTTGTCTCTTTTTTCACAAGAAAAGCATTTACCAATTTGCATTCATATTGATACACTCTTGGAGGCTTTTCTAGCCTTTGGCTCAGCAGAAAATTAATGGTTGTGCAGAACTCAAGTCAATACAAGCAAAAAAGCTGCCTATACAGGCACACCGCACTGTGAATTAAAAAAAACATTCACTGATACTTGACGAAAACAGACACACAATTACATAAACCATTCATACATCCATCCATATAAATGCAACAATCTGTACATTTTGTATCTGCATCCCTCGAATAGCCTTGCACCTCTGACAAGCATTTGTAACTCAAAAAATAAAATTTGTTTGAGGAAAATAGCTGAACATTGATTTGAAAGTCAATGTGAGGGAGTATGATGATGATGGTGATGTGAAGGATGAAGAATATAATGATAAATTTGCCTGGACTCACCTCCACCTGTTGACAAATCTGGATGAGTTTGGCCATCTGGTTCTCCAGCTCACTGTTCCTCTTCACCAGATTGGTGAGGTTATTCTCCAAGGTTTGCTGTTGGAAGGGCAGAGACATGGCATTTAGACAGAATGAAATGAATCACTCTTTCTGCCTGAAACAGACAAGCTATTCCAATTATTCCATTAAATGAACACTTTAATTCAGCAAGGAAGGATTATAGGAGTAGCTTACTTCCAGAACTAAAATGTACAGATCATTTACTAACCCCCTTGTCATTCAAAATGCACATACCTTGCTTTCTTCAGTAGATAATAAATTATGTTTCTTGAGGAAAACATTTCGGGATATCTGTCCATATAATAGACTTAAATGGTGCCCCCAAGTTTGAACTTCCAAAATGCAGCTTAAATACAGCCTTAAAAGGCTCTAAACGATCCCAGCCGAGGAAGAAGGGACTTATCTAGCAAAACTTGTTCATTTTCGAAACATAACATGACAGTTTACATACTCTTTAACCTCAAATGCTTGTCTTGTCTAGGTCTGCGTGAACTCAGACAGTTAGAGTATGTCAAAAAACTCCCATCTCGTTCTCTTCCCAACTTCAAAATCGTCCTACATCGCTGCAGAAATACAGACCCAGTGTTTACAAAGTGAACATGCAAAGAAGATCAAACGTCCTTTACAAAAAAGGCAAAACAGCGATGTAGGATGCTTTTGAAGTTGAAGAAGAAAACAAGATTTTTGAACATACCCTAACTGTATTGACCCGGATATAGACTACGCATACGCGTCGCATAGACGAGACAAGAAGAGCTTTTGAGGTAATTTGTTTAGAAAATGACTGAACATTTAGATAAGACCCTTCTTCCTTGGCTGGGAAGAGCCATTTTTTTTGTTTAGAGCCATTTGAAGCTCCATTTAAACTGCATTTTTGAAGGTCAAACTTGGGGGCACCATAGAAGTCCACTATATGAAAATAATCCCTGAAATGTTTCCCTTAAGAAATATAATTTCTTTACGATTGAAGAAAGAAAGACATGAACATCTTGGACGACAAAGGGGTGAGTAAATTATATGAAAACATATATGAATTTTATGCAATTAAAATGATTAAAAACAACAGTGTATAGGTTTAGAACAACATGAAGATGAATAGATGACATAAATTTCATCCATTTCCAAAATGCACTTCTCGAAAACTGGCTTCTACATTTTGGAAATGAAAATTGTATCACATAATTCATCTGCTTTCAAGGGATTAAAACTGTGTTTCTGAGGGCAGCAGATTCTTTTTCCCACTGCTCCTGTTCTGTCTTTTTCATGAATTAAAGAAAAACACTGTGCAGATGATAATGTTAGTTTAGGTGCGCATGGATAAATGATAGAGTCCACAGAGATCCCACAAAGACGGATTAGATTCAAAACAAGCAACTAACAGCAAATTAGTTCCACATCACAAACACTAATCGTCACTAACGAGAAACTGTGTGCGCTGGGCTGAGACTTTCACACTGGGGGGGGGGTGGGGGGGGAGGGTGTCCTAATTCATGAGCTCTAGTGTACACTTTGTAGAAACAGGTTTGTAGCAATTAAAGTTTAATAAGAGGTTTGAATCTGAGTTTGGGTCACCGTAAGAGCATTTGCATTTGTTTAGCTCATGAAAAAGGGATGATGGACGTACTGTCCAATATCGTAGAGTAATGGAGTTTAACACTTCATACAAAAGATTTATGATGGGTGTTGAGTTTCATTGGTGTTCAATCACAATGGTGAGAGGCGGAGAACTGTGTAATTAGTTAAAAGTGCGCACATGCTTCACTACAACACAAGTTGGAAAGATAAAGAGGGAAATTGCAGCGACGACTCAAAGAGAGCCGTCCCACCATGCTACACGAGCAGCTGTATGAAGTGATGACCCGCACAGCGGGAGAAAGAAGAGAAAAGCATGAACACGGCGCTGAGATGAACAGCTGATATTAATGACATGAGAGGAAACAAAAAAGAAGCCCGAGCAGAGTGAAAAGCAGGAACGATGGGAACAACAAGATCGACAACATCGGCATACAAAAGCGAGAACAGAGCCTTTATGTTCTCTGTTTTGTGTGGTTGGCTATTCATGCATATGTGATGCAGCCTGACCCTGTCCACCTGCACAACCCGCACCCCCCGTCTATGGCCTGAAATGCTGTCTTGCACACATCCAGTACATAGATTGTAAAAGGCAGCCGATGACTCACCGCGGCGCTTGTCTTTGATGCCTCCATAACCGCTTCAGAAACTCTGGCAGGGCTCACTTGAAAAGCCTATGAACACACACATACACACAGAGCCTTACTGGTCTGGCCCGCAGATGGACGGAAGTATTAATGCCCCAGCTCTGTCCGACGACTGGTTTTCAGCCTCTCCCGTGCTTTATCTCCCTTGCTCTGCCGGGTAAATGGGCTGGAAGCACCTCGGCTGGAAGCAGGTGAGGGTGTCTATGTCAGACTGCCTATTCTCTGTGCACTGATAGCTTGCTTTACTCGGGGGCTTGTTGCGTCAGGCAGTCGCAGAGGCGCTTGTTTGGCGTGTCAGCATTTTAAAATTCAAACTCACCCGGCAAGGACAGATGGGGTCATTAATTAAAGACTGAACAGTCAAGGATGATTTATACATCAAAACCAAGTATCACCTCCCAGGAGACAGAAGACAAGCTGCCGGGGGTGAATGAGCTTGGAGCCCAATTGAGTGAGGGAGAGAGAGAGAGAGAGAGAGAGAGAGAGAGAGAGAGAGATTGATAGCAAGAGGAAGGAAGGAAGGAAAGGGAATGAAAGGAAGGACAGAAGGAAGGAATAAAAGAAAAAAAAACAAGGAAGGGAAAGACAGAAGAAAGGAAAGAAGAGAGAAAAAGGAATGAAAGAGAAAAGTAAATGAAAGAAAAAGAAAGAAATGTTAGGAAGAAAACAAAGGAAGGAAGAAATAAACAAACATAGTAAAAAAGAAAGAAAAAACAAAGAAAGAAAGTAAGAAAGAAAGAAAGAAAAAGAATAAAATAAACAAGGAAAGACAAGTAAACAAAAGAAATAAGGTGAAAAGTAATGAATGAAGGAAGGAAGGAAGGAAAAAAGAGAGAAAAAGTAAGGAGAGAAAAGTAAATGAAAGAAATAGAAATGGAGGGAAGGAAGGACAGAAGAAAGGAAAGAAAAATTGAAGGAAGAACTAAAGGAAGGAAAGAAGAAAAAAAGGAAAGAAAGAAAGAAAGAAAGAAAGAAAGAAAGAAAGAAAGAAAGAAAGAAAGAAAGAAAGAAAGAAAGAAAAATGGAATGAAGGACAGTGGGAAAGAACGAAGGACGGAAAGAAATGAAAAAGTAAATGAAAGAAAAAAATGGTGCAAATCCAAAAATGAACTATGAAAAAAAAGGATAGGTGTAAATCTAAAAAGAATGCAAGAAAGAGAAAAAAGAAGTGAAGGAAAGAAACGAAGAAGGATAGAAGGATGAAAGCAAATAAGGAAGGGAAAAAGGTGAAAACTAATGAAGGAAGGACAGAATGAAGGAAAGAAGAGAGAAAAAGGAATGAAAGAAAAAGAAAGAAATGGAAGGAAGGAAAGTAGATCCAAAAAGAATGCAAGAAAGACAACAAAGAAGTGAAGGAAGGAAGGAAGGAAGGAAAAAAGAAAGGAAGAAGGACAGAAGGATGGAGGCAAAGAAGGAAGGGAAGAAAAAAAGAAACTAGGAAAAAAAGATAGGTGTAAATCCCAAAAGAAGTGAAAAAAAGAAAGAAAGAGGTAAATGAAAGAAAGAAATGGAAGGAATGAAGGAAGGAAGAAACAAAGAAGGACAGAAGGAAGAAAGCAAAGAGAAGAACAAAAGAAAGAAACTAGGAAGAAAGGATAGATTTAAATCCAAAATCCAAAAAGAACGCAAGAAAGACAAAAAAGAAAGAAGGGAGGAAGAAAGAAAGAAAGAAAAAAGAAAGAAAGAAAGAAGGAAAGAAGGAACCAGGAAAAAAGGATACAACACAACACAAACACAAGAAAGACATAAAAAGAAATGAAGGAAGGCAGGAAAGAAAGAAAGAAAGAAAGAAAGAAAGAAAGAAAGAAAGAAAGAAACCAGGAAGAAATGATAGGTGTAAATAAAAAGAGAAAGCAAGAAAGACAAAAAAAGGCAATGAAGGAAGGAAGGATAGAAGGAAAGAAGGAAGGAAAAAATGAAACTAGGAAGAAAGGATAGGTGTAAATCAAAAAAGAAAGCAAGAAAGACAAAAAAGGAAATGAAGGAAGGAAGGAAGGAAAGAAGGATTGGAAAGTAGGACAAAGGACATAGGGAAGATTGGAAGGAAAAAAGATATAGTGAAAAGAGCATCTGAAGTAAGGAAAGAGAAAGAGAAAGATAGAAAGAAAAAGAAAGGAAGAAGGAAGAAAGAACAACAGAAAAAAAGGAATGGACAAAATAAAGAGGAAAAAGGAAAATAAAGAGGAAAAAGGAAAGCAAAGGAAAGGAAAGGAAAGGAAAGGAAAGGAAAGGAAAGGAAAGGAAAGGAAAGGAAAGGAAAGGAAGAGTGTGAAAGGGAGAGAGAGCGGAGTGGCCTCAGGACAGCAGACCTAGTGCGGTTTGGGCTGAACAAGTCTGAAGTACACACTCATTAAAGCAGACACTAGACTTCAAAGACACAGACACAGCCATGCAAGAGGAAGAGCAGAGAGAGAAAGGAGAGAGAGACAGAAACACATAAAAACTCTGCTCTTTCTAATATGCAACAAGCGCAGTGCTGCAGTACACAACTGACACTGTGGCATGACTGACAGGAAGAAAGCAATGAGTGAGTGAGAGTGAATGAAACGAAGGACTAACTAGGCTTATATTAGCAAATGATTCACAAAAAGAATCAAATAACGGCTCGAATGAATCAAATGAATCAAACTCGGTTGGAAAGCTCTAGTCCAAATGATTCACAGTTTGACTAGAGCTTGTTATCAGATAAGAGATTATCCCAGATACAGAGGGAAGGCGAGATGTACAAGATATTTGCTGAGTTGCCGTTTGATGCTCACACCGTAGGCGTTACACGCTTTAACAGGCGTGTGCCGCATCCATTAAGTTCTGGGTCAGAGCGACAACAACAACAAATCCTGAAAAAGAATTACATCCTGAGGCGAGAAAACAGACTTCAAAGTGGGTGTGTTTAATTATTCTGTGATCCTCTCCCTCTTGTGTTTTTTTTGAGGGAACACAATGCGGAAACACAGCAACCACGCTAACAACGGGCGGTTGAGTGCGTGCATGTGTCAGCAACCAGAGCCTGCTGGGAAATGTCGCTCGCACCGGATAATATTCCAAACCAGCACTCTCCAGAGACTCGCAAACTCGGTCTAATGAGAAGCCACTGCTGTTTCTTACCAGCCTCTGCTCTTCTAATTAATTAGACAGAGTCATTTAATTCGGTCTACATTACCCTTGTTTGAGGCTTGTCTGGGGAGTGCCATTAAGCTTTTAACGCAGAGCAATACGCCCCCTTCTCTCCATCAAAAAACAAAAAATCAATCCCATAATGCCGTGTTTAAAGCCTTGACCCAGTCAAACTGTCTGGCATGCCTATACTTTTAAATCAAATGAAAATGTATCGTCGAGGTCAGCTCAGGTGTTTTTTTCTTGAGAACATCTCTTATTTCTGGCATGGAATATAAAAAAATACTTTTTTTGTTGCAATTCTGAGTTAACATCTTGGAATTCTGATGTTTTTCTTCACAATTCTGACTTTTTTATTTTTCACATAATACTGAGTTAACATCTCACGATTCTGACTTTTTTTCTCGGAATTCTGAGATAACACCTTGCAATTCTGGCTTTATTCTCGGAATTCTGAGATATTATCTCCCTTTTGAGACTTTTTTTCCCCAGAATTCTAAGTTAACATCCCACAATTCTGACTTTTTTCTTGGCTTTTTTCTCTGAATTCTGAGTAACATCTCGCAATTCTGGCTTTTTTCACTGAATTCTGAGGTAACATCTCCCTAATCAGACTTTTTTTTTCCAGAAATCTGAGGTAACATCTCCCTATTCTGACTTTCATTTTTTCTTGGAATTCTGAGGTAACATCTCCATATTCTCCATATTCCATATTCTCCATATTTTTTTTTTTTTTTATTCTGAACTAACATCTCGCAATTCTGGCTTTTTTTCTCGGAATTCTGAGATAACGTCTACCTATTCTGACTTTTTTCTCGGAATTCTGAGATAACATCGCAATTTTGGATTTTTTCTCGGAATTCTGAGATAATATTTCGCATTTCTGGCTTTTTTCTTGGAATTCTAAGTTAACATCTCGCAATTCTGACTTTTTCCTCAGAATTCTGAGATATCTCGCAATTCTGGCTTTTTTTCTCGGAATTCTGAGATAACATCTCACAATTCTGGCTTTTTTCTCAGAATTCTGAGGTAACATCTCCCTATTCTGACTTTTTTTTTTTTCTTGGAATTCTGAGGTAACATCTCCCTATTCTGTTTTTTTTTTCCTCTGAACTAACATCTCGCAATTCTGGCTTTTTTTCTCGGAATTCTGAGATAATGTCTACCTATTCTGACTTTTTTCTCAGAATTCTGAGATAATATCTCGCAATTTTGGATTTTTTCTCGGAATTCTGAGATAATATCTCACAGTTCTGGCTTTTTTCTTGGAATTCTAAGTTAACATCTTGCAATTCTGGCTTTTTTCTCGGAATTCTGAGATAATATCTTGCAGTTCTGGCTTTTTTCTTGGAATTCTTAGTTAACATCTCGCAATTCTGTCTTTTTTCTCAGAATTCTGAGATAATATCTCGCAATTCTGACTTTCTTTTTTTCTTGGAATTCTGAGGTAACATCTCCCTATTCTTTTTTTTTTTTTTTTTTTAATTCTGAGGTAACATCTCCATATTCTGACTTTCTTTTTTTCTTGGAATTCTGAGGTAACATCTCCCTATTCTGACTTTCTTTTTTTATTGGAATTCTGAGGTAACATCTCCCTATTCTATTTTTTTTTTTAAATTCTGAACTGACATCTCGCAATTCTGGCTTTTTTCTCGGAATTCTGAGATAACGTCTACCTATTCTGACTTTTTTCTCGGAATTCTGAGATAATATCTCGCAATTTTGGATTTTTTCTCGGAATTCTGAGATAACATCTTGCAATTCTGGCTTTTTCTCACAATTCTGACTTCTTTTCTTGGAATTCTGAGATAGCACCTCACAATTCTGGCTTTTTTCTCAGAATTCTAAGTTAACATTTCGCAATTCTGACTTTTTACTTGAGATTCTGATTTTTTTACTCAGAATTCTGAGAAAACATCTCACAACATCTCAGAGGGCATTTTGAGCTGACATCTAGCAATTCTGACTTTTTCGCAATTTTTATATTTTATTTTTAAATTCAGAGTTTTCTCACAATTCTGAGTTATTTCCCAGAATTTTATCTCGCAATTGCAAGTTATCACGTCTTAACTGGGAGTTTACAACTCACAATGCCGACTTGTTTACATCTCGCAGTTCTACTTTTCACAATTGTAAGATATAAACTCAGAATTGTGAGATAGGTAGTCACAATTACCTTTTTTATTATTTTTTAATTCTGTGATGGAACACAGCCTCCATACTTCCCTGACCCCACATTCTCTAATAAGACAGGGCTAGCTGTACATCTACGTATTCCACCAGGAACAGATTAACAGCCTGAAGAGCACAGACAGGAAAGACATCAAACTCCTCAGACTAACTGGCTTGAAGGTTAAAGGGATGAGTGTCAGAGGAATTGCTTGCTCTCATGGGGAAGATGAATCCCTTGAGGAAAAATGTGCTTCATGCAAAACAACTTAAGAGAAATGTGTCTGAGTTAATTACACCCACTGAGGACATTAAAAGGAAAGGAATTGCTCAGTTAGACAATAATTAATTTTAATCAAAAGCAAGGCTTCTTCTGAGCAACACAGAGACGCCTCCGCTTGTCAGAGTTGGAGGGAACAAGGACACTTCAGCTTCTACCAACAGACATTAGCAAGGTTTGTTATTCACGTTTTATTTGACGCACACAAAATCAAGGATGTGCAGGATTAAAGCATATTCATTAATTTTTTTTTTTTTTTACAATGAGGGTAGTTTGTTGTTGTATCTAGCTCCTACTGAAAGTGAAGATGGGAAAGTCCCTTGTAAAAAATAAATTAATAAAAAAAAACTATGATGTCATTTCCACCGCTAAAATGTCCCAAGTAATGTTTTTTGTCTCTCTCTTTCACTTTCTTTTTGACACTTACTCCAAGGAGACAACTGTGTCAGTGAGGAGCATGATACAAAATATAAACCGATGATGAAAAATGAAAATATTCATATATTGTGTGCATTTTTGTACATATATAAAGTATGAAAACACAAATATTACACAAAGTTATATAAAGTTATATAAATTTGATTCCATCACCATAATTTCTGCAACAGAATGTTATTAAATACATAATTTAGGGTGTGGTTGAAAACAATTAAAGAGAAACTTTCCCTATGATACATGTATACACTGCTGGACAGTGTCATTACAAATGAAATGAAGTGACTGAGAGTGTCAAAGTGTCCTTTAAGATGCAAAACATGGCTGAGTAAGTATTCTGAACTGGCAGATTTTGTCAATCACACTTTGTAGTGTTCAACTGCAAAAACCTGTATAAGGCTGGAATACACTACACAAATTTTGCCCAGATTTATGCCCAGATTTGCAGTCTGGAAGAGTCTCTGATCATTTCTAAAAGTCAGAGCCAGTCTGCAGATTTTGGGTAGCTCGAGTTAACAGATTTCACAGAAAATCGGTGTAGTGTAAGATGGGCACAGACTCAAGATTTTTTAGCTTCCGACTACGAATCCATCAGTTAGAGGATATCAAACAGGTTTATTTTGAGCTGTTTTCATTTGTCATGCATCTGTCGGAAAGCCTTAAATGTCTGGTAGTGTGTGAGATCCTCAATTGCTTAGTGTACAATGCCCAGTTTTCTTCTGCAACCGTTTACAAAATCAGCAAGTGTTTAAAAATCTGTTCAGATTTTGAAGGTGCCATAGAATGGAAAACTGTATTTACCTTTATTTAATAATAACAGGTCTGTACATGGACATGACATACCGTGAGTCTCAAACACCATCGTTTCCTCCTTCTTATATAAATCTGGTGTTTGCAAAAGACCACTGAAAAACAGGCCAGTCCTAACATAACACTGACTATGATGTTATAGTCTCGAAATCATTAATAGTTACGCTATAGCAAAAATGGTAGATCTCGGAATTAAATGTTATGTTCCCGGTTGTGCAGGGCATGTTAAGTGCAGAGATGGGTTGTTGCCTGTACTCAGAAAGGCACGGAAAACAAATAATAATAATAAATTCTAATAAAACAAGGTGAGCCACTAAAAGGACACAGTTAGCTTCTTGCTCGCTATAGTCTGTTACATTGCAGCACATAAGATTTCACTTACCACATGAATAGAGTAACGAGACATGGTGAATGATTTGCAGATTCTGAGCACCACTGACAAGTACTAAACTTGTGTGGTAAGTACTGCTGCTCTAGTATAATGTTACACAGAGCCATGCGATCAAAATCTCAAAAGTGAAAAAGTGAAAGTAAAATGGCAGTTTCAATGCCCTGCATATTAAAGGGGTCATCGGATGTCCATTTTCCACAAGTTCATATGATTCTTTTGGGTCTTAATGAAAAGTCTATAATATACTTTGGTTAAAAATTCTCAATAGTAGGTGTAATAAAACACCCTTTTACCTTGTCAAAATCAGCTCTGCAAAAAATCTACTCATTTTATTGCATGGGCCCTTTAAATGCAAATGAGCTCTGCTCACCCCACCCCTCTCTGATGCGGGATTTTGAGCCGTAATGTTTACTTTCAGGGTTCATACACATTTTTACCAGTAAAATTCCATGACTTTTCCATGACTTTAAGTAAATATTCATGACTTAATGTTTCATGAAATGTATATGTACCAGGGCTCGAAATTAACTTTTTTACTTGGTAGCACTGGTGCTCCCAACTTCAAACTGCATTTACATCTGCAAGACATCTACAAGACGTAGTTTGCTCATCTGCAATTTGTCTATTGGACGTTTCCTATCAGATGTCAAATAGACCTCTATTAGATGTTTGTGATTCAGAATGTATGTAAAACTGCCAGACGTTTGTACACAGCAGATGCTTTCCAGATCAAGAGATCTTCTACAGACATCTTGCAAACATACGTGTGCTTTGTGCGTTGTACAGTATATTGACACGGAGGCGCCAAAATTGTATCTGACAGAATGTGCGCTGTAGCACGAAAATTTACTATATTTCTACAAAAGCAGATTGTGGAGAGCTTTTAATTGTCCACAATAAAAAAAAATCGTCATATTTCACACCCTTATAATAGCCATGCAGTGCCGGAACAGGGTTTGGTTGAGAGAGAGAGAGAGAGAGAGAGAGAGAGAGAGAGAGAGAGAGAGAGAGAGAGAGAGAGAGAGAGAGAGAGAAAACATCCAGTTCCAAGTTAAGCGGAGCGCAGTGTCAGTGACAGGGAGTCATTGACGGCTCAGGGGTCGCAAAATGTCAAAAGCTCTGGTAGCCCTTTGGGCAGGCACTCATCAGATTTTGGGAGCCCAAAAATTAATTTAACTAGCCCAAATAAAAAATACTTTTTTTTAAATATAGAAAATCAGATAGGAGTTTAAATTTTAATCAAAAATGTTTATATATATATATAAAAAAAATAGATATAAGATATATAGATAATTGCAATAATTTGACCATAAAAAGCTGAAAAAAAAATGGAAATAAAAATTATTCTTTGTCACTAGGGGGCGCTTTAGGAGTGCTGAAATATTAGTTTCCCTAGTAACGGCTGTATACAAATCAGCATTAACGCTGTTTTGTCAGACAAGAAATGAACATGCAACACGTTTCTGAGGACAGTCTGTTCCCTTCAGATACATTCATATATAGACATTCGTGCAGCGTTTTGACTTTGAAATGTGCAGTGCACATATTTATTCAATGACATCATTGCCTTTTTGAAGATTTATCCAACCCTATCGCGATCGTCTTTCTGTCTCCAACTGTAAGACCTCTTAAAATTATAATCAAGACTTTTCTTTTACTATTTTAAATATAACTTTTTATGGCCTTACATTTGATTCAAAACTGCGAGTCGCCTTTTACCCCCATAGACTGGTTAACGTACCCCGCGCGACCGATCACGTGACCGTTTGTGCGCTCGTTAACTGGAATTGAAACAAAATTATCAGCAATAGTCTAATATACAGACATGGTGAAACAAATTTCCATGACTTTTCCAAAACTTTGTGGGTTAATTTAATTTTCCAAAACTTTTCCAGGCCTGGAAATTGCCATTTTAAAATTCCATGACTTTTCCAGGTTTTTCATGACCGTACGAACCCTGTACTTTGGCCGCATTTTGCCGTGTGTAGCGGCGAAACTTGCCAACAAGCACATTATTAAGAAAGGTAATTTGCAAAGATGCATAAAAAACCCTTACACTCACTTCTCACTTGCATCAGAAACAATTTGCACAAACATAGACGCTTATGTAGATTGGGATCGGTGCTTTCCTTTTTAAAAACGAAAGTAACATTATCCTCTGTGTCTTCAGCGGCTCAGATGTCGGGAGTAAATGACTAGTGCTACGTTCATTATTACATCCAACAACAGAACACCTCAATCGCTCAATCTGAGACATTCTTGTCTTTCCCTGCACCTGAGTCGACACATTGGCGGTTTTAGCTCGGTGAGTGCAGGTCTAAGGTAAGGCGCTAATGTCAATCAACTATCGTGGGAGCAACCTCTGTCAGTGTGCCGTCATACCGACAAGAAGCTAAGAATGATCTGATTTTAAAAAGGGGATATTACTTTTAAAGATTAAAAAAGTACCACTGGGTGGATTGTTATCATTGTAGCATTTAATTCCAGGGACAAATCCTAGGGTTGTAAATGGACTTATTACACGGCTCTTTGGAATGCTTGATTCTGATTGGTCAGTTGAGACATTTGCAGGTTCGTTCTTTTCAAATAATCACCGCTCCAAAGTAATAACGCATAGCCGGTACTACTTGTATGTTTAAAATCCCTCCGTGCCAACAAAGATTACCGTTTGGCGCCATCTTGTGACAAACACTGGACAACCACAATTAACAATGGAAAATTTGGACATTAATCTATTTAAATTGTCTTACTAACGTACATAGTTTGAATGTTAGTCACGTGGTACTATATCGTTTCGCGGAAGGATAAAAATGTTAATTTAAAACAAATATGCCAATAAAAGGTTTCAAATTCATATTCATGTCCAGTTTTTTTCCTTATGTGGCAAGTATAGCCGTGTAATAAGCGGGATAATGTACAGGCAGCCTGTAGTTATCGCGAAATAAGCCCCTTCAGTGTGATACAAGACCCTCCGCTTCGCGTCGGGTCCTGATCACACTGTCGGGGCTTATTTCTGCGATAACTACCGGCTGCCTGTACATTATCCCTTACTTGTAAAACTGTTTCTGGGGAATTCGTGCCCTTACCTAAGCCATATACTTTCTATGTAGATATCAGAGAACAATTTAAAATATTGTATCAATGCATTCCAGCCTTTTTTAGGCAAGATGTTTACACCTAAAACACCAGAAAACTGCCTGAAAGGAGGCTTACAGTTTTTTTTAGTCAAGCCATTATCTCCTCTTACTGCATGCCTGGGAGGCTGATATTGGCGTCTGCTTAAAAGAGGAACATGGAGGTCGCAGCTAATGGCCGATGTGGAGCAGGAGCGAACTCTGGGTCATCACAGTAGAGGTCACAGTGTAAAAAAAGGACATGCAAAGCTGATGAAACTACATGAAAACAATGCACAGCAGAGGCTGTTACACAAAACTCCTAAACTCTTGAGAGAGTCTCAGATGCAAAACGGAGCTTGCGGTTTATTTATAGCTGCAAAACTTCTTTCGGAAAGATAACTCCATTTGACTTTGAACCCTATCCGAACCCAGCCCCACGCGCTCCCTGTAATCATAAGCTGAAGACAACTTTCAGCCTGACATCCGTCTTTGACAGGCAGCGTAACAAACGGTGTATTCAGAAAATTAATTTGCAGAAACAAGCCTTGGCTCATCTGCCAATGAGTTAAGTGCTATCAATTTGGACAAGCATGGGAACGCTAAAGACTGACTCACGTGGCACGGCTGCTAAATGGCTTTACATTTCATTTGTGTAACACAATTAACTGCTGTAGATTTTCCCGGGATCCGAATGACATGGTGATTCACTTTCTCTGGAAAGCTGTGCTTGCTAATGACGAACCGAACGGTTTGATTGGCCTTGGGGTTCAGACTTGTCTCATTTTTCAGTTTGAAATATCACAAGCCCAAAACATTTGGCTGTAGATTGGTAAAGCGTACACAAGTGTGCACAGGTGCACGACTTATATCACCACCTAGGAATGCTGAACGCAGCCTCCAGACTCTCATTAGTCTGTGAAAAGTGGTGTTATGAATTCAAGGTGAAAGAGGGTGGGTACATAGAAAGACAGCACTGTTGTGCATTCGACACCATAAATTACGCCTGTGCTCGGGGAACAATAACAAATCTACAATTGCCACTATTGTGCGTTTTGTTGTTTTAGTCGACGGCGTACACCCTGGAGATATCACGGATGCCGTAAATCATTTGGTGGGGCGTCGAATGAACCAAATGAATTGCTCTCATTTAAGTTCTCATTGAAACTCCCTCAATATAGATCTGTTTTTCTTCCCTTTTAGGCAAATTCAGCTTACTATTGTATCTTTTAGGTCTGAGGTAAAGGTTTGAGTGCTCCTCAACTCACAGAGAGTAGCTTTCTGGATTTCTGTCATATTATTCATGGCAAAGCATTCACTAACCACCCACAAATCAGTTTAAGCGAGCCGAAACACTACAGCGGCTTGACTATTTCCATTCTTTGCAGAACAAAACACGCCTCCTTTCTATGCAAATTGAACTGGGTATAGTTTCGCACCATATTCGTACAAAAAACATTGAAAATTTGTCTGGCACCTCTCTGAATGATGGCTGTGGGAAGCTTAGAACTTGTTCGGTTCAGGCAAGTTTGAGGTCGTCGTTTATTACTCCTTTGAACACGAACTTTTTTCCTGACACTTCCCATAATCCATCTCCCTTTGAGAGCTTTGTGTTTGTAAGTTCTGCGGAGTAGGACCTGCCAAGGGGAAAGTCGCAAAACAAATGTGTCCTTCTCAACTTGAAATCCATAAATCGCATAGATTAGCAATACGCGGATAAATAAGTTGAGCACAATGCAAGAGAAAACACGAATTCCCTCATTTCTGACAGAGCACATGGGGAGGCATGTGCAGGGACTTGCCATTTGAAACCTTCAATTGTGGATGAAGGGTGAGTCACGCTGTCACCCTGCATCAAGAGACCTTCTGTCCTCATCTTCTACATGTTGTCCATCTCTCTCGCTGTCCTGTGACCGCTGAGAAAGAGCAAGGATGCCGACAGCCTGAGCGAGATTGTGTCAAATGTTGGCAAACTGAACAGCAGCATTTTTTTTTTTACAGTGGATACTGCTGTACTGAAATTCCTTTATATTTTACTTTTTCAGATTAATTTGCACAGCATTAAGACTCTATTCAAATATTTTGAAAACAATTTCAGCTAATTTTGAGTAATTTAAATTCATTTAAGGTTTTTATAAGCTTTATAACTTTATAAATGCTATATTATTTAGGCAATAAGCTTTACAAATAAGCAAATATAGCAATTACACTATTTAAAATAAAGTAATAAAGTAATAATATTATTAATAATAATATAGAAACAAACAAATCTCTAATATACATACAAATAAAGTACATACAATAAAAAATATAAATAATATTTATATACTACAATGATTATTTCCCAGTTATTTATTTATTTTAATTTATCTTTGGTTTTTAGAAGCTTTATATCATAAATTTTATAGTATTAAGACAATACGCTTTACAAACAAGTAAGCAAATATAGTGATTACACTATTTAAAATAAAGTAATAACATTAAAAATAAAATAATAATAATAATAAAACAATAAAAATATAAATACTATTTAGTAACTAAAATGCTTATTTCTCATCTGAAATTAAATCATAATTTACAAAAAACATAATTTACCAAAAAACTGGACATTTATAAATAAATCTACTTCTTTCGGTTTCTCAAATATGCAAACAAATCTCTAATATTCATACAAATAAAACACAGGCAATAAAAATATAAATATTGATACTGATACAATACTACAATGGTTATTTCTCAGTTATTTATTTATTTTTTGTTTTAATACATTTTATAACTTCATAAATTTGATATTATTTAGGAAATAAGCTTTACAAATAAGTAGGCAAATATAGCAATTACACTATTTAAAATAAAGTAAAATAAAATAATAATAGTAATAATTAATGATAATAATTATATTAAACAATAAATATATAAATACTATTTAGTGACTACAGTGTTTATTTCTCATTTGAAATTAAATCATTATTTATTTATGAAAAACAGAAAAAAATATAAATAAATGTATTTCTCTGTCCCTCAAATATACAAACAAACCTCTAATATACGTACAAATAACATACATACAATAAACAATATAAATATAAACATTATTTAGATACCACAATGCTTATTTCTCAGTTTTTTTTAATTTATTTTTATTTATAACTTCATAAATTGTATATTATTAAGGCAATACGCTTTACAAATAAGTAAGCGAATATAGTGATTACACTATTTAAAATAAAGTAATAATAATAGTAACAATAAAAAAACAATAAAAATATAAATGCTATTTAGTGACTAGAATCTTTTTTTCTCATCTGAAATTACTTAAGAAAAATGTATAGATAAATTTACTTCTTTCAGTCCTTTAAATATACAAACAAATCTCTAATACACATACAAATTATATACATTCAGTAAAAAATATATATAAATAATATTTAGATACTAAAATGCTTATTTTTTCTTAGTTACAATCAATTGACTCAGAAAAGGGCATTTATTTATTACAAATAATTAACATAGAATAAAAAATACAACTATAAGTAATATTTTGATACTATAATGCAAAAAAAACAAAACATTTGGACATTTATAAATAAATATATTTATTTTAATCTCTCTATATATATATATATATATATATATATATATATATATATATATATATATATTTACAGTTGTGGCCAAAAGTTATTATAATAGCAATTTCCATATACTCCAGAATGTTATGAAGAGTGATCAGATGAATTGCATAGTCCTTCTTTGCCATGAAAATTAACTTAATCCCGAAAAAAAAAAAAACTTTCCACTGCATTGTTAAGAAGGCTTCAGGGCATCCAAGAAAGTCCAGCAAGTGCCAGGATCGTCTCCTAAAGAGGATTCAGCTGCGGGATCGGAGTGCCACCAGTGCAGAGCTTGCTCAGGAATGGCAGCAGGCAGGTGTGAGCGCATCTGCACGCACAGCGAGGCCAAGACTTTTGGAAGATGGCCTGGTGTCAAGAAGGGCAGCAATGAAGCCACTTCTCTCCAAAAAAAAACATCAGGGACAGATTGATCTTCTGCAAAAAGTATGGCGAATGGACTGCTGAGGACTGGGGCAAAGTCATATTCTCCGATGAAGCCTCTTTCCGATTGTTTGTGGCATCTGAAAAAAGGCTTGTCCGGAGAAGAAAAGATGAGCGCTGCCATCAGTCCTGTGTCATGCCAACAGTAAAGCATCCTGAGACCATTCGTGTAGGGGGTTGCTTCTCATCCAAGGGAGTGGGCTCACTCACAATTTTGCCCAAAAACACAGCCATGAATAAAGAATGGTACCAAAACACCCTCCAACAGCAACTTCTTCCAACAATCCAACAACAGTTTGGTGAAGAACAATGCATTTTCCAGCACGATGGAGCACCGTGCTATAAGGCAAAAGTGATAACTAAGTGTCTCGGGGACCAAAACGTTAACATTTTGGGTCCATGGCCTGGAAACTCCCCAGATCTTAATCCCATTGAGAAGTTGTGGTCAATCCTCAAGAGGCGGGTGGACAAACAAAAACCCACTAATTCTGACAAACTCCAAGAAGTGATTATGAAAGAATGGGTTGCTATCAGTCAGGATTTGGCCCAGAAGTTGATTGAGAGCATGCCCAATCGAATTGCAGAGGTCCTGAAAAAGAAGGGCCAACACTGCAAATACTGACTCTTTGCATAAATGTCATGTAATTGTTGATAAAAGTCTTTGAAACGTATGAAGTGCTTGTAATTATATTTCACTACATCACAGAAACAACTGAAACAAAGATTTAAAAGCAGTTTAGCAGCAAACTTTGTGAAAACTAATATTTGTGTCATTCTCAAAACTTTTGGCCACGACTGTACATATTATATCACAATATACTTCCTTCTGCTTTAATAGGATGTCTGACGCTGAAAATCTGGCAGTGATTCTTTCATATTATAAATTACGACTGTTCTTTATCGCACAACATCTTGCAAGCATTTCACAAAATGCAAATCTACTCCTAAAATTGCATCCTTACCAATTACAGTCTAGTATTCTTCTTAATATGAAAAACATTCCAAAATTACCACAGTAAATCAAGACAGATCTGTGCACGACCATCCATATATCTCTACATCTGCTTCTGGCAGTCAGTGTGCTGCTGCCTCCCACAAGGAAAAAGAAAACAACCACACACACAATTTCAAAAGGCACAATAGCAGATGAATAAAGCGCTGCGCAAAAAATAGCACTGACATCTTCTGATTCATCACAGCAATCCTGACAAAAAGATTTCAGCAGCAGCCGCCCCTAACACACTAAAGCTCTGACCTCAGCCACGCTATAATCTTCAGCCGGACTGGAAGGTGACTTGAAATCCAGGCGGTCATGGGCTGTACTCAGTGGCCTGTAGAATACAGAGCGGCTTCACCCAGACAAAACTTCTCTGAAGTGTAAACATGTTTTCAAAGGCCGATAAAAGGCAGTGTTGACGCCAAGAGTGACAAGTGCTGCTTTCTTTAAGGGTTCACAGCAAAGACAGCCTAGTTCTCAAACCGCAGGAGACCGAGATGGGCATTTGAGATGCACAACAGGGACGACTGTAGTCTCACAGCAGCAACAGACACAGAAACTACTGTATCACCGCTCCAAACTACAGTTCTCAGTGTCTAATTGGCTACATAAGAGTGAAAAATCCCTTTGATGGGCCTTTGAAACACTCAGGATGGTAGTCTCTGAACCACGCAGCACTTTATGAGTTATTCTGTCAGAACTGTGATCTGGGTTTTAAAAACGCAAGCGGGCTATAATGACGACAGATGCTGAGTCGTGAAAGCCTCTGCAGAACATCCAAACCAATAGATGTTTGTCTATAATAAATACTACTGAGAAATGCTTGAGCCAGACTGCAGCTCGAAACAGTGCGGAAACAATCTGTAGGATGATGTCCTGAATACTATACCAACCATGGCTTTGTTGTGCCATCTGTTGTGCAATTTTGTTGATTATAGGTATAATATACAATTTTAACTATAGTTTTTGTGCGCAAAGAAAACAAAAGTAACAACTTTATTCAACAATTTCTTCTCCTGAATGAACAAAATCGTTATTTTTGTTTTTTCTTTGCACAGAAAATATTCTCGTAGCTTCATAAAATTACGGTTGAACCACTGATGTCGCATGGACTATGATGTTCTTCTTAGTACCTTTCTGGTCCTCAAATATTGTAGTTGTGTTGCTGTCTATGCAGGGTCAAAAGCTCTCGGATTCCATCAAAAATATCTTAATTTGTGTTTTCATAATGAACTGAGGTTGTAACTAATGACAGATTTTCATTTTTGGTTGAACTGTCCCTTTAACTGAAGTTCACTAAACGTACAGTTGAGCTCAAAAGTTTACACCCCCCTTTCAGATTCTGCAAAATGTTAATTATTTTACCAAAATAAGAAGAGATCCTACAAAATGCATGTTATTGTTTATTTAGTATTGACCTGAATAAGATATTTCACATAAAAGATGTTTACGTATAGTCCACAAGAGAAAATAATAGTTGAATTTATAAAAATGACCCTGATCAAAAGTTTACATCCCCTTTTGATTTGTTGTTTTGTTTTGTTTTGTGTTTAGTGATAGTTGCTCATGAGTCAGTTATTTGTCTTGAACAGTTAAACTGTGTGCTGTCCTTCCGAAAAATCCTTTAGGACCCACAATTTTTTTTGGTTTTCTATCATTTTTGTGTGTTTGAACCCTTTCCAGCAATGACTGTATGATTTTCAAATCCATCTTTTCACACTGACGACAACTGAGGAACTCATTGCAACTATTACAGAAGGTTCAAACGCTCACTGATGCTCCAGAAAGAAACACGATGCATTTACTCTGGAAATCCAGAGGTCTCGCGAGAGCACAATTTGAATTGTCTCTGCAAGACACTCTGGCATCGAGCAATGATGTGCGTTACTGCATTACGTAAGCAGTTCTGGGAACCAATCAAATCGGTGTATCTGATGTAGGCGGGCCAGAGGCGAGCTAAGCTGATGACGACAGCGCTGCGACGTCCGGAATCATTTAGTAAACATTGAAAGATGGCTACAGATGAACACCAGTTGTTTGAAACGGCTTTGGCCGCTACAATGAACGAGTTAGACTTGGCTTTTCACATAAAAGAGGAATAGAAAACCGTGCTCAAATCATTCCTTTGCAAGAAGGACGTTTTTGCTGTTTTGCTGACTGGATACAGCAAGAGTTTAATCTATCAGTTAGCTCTGCTGGTAGCTATGCGTATGGGGTGTATTGTTGTGATTGGTCGTGGTGTTATCCAATTGCGTGCAGTGAGAGTTTCAAATGCATGCTTGGTGCCGCCCCTCGAGTTAGGTCCTTTTCATTGCTCGATGCCAGACCATTAATCTTAATAGATTAGGGTCTGGATTTTTTTCCAGGCTATGATGCATTAAGAGCTGGGGGTGAAAACTTTTGGAATTGAAAGATTACGGTAAATTTAACTTTTTATTCTGGGAAACATGCAAGTATCTTCTGTAGCTTTTGAAGGGCAGTACTAAATGGAACAATTTAGATATTTAGGCAAAAAAACAATTCTGTTCAAAAGTTTTCACCCCCATGCTTAATGTAATCTGAATGGAGTGATTTTTGTAAAATCAACTATTTTCTCTTGTGAACTATATGCATTTTTCTTAAGAACAGCAGGCAATTTAACTGTTTAGGACAAATAATTGACTCATAAACAACTATCACTAAACAAAAAAACGAAATCAAACTTTTGAACAGGGTCATTTTTATAAATTCAACTATTATTAATAACATGCATTTTGTATGATCCCCTTTTATTTTGGTAAAAAATGAACATTTCACAGATTCTGAAAGGGGGATGTAAACATTTCACCTCAAATTTAGGTGTTGAATTTTATCACAGCCAACATTTTTTTTTAGTGTAGATGAAATATTAATAAACTTTGCGGGTAAAAATTGCTCAAAGTAAATAATGAGCTGTTCAAACTGCTAAATGTACAGCAGTGTACATTTAACAACTAATGGTACAAAACATAAATATTAATTCAACATGCAAATGGAACTTCTTACATCTTGTCTACGAGGCAGGGCAGCAAAACTGGATTGCTCGTTATAATCAATAAAGCTGTCTACACAGCAAGCGTGGGACGTTGCTCACTTGTAGTGTAACATGAAAGACAGGAAGAGCAAAAAAGCCATCAGAGCTGCTCTGCTGCAGGAGGAAGGCGGCTAGCAAACATGTATACATAATGTCTTTGTGTCAAGATACTGCTCCAATCAAAACAGCTGTACAAACTAGCCGTAACACGTTCTAAGATAATATTTTGGATAAATTTCCCTTTGTTAAATCTATAAGAGATAAATATAAAATAACAATTTTAATATATAAAATATATAATATATAAAATAAATAGTCAATAAATAAATAAGTAAATAATGGCATTAAAGTTGTTTTCAGTATCCCCTCATATTTTTCCGAATCTCATATCAACTGTAGCGTCAAAACAGTTTGACTTCTGACATGGAGCACAGCGGATCAATGTCAGCTTTAAATCAACGGACCAATCAGATGAATCTGGGGATGTGATGAGCAGCTCAAATGCATTCAGTGTGTAGCAATGGTGTATGGGAGTTAATGTACCTCTAAACATGCCTTCTGTTCAATCCCACTGCGCTCTGTCTCGCTTCTTTTAATGCAAGAAAACATTCTGGACGGCCTCTCAGAGAGTACCTTACATGAGTATTTGTTTATGACAACGCTGTGACAAACAAAAGCCCTTTTCAGACAAGATTAGTTTGGTACTGTATGGAGTGGTGAGGTTGGGTAATATAATAATTACCAGACAGACGCTCTCCATTATTTTAATCCCATCTGAACTGGCCCATGTGCTCATGTTCTCTCCTAGGTAATATTTCTGACTGCTTAAATTCGGAGATCGACACTTCTTGACTGGCAAGACGGCCGCGAGCGGAAACTCAAACAGTGAAAGTGAGTTGTTCAAAAATTTTCTTTTTAGTAAACTCTGTGTACACAAACAATGTTCTCAATGCTGGAGTTCATGTGTAGAGACCCAGGCGACACTTCGAGCAAAGTTTCATGGTGTGTCGAGCCTTCTTAGTGTTGTAAAATATTGATTTTGATGCGCTCAAAGTTATGCCCCTAGTACTCCCATTCACCAGCCATTGACCACAAAACGAAATCACGGTCAATCTCAAAAACGGCTCGTTTGTCGTAATTATGCTTTTAGATATAAGTTTGTCTTGTTTACAGTATGCATGTTTGCATTTTGGCAATAGTTATCCTTTAAAGATAATGAATTCCCATTTTGGTAAAGATCACAGCACCTTTTAACTAATAAAATAAACAATCCACGTTTTATTATTCCATATTGTCTGATTGTCACAAAGCAATTTTGTGAGAATTAAAATGTGACCCTGGACCACAAAACCAGTCTTAAGTCGCTGGGGTATATTTGTAGCAATAGCCAAAAATACATTGTATGGGTCAAAATTATTGATTTTTCTTTTATGCCAAAAATCATTAGGAAATTAAGATCATGTTCCAGAATTCCAACTATAAATATTTCAAAATTTAATTTTTGATTAGAAATATGCATTGTTAAGAACTTAATTTGGACAACTTTAAAGGTGATTTTCTCAGTATTTTGATTTTTTTGCACCCTCAGATTCCAGATTTTCAAATAGATGCAACTCGGCCAAATATTGGCCCATCCTAACAAACCATACATCAATAGAAAGCTTATTTATTGAGCTTTCATATGATGTAAACATCTCCATTTTGTAAAATTTAACCTTATGACTGGTGGTCCAGGGTCACAAATGCTGGTAAATATTGGCTCTCTGTGACCCATGTCCAGCCCAAATTCCAATTCTGTCATTAATTACTCATCGGTAAGGCCTTCGTTCATCATTGGAATACAAATTAAGATATTTGTTATAAAATCTGAGAGCTTTCTGACTGCAACTACCACATTCAAGGCCCAGAAAGGTAGTAAGGACATTGGTAAAATAGTAATTACTGATATATAATATGTGACATCAGCGGTTCAGCTGTAATTTTATAAAGCTCCAAAAATATTTGTGTACAAAGAAAACAAAAATAATTACTCACCAGAATTAATTTTTTTGGGTGAACTATCCCTTGAACTACTACTGTACATCGAGCACTCCAAGTGTCTCAAGGACACTGGCTAATGAGCGCTTCTTATTTTGAAAATATGCTGAATGCACAAATTTTTATTTATCCTATATTTTTCAAACTAATTATTTAATGCATAGCATTTGTTACTTATGTAAATTGGAAATGTTTTTATTTTACTTATAGCCTTTCACATCTAATTTTACAGGATAGAGCATTAGACATAGTGCAGACTGGACTCAAACCCACATTCCCCTGAGCGCAGCAGCTTTTATGTGTCACGACACACAAGCTTGTAAACTACCCACTGTGCAACGGTTTCAAACTAAGCATGTCATTTTGTGATTGGAGCAGGGAGACAAGGGCAAGTTACAAGTGATTGTACTTTGTTCAAAGACTGCTGTCTGCTCTGTTCTTTGAACATTTTTTTTAGAAGAAGAAAAAAAGAGAATCAAGAGTAGGACAATGTGCATTGCGCAAATTGTCTGCCTTTTTATTGAGGATTATAGATTCATTAATGCAAGCAAGACCACTGTATTTCACTGGATACTCAATACTAAATATATGGTTATGCTTTATGTTTAGTTTTTCATGCATAAGAAATCAAATAGCTAAATGAGTGAGAGCAATGCATGAGTGCAGCGCACAAATCCATTTCAGTGATTTCCACATTAATCACTTACCCTGTGCAAACTGATGTTAAAGGAGTAGTTCACTTTCAGAACAAGAATTTACAGATAATGTACTCACCCCCTTGTCATCCAAGATATTCATGTCTTTCTTTCTTCAGTCATAAAGAAATTGTGTTTTTTGAGGAAAACATTTCAGGATTTCTTTCCATATAATGGACTTCTATGGTGCCCCCGAGTTTGAACTTCCAAAATGCAGTTTAAATGCAGCTTTAAAGGGCTTTAAATGATCACAGCTGAGGAAAGAAGGGTCTTATCTAGCGAAACAATCGGTTATTTTCTAAAAACATTTACAACTTATAAACTTTTTAATCTCAAATGCTCGTCTTGCCGATCTAGACAAGATGAGCATTTGAGGTTAAACAAAGTATATAAATTGTATTTTTTTTTAGAAAGAGACTTTTTTTTTTCCTCGGCTGGGATCATTTAGAGCACTTTGAAGCTGCATTTTGGAAGTTCAAACTCAGGGGCACCATAGAAGTCCATTATATGGAGAGAAATCCTGAAAAGTTTTACTCAAAAAACAATTTCCTTATGACTGAAGAAAGAAAGTCATTAAATTCTTGGATGACAAGGGGGTGAGTACATATCTTGTAAAGTTTTGAAAGTGAACTACTCCCTTAAACATTATATGTGACACTTGACCACAAAACCAATCATAAGTGTCAATTTATACATCATATGAAAGCTGAATAAATACGATTTCTGTTGATGTGTGGTTTGTTATTGATATGAAAATAGTTGGTCAAGATATGACCATTTGAAAATCTGGAATCTGAGTGAGCAAAAAATCTAAATACTGAGAAAATTGCCTTTAAAGTTGTCCAAATGAAGTTCTTTGCAATGCATATTACTAATCAAAAAATACGTTTTGATATATTTACAGTAGGAATTGTACAAAACATCTTCATGGAACCTGACCTATACTTAATATCCTAATGATATTTTTGTTATAAAAGAAAAAAAGATCATTTTGACCCATACAATGTATTTTTGGCTATTGCTCCAAATATAACCGTGCTACTTAAGCCTGATTTTGTGGTCCAGGCGCACATATATGTTCACAGAAACAATAACTCGTTGGACATATGTCCTAAAAACTAATCCCGTCCTAATACAGTTTTTACTTGGGATTATAAACCAGTGACATTTTCATAAAACAACTTACTAATCTTTGTATATCCTGCAAATCCTGCAAACATTTGCTTCAGAGTTAATAAAAATGTATATACATATATAAACCTCTATATATAAATACATATAAAACCCTAGGCCACAAAACCAGTCATACGTAGGTATATTTGTAGCAATTGCTAACAATACATTATATGGGTCAAAATGATCGATTTTTAGATTTTTTTTCTTTTATGCCAAAAATCATTAGCATATTAATGAAGATTACCTTCCATGAAGATATTCTGTAAATCTACTACCATAAACATATCAAAATAATTAATATAATTTTTTATTAGTAATATGCATGACTAAGAACTTCATTTGGTCGTTTTCTCAATATTTAGATTTATTTGCACCCTCAGATTCCAGATTTTCTAAAAGTTGGCCAAATATGATCCTATTCTAACAATCGATACATCAATGCTTACTTATTCAAAGCTTATTAATTCAGCTGTCAGATGATGTAGAAATCTCAATTTCAAAAAATGGACCAGGGTCACAAATATACAGATCTGGCCATTTAAAATGCGCGCGGGAAGTAAAGTGGTCTCGCGTGACGCCGGTGTATTCCAAGGGAACACGGAAAATACAATGACATAGGAAAGACATGATCAGTAGGGGGCAGTCATGTAAAGCACTGAACTGAAGCGGCAGCAAACATCGCTCTAAGCCCGAATGACTCGTTTGTACGGTGACCTGGAGAGGACATCTTCTTCGGACATTATTCGTTTATATTCGTTAATTTTCCTATCATTTCGATCTCTTTTAACATTCAGAATCGAAATGATAAATGCTGACATGCCATTAAAGCTTTGATTAAGCTACATGGCTGAGATTTTTACTGGAATGCAGTTAATAGGTTGAATATAACATATACATATACATATAAATATATATATATATATATATATATATATATATATATATAT
>NC_133376.1:35883412-35935519 GCF_049309525.1 Garra rufa
ATATTCGTTAATTTTCCTATCATTTCGATCTCTTATATATATATATATATATATATATATATATATATGCTTATATATATATATATATATATATATATATATATATATATATATATATGGATATATATATATATATATATAATATATACATATACATATACATATATATATATATATATATATATATATATATATATATATATATATATAATATTCGTCTAATTAATAGATAACCTATAGTGTTTCATTGACGAGTGAATCATTAGTTCCATTTGTAAATCGTTTATGGTCACACACGGGCATAAATACAATCAAAAAGTCAAAACTTTATTGGCATAATTGTCGTTTACAATGTTTGCAAAATGGCAAATAGCATATATACATAAAGTTATTTAGATTAAGCGATTCACAATAAATAAAAACATTCAGAATGTTTTGTAAAGAGATCAAAATAAAGGTGAAAATAACGAATATAAACGAATAATACAAATATTATGGAAAAAAAGAAGGTCAGTTAATGGACAAGACTCTGGGATGCATAAAATGTTTCTTGTGAGGCTATTAAATTTTAAGTACTTTATGTAATGTTTATTCATGATAAACTTGTGAATGCTGTCTACATTGCGCACAGACATCATTAGCATATACAGCATCGCCTATATAATTATTTAATATTGTATTAATTTCTACAGAGATGATAATCATATCTATAGGAAGCTTTAAATTATTACTTAACGAAATAAAACAAATTGAAAACAAAAACTCGTTTATGTAATCCGTAAAGATAAATTTCTCTCTCAAGGCGTCCAAAAAGGTATTGTACTCGAGGAGCGGATATAATATTCTTGATACTTCAAACTTCCATGTTCTGTTCTATAAATTTTGAGAATTAAAAAAATCAGGCTCTCATGAAATCTTTGAAATCAATCTTTGTATGGCTAGTTTATTCAGTTATTCAGTATTGTTGTGTTTCCCCTGTTTTATTCGTTTAATATTCAGAAACAAGTGCCTTTTTTTTTTCAAAACATTTTTTAAAAGAAAGAATTCAACCCTCCAAAATTTTGTTTGCCTATGTCACAATATGAGATAAATCCAGCCCTGTAAATGATGCTGATTTTTGTTGCCAAATTGGTTTGGAAGCGTTGTTGAATAAACAAGTAACGTTAAACTGAACTTTTATGCCTGTATGACTGACAATTTTATTGACCACTGAGAAAGCATTGATTTGGTAAGATGATGGTTCATACCATGTAGAAAAATTACATTTTGAAAAATAGCTTAGATGTAGTAAACTACTTTTGCCGTGTTGCTGCTGTAGCTTAGCTTAGCTAAGGAATGGGAAACCACTACAACACTGTTATACGTCATCATACGTTGTCGCTAGTTCTTAATGTTACATCAGAGGACATGCGCCGATGTTTATCACACATTTCAAGATGTTGAAAAAAATGTTGTAGCGTTGCAAAAAGTACAAATGTACGGTGTACGCACTGTTCATTCACATGTACACATATGGCCGTAAGCAAAACAAACAATGCGTTATCACATGCACGGCAAATTGCAAATCTGTGGTGTAGTGGTGCCTTGAGAAGTGGGTAAATGCTTCATTTGTGTACAGCAAATTGCTGGAGTTCGAAAATCAGGAGTTAGGCAAAAAAGTGTGAAAGAGTTAAATTTTTGGAGTTTATTCTTTAACTTTCACAACAGTTTGTGTTACGGGATACTCCCTGGCTGTGTTGTATTTCGGAGTTCATTCATTGGTGTTCAGGGGCACGTTTTAACAATAACGTTACATCAGGAGCGCGCCATGACACGAGCCTGGTTCTGCCACACGATCGACTGATGAAGTTGTCTACTTCGTCATGAGGTAGGTAAAAAACTAACTCCAAAATGTTCTTTATCTTCTGACAGACAGCTGATTATAGCTGTTACGTTAGTGTACTGACGCCAATAACCGCGGCGAACTTTGTGTTGAATGAATCTCCGATGCAAAACATGGCTGTTTTGAGCGGACTTTTTTTCGATGTGAACAAGCTAATATTAGCTTACGTCTTTCTGTTCACCTTATTTTTTTGTAAACGAGTGTTTTGCTGTCAAATTTAAGTTGCGACTCGCTCAAGAAACATTCTGTTAAGCTTCCATAATGTCATGCCGACGAGACGAGGTAATATCTAGCAATGTCAGTAAACTGAAGTGTCTAAGTCTAACTTTACCCTGGCTAAAAACGATCATAGTTTAGCCATGAACGTGTAAAGTAATGCCTGCAATGTTTTGAGTCGTAACGGCTAACGTTACAAATGTTTTAGTAGTGACTCGTGACCTATGAGAGTTCGTGGCTTTCATATTAAACATTTTGCATTTTCAATCACACTAACAGGTTGTTTTAAATTACATGTTTTCTCTTCATTGTCAGGATGTTGACAGAAGTGCTGGATGGAGGGAAGTAGTAGTAAAACTGGACGAAATTTGTTTCTCAGATTTTCTCAATTCAGGTGAGTTATGTGTTTAGTAATCAGTTAATAAAGAGTAAGTGACTGTAATTTTATGATTTATTTTGTAAATAACATGTTGTTGATGTTATTGTGTAGTCCAGCAGAAGTTTTTGAGATAAAACAACACTGAAAAAAGATGACCAGGGCTCAGCTGATGTACTACATGTTTTCTTGCTTTTTGGATGTCAAAGGACTGGTAAGTATTAAATAATACTTCAAAATGTTATTGAAAAAAATATATATTTTTACATTTGTCTGAACGATTATCTTTTCTTAAAAAAAAAAACAATTTCTTTGTGACTGAAGAAAGAAAAGAAAGACATGAACCTCTTGGATGACAAGCGGGTGAGTAAATTATCTGTATTTTTTTGTTCTGGAAGTGGACTCTTCCTTTAATGCCTATTGTTTATAAAGGGATGTTTATCTTGTGTTTCGGTCATGCCAAAGTATTGATGACCATCATCTGGCCACTAAAGAAAACCCTCAGCCATATCATCTTTCCTCAGGGACATCAAAAGCACAGGTTTCCACCTTTTACATCGTCTTGGACTGAGAAGTTTCGCCTTGTCAGTCATGTGAAACCTTGGGTATTGTTGAAGAGCTGTTCAAGTAAAGTAAAGTATCATGATGCTCTGTCCAGCCTGTACATATTTTTTTTTAAAGACAAATGTATATAATAATGATATAGGTAGAACTGAAGTCAAAGAACTGAGAGCAAGGCAGTTGAACAAGCAGTATTCTTATTTAAGCAAAATGTTAAGTTCTGTCCTCTGTGCTCCATCCTTCAGCTTTCAGTTTTGTTTTTATTCAGGCGCCTCAAACTAATTCATGGAATGTATCCTGGTATCACTGTGGAGTTGTTTCTTGTTACTTCATCTGATGTATATCTACCTCTGGTTACACAATACTACTGCACTATTTTATAATTATTCAGGTTTGATTTTATATAATGCAATGATGTGTTTTTGACTATGCTGTATACAATTTTACTAAACATTTCTTGTTGGCACTGCAGACATGTATTAAATGTAAATGTTTTGCTGTTAGATTTTACAGTATTTTATGACAGCAGTTAATTTCAAAGTGTTTACATGCATGGAATTTCAAAATCCAATCTATGTATTTCCTGAAATAAAAGCAGCTAGTTGAGAGTATGGCTTTCAGTGTAGTCATTTCCACATAAAACATATTGTGTTTACCCTAAGAAGTGTTTTTAACACTGGTTAAAGAGTTTAAATTATAATTAACTAAATTTTAGAGTTAAAATTACTCTCCAAATGATTAATATTTTAACTCCAGAAAGTGTTAAAATCTAACTCTGAGAAAGTGTTAAATTCTACTCCATTGAATTTCCTTTTGAACTTTCAATTTGAGCGCATTGGTTTACTGGATCCTTGGACTGAAATGTTTACAGGGGTTCACTGGTTTAAGAAATTTCAGATGGTAAAAATCTGCTTCTTTTTAATTGTAAGGTATTTTTTTTTTTTTTCATTATTATGTACTGATTTAAATGACTGGGGTGTGGGAAATTCCCTCGCCACATGGCCTTCCATGTTTCTAACTTGCAGTCAAGTGTATATGACATAAAAATATATTTTGTAATATCAATCAGTGCAAACAGTGCTATCTGCTAGCAAACTTTAGCGATTTTTTGCAAACGTTTATTTACAGAACAACACCATAAACACAAACACAAGATTAAAGGTAATATACATATAATGAAAAATTGTCATAAATATCCTTATTAATGGCAAAAATTACCTATATTTATAAGTCTGCTTGCTCGAGTGAGCAGGCATGTTGGAAAATGGAAATTTCTCTTAGCCCTTCGTTTGAAATGAGGTCCCGAAAATTCTTTGTTTGGAGGCCTATCTGGCCCTTCCCCTTCCCCCTACCCTTCCAACCTAACGAGAAATGAGACACCCCTAGCACTTCACCCCCCCCCCGGAGCCAAGCCAGCTCTTCTCACCTTTATTCATAGGTTGGGGGGAAGGTGAAAGGTGAAATGGCAAGTTTAAAAGTGACACGAACGACCCTCATTAACAATTGTGAGGTTAGATGTTTGAAAGGTTGTGAAAAAAATGGAGGCACCAGTGCAATCACTTTTTTTGTGTGAAAATAAATAAATAATTTCTTCATTTTTGCTTATAAAGGTATAGGAGTAATACATCATTCTGACCTGTAACGGGTCCATTTTTATTTTAGTGCACTCACAATAGCCTATAAACAACTCATGCGTTTATAAAATAAAGGAAAACAGAAGATGCGCTTTCTGCCGTCTGTTCTTGAACATCGCTTCACAATGAACAAAAGCTTTAAATTACCACTTTAAAACGAAATAATTCAAATCGAAAATAGAAACGTTCATTATGTAATCTGTAGGCCTAAAGATTTAAAGATATTTCTATATAAAGGCACGTCCAATTTAGAAATGGCGAGAAATTTTTCTATTTATCTCCATTATTGATGAATGTCTAAAATATAAAAGTAAGGAAAAGCCTAAAACAGGGCTGATTATATTTATTTTATAATTCTATTAAAATTATAATGTTATAGAATATACTATAAAATAATTATAATTACAAATTATACTGGCATAGAGTATATGTAAAACTTTAATAATTGTAGCTGCTTATATTTTCAGATTTTATGTTTCTCTGTTCTATATATCTTAAAATTTAGAGGATTTGCTGCAACGCAATTTTGTCCGATATGCAAATTATTTATTAGCCTATTAGTATTTTAATCCATAAAGCAAATGCTTTAAAAACACCTTTAAAAAATACTATTTTTGCATCCAGATGCTTTTAAAGAACTTTTCAATATACATGTTATCTTATATCTTAAATGAACTTGTATCTTAAATGTAAACCATGATTTCGTTGTATTCCCTGTGTAACGAATCTCTTACTTATAGCTACATTTTAGGTGCGTCTGAGCTTTGTTGTTTATGGTTTTTTTAAAAATCAAGAGTTGCGCGCACTCAACAAAACTGACAAGACTCATTTGAACGCTTCTGATAGACATTGCATTCCTAACCCAACAGAATCGTGTGTGGTTCGTTATAACACTGTAAAAACGCCTAAAAAGAATTACGGTGCAGATTATCTGATCTTAATGTAATGCCGCAATTTACATTTTCTATTCATTTTCATTTTATTGTCAACAGACGTAATATATTGATTTTGTTTGGGCAGGGGAATATGTCCAATTTAGTGGCATTTTTTGGCCCCAGGTCAAGCCTTCCCCAGCCTTACACACGCTCCGCCTATGATACTAACTATATATATACCCTTAGAATATATAGCCTATATATACCCACTTAGAATAATTTTCTTCCCGACCCGACACGCTAAATTTAATTCTCATTTCCAGAATCTCACATTTAACCATTTGGAAACAATGTCGAGTATAAAACTTTTTTCGCAGTACATCCATTATATTTCCATGTTCCACTTTTAAGACGTATTACAGCCCTGCATTTTAGTCCGTCAAAGATCAAATGCGGGCTAAAATTATATTTTAGACATTCAGTGGTGATTTAAAAAAAAATTGCAGCGCTGGAGGAACCACGAGACCAGGCTACCATGACGGTCCTGTTAGCAGCATTGAGCGCACGTTCAGCACAGCTTGGAAGGGTTCCTTGTTTAAAGCTTACCACAAAACACTGGCAAAAGTAAATACCATGACTGTCTAATAGTAAGGAGATATTTTAATTATTTATTTAGAAACTACTGTTTTCTGAGTCAGTGATGATGCAGTTAACAGTCCTCATATCCTCGTTGGACGCGCGCCTTTAGAGAGAAATGCATCTCTATGGACTAGCTACATAATAAAAACAGTTTTTGTTTTCTATTTGTTTTTTTCGTTAAGTAGTAATTTAAGTCTTTCTACATATTTATTTATCATGTCTGACAAAAAAATAACGGTTAAATATTTTCCACTGAAAAAAAAATGTAACTGATCGAGCTTGAGCCTTCATGTCCTAAAAATGTGTTTTGCTCTCTCCGCACAAACGATTGGATATGCACCTAATAGCGCATATTTATATCTATTATTATTTATTTCTTTTATTTTACATCTATGGATTTTAGTTTAGCCAATTCGTGATTTGAGAAGGCAAATTGAAAGAGTAGGTCAACTCACTGTCTGCCGCTTGGTCTTTAAGAAACAAAAAGCTTACGTTTAACGAACAAAAATGCTCCAATTTTTTTTTCTAAATTAACTTAATAAAAAGGAAACGAAATTATAAATACTTTGCCGTTACATACAGAATGAATTACCGATTATGGCGCCAGATATTGAAACAACAGACATAAATACTGTCCAAATAGCCCTCTTTGTGCAGGGCTTGGCCACAGAATGTTGTTCCTTGCGCCACCTGGTGGATATTATATGAAGCGCAACAACGTTTTAAAAAAACCTAAAAAAGCCCCTGCAGGCCGCCGCGTGGCGACGCGTGCTGAATTGCAGGCTGCCGCGTGAAAAAAGACGCATTTTTAATGGCCAGATCTGTACATCTATAGGTATATGTATATATTTATCTGCGTGTAGTTTTATACATTCTTAAGCAACTAAATTTACAAGCAAACACTGTTTAAATCATCTTCTCCAATAAGGAAACTTTCATACTAATATATCACAGTTATGGTGGTTAGTGCCTGATGGGGGGTAAATACAAAGTCCCATTTATAATTGATTTGTACTGAACATTTCACCATTTACCTTGCCTTCCCGTACTGACAGGGAAAGGATTTTTGGATCACATTGTGATGCAGAATGCATAATTACGTAGACAGCGCAAACTATTTTTACCTCCTCTGGTTCTAATCTTCTCCAATAATTAGCATGCATGGCACGAGGCTTAACGCTAGAGTCAAGATAAACAGACCGTATGATGGGAAATAAGCTCGCTGCTGGGATTCTCCTATGTGTGGCAGCACGGCAGATTTGTTGGACCCCGGGCTCTTTGACACTTGCACTACGGACAGCTGATAGGTGACATTTTTAACAGTCCATTAAGGATGGCTCTGGGAATAAAGCATGCATGAGGTCTCTGCTCTTTAAAATGTGGGTTGAAGAGGCAAAGAAAAAAATCGCAGAAAAACTGAGAATGAAAATTCGGTCTGGGACCCAGAATCTATCTCATTTTCCAGACTTTTTCAAGCGCATGAAATGAGCAAGATTGAGAGCCATGCTCCAAGGACCGACTGTGCTAACTTAATATTTCCTCACTGAAGATAGAACGTCTTATTTAAGTTTGTTCATAGCAGTTCCTTGCATAGAGTATGAAATATTTAATCACATATCAAACATTTAATAGTCCCTTTTGTGTGCTTGTATTAATTGTTTAAACAACAGTAATGTGGGCCAATAAAATAAAATAAAATAAATGCTGTTGCTTCTATTCATCAAATAAAACTAAAAAATGTAATACAGTTGTATGTATTGCATAAAAAGCAGCATGTTTTTTAACTTTGTTAATAAGAAATGTTTTTGAGCAGCAAATTAGAAGAATTAGTATTTAACGATTTCCGAAGCATCACGAATAAATTACAGTTTAAAATATATTAAAATAGAAATTAGTTTAATTGTATTAATATTTTACATTATAACTGTTTTAGTGAATTTTTCATTCATTGAGCATCAGATACTTTTTAAAAAATATTAAATAATCTTACCGACCCCAAAAGTTTTTTTTTCAAAAGGGACTGTCCATTTGATTTGCTCAACATACTGTTAAAAACTATAATACTGTGATTTCATGGGGTCATTAAGTTTGTTCCATCTTGTCCGACGTTCACAGTGACCTTCATTGGTCTGTGATAAGATCCAGGCTGTCTGTCCTCATCCCCGACTCATTGGCAGAAGTAGAGATAAGCTGAAGGGGAAGAATAGGTGGAGGGGGGTCTTGTCATAGTCAATGAGTGTCCTGGGGCAGGAGAAGGAGGTTCGGGATTCCTCAGGGAATGAGAAACGAGGAGAGAGGTCACCGAAACACTGCAGACGTGCTCATGGTCTCACACTCCCTGCACTTGTCCACTCCTAGGACAGACTGCGTTCCTGGCAGCCAGACAACACGCTTCAGTCGCGCAGGATGAGCTGGAACGTCCGCGGCCTGTCCTGATGGACTGAGGCAGCAGGAAATTCCTACCTTGGACTGTTTTCTGACATTCCGACTCTTGGCGGGAAAACGCCAAGCGTCCCTATAGAGATAACGGATGACCCAGGTCACCTCAGCCTTAAACTGCTGGGATCAGAATAGCTTGGATGGAGGCGGATGTGGAGCAATTAAATGATTTTTGATCTTTGAAAACATGGCCGGAAAAGATGGAAATGCAAAGCATTTTTGTTCACAATCGACGGTTACCCGTGCAGAACACAGCAAAAAAATGTATTAGGAACCGCAGATCCTGATAACTGTTGACTGACAAAGATGGAGGAATGCAGATAAATGTCACCACATCAAAGCCTGAACAAAACCAATCCTCAGTGAAAACCACAGCGAGGTCTGCGGCACAGAATCAAGGAGGGAAAAAAAATTGAAAGGCAGAGTTCATCCTCACATGAAAATTTCAAACTTGTATGACTTTTTATCTTCTGTGTAACAGTAAAGGAGAAGCCCAGGGGAATGCACAGGTCCGTCTTTTCATGCAGTTATAAATAAATGGGGATTATGGCTTTCAAGCTTCTGACAGGATGCAAAAGCACCAAAACATATCATAAACATGGTCCATATGACTCATGCACAAAAACGAGAATGTGTTTTGTATTTTCCAGTAACAAGCTTGTTATTCAACATGTAGTGTGGCGAAATGCTACTTTTTAAATGAACTGAAAACTCAAGTTTTACAGCCTAACAATCTAAAGGAATAAGCAAATGCGCTGGCTTACAATATTGACTGTTCATTTTTAGTGAATCAATTCATTTGGATGATTCATTTAAGAAACTAATTATCAATCCCATAGTCAAAGAGTTTATTAAAAACATCAATGCATAAATAAAAGTACTGTATTTAACATATTTTGACAGAGATTGAATCACTGAACTCAAGAATTGAATTCAAGTCTGATTCTGGGTCAAAAGAAAGATTTGGTTTACTTTTGTTTTATTATTAGGGGTTTAAGCACATAGCTGATACGCTATTGTGGTTGTTAGAATAGCCAAGGATCAGCAATATCCATGTAAAACTGATTATAGACCAAACCGTAAGTCGTAGAGACTTGAAACTTGGAGGGATGGTAGTACTCACACCGTCTACAACATCACCAAAACCCACCCCAATTCGCCTAATGGGGGCGCTACAGCGATCAAAAGTATGAAATCGCTCATAACTCCTAAACCGTTGGTCACAGGTGACATTTTCGGGTATTTTGCATTTTTCGAAAAACATACTTTTGCGAACTTATTCTAGGTTTTTCACCCGATTGGGACCAAACTAGTGCACTTCCTATGTTGATCTGCCTCCTTAGGATGAATCACTTGTTGTATTCCCAATTGTAAGTCGCTTTGGATAAAAGCGTCTGCTAAATGAATAAATGTAAATGTAAATGTAGTGCAGGAAGATTCTCTGGAGAGTGAATATCAATAATTATCAAATAAAAAGTTAAACTTTCGTCGCAATGAGATGCTAAAATGTTTGAAAGGGACAGGGCTGCTTTTACTAAACTGGCTATAACGTCTGAATGGAATATGATATCTTTGCCTAAAACAAAAAAAAACGCAAATGTAAGAGTTAATTCTGAGGTCACATTAAAAAGTCACTGAGCTTGGCCACTTGGTGGTGCTATAAAAGGAAAAAAAAAAAAAAAACATAAAAACGGCCATAACTACACAACTGTTTGTCCTAACTAGGCCTGCAGCGACGCCTCGATGACGTCGACGACTCGGATCTAAAAAAACGTCGACGTCAAATCCAGTAGTCGACACATCACGCCCACTCACCAGACGCATGTGGGCGACCAAAACAAAGCAGCATGGATAACGAAACTCCGTCCACTTCTCAGGTTCAGCAGCCTGCACTCCCAAGCAGTACATGTCATCAGAAACAGGGCTCGACATTAACGCTTGTCCGGGACAAGTGGATTTTGTGAATGGGCAAGTGAAGGAGAATTTTACTTGCCCGACCAGACAAGTAACCTGATACATCAATAACAAACAATAACTAGCGTAGCACCGAAACTTTGGTGAGAATGATATTACTTACAGTGTAAACGGTGACTGAAAACGGACAGTATCAAGGATCAAGCTCGTGCAGCCTATCTGACTCACGGAAATTTTAAAACTAATAGGCGTAACAGCATACACAAAGAAACAAACATACTGCGGTAGAAAAAAAAAAGATAAATATTGTATAACATATTATATAGGTAAGCAACATTACGATTGCAAACGTGACATTGATTTTATACAATAATAGTTCAATAAACTAGTATTTAATGTTAACTAATATTAACTGACTTACATTTTTAGACAAATCACTGACTGTTTTTGTTAACGAAATAAGCAGCAGAACAGTCGCAAATCTGACAAATACACAGCGCTGTTTCAATACTGAATGATTTAGCATTTAATTTAATGAATGAGGTGAGTCAGTGAACGAACTGGTTGAATCCGTCTATGGCTGAATCCGTGACTCACTCATTAAGACAGTGACTTACTGCCACCTATTGGTGGTTCATTTCATATTTAAAAGTAATGCATTTTTTCAACATTTTAGATTTATATGTTAAAAAAGTACAACATTAATCTTATAACATTATTTATGTATTTGCAGTTTTACTGTGTAAATGCATTTTTTGGAACCTCTTATCTTCATTAAACAGTAAATACATTTGCATTTTCGATGCAGACTGGGTTTTTCCTGTGCAGTGGAAAGATGGAGTTTGTTGATACTGATTTAATCTGAATGGTAACCATACAGAGTCTAGTTATTCTAATTGAATGTATTGATAAAATTGCAGAATTTAATATAAATGATGACACATATAGTAAGGTTAGATAAATAAAGTTAAAAAGTGTCCTACAATCAATTTAAGGCAAATATCACAAATATTCTGATTAAAGTAAGACCTTATAGAGCCGTGATGAGACTATTGCTTCAGAAAAGATTAATTTACGGCAAAAAAGGCTCTTTTTTGCCTTGGACAAGTAATTTTTTTACACAAGCACATGTCACAGCTTAATGTCAAGCCCTGTCATCGAAAACAACTCGCCGTCCTACCTCAAAGGTGTGGGAATATTTTAAACACAGCCAGAAATGTAACGGTATAGTTATATGCAGTCTTTGCAAGATGGAGCTAGCATACCACACCAGCACAACTTCCATTTGGGAGCATCTTTTAGGAGGAAACTGTTAACTATGTAAAAAAGAAAAAAGAAAAAGATAAATCATCTAATTAGTCATTAGAATAGTCGACTATTTGATAAAATAATCGTAAGAATAATCGTTTTAAAAATAATCGTTTACCCCCAGCACTAGTCCTAACGACATTGAAACTCAGTAGACCTGTTTGACTTATGGTTCTAAAGGCCTGTGAGAAATTTAAAAGAAATCAGCCACTGGGGGCGATATTGCATTTTTCAATTGTAAATGACTGTTTATTGCACGGTTTTCGCTGTCAATCAAACAGTTTGTTAAATGATTGGGAAAATGTAAAAAAAAAAAAACAACCTACGTCTGCGAACTAGTCCTAGGTTTTTCGCTCAATCTGGAAACAAAACACTTCTGTGTAATTCTCTGGAATTTCTAGGTCAATAACTATCAATTCAACACCTATTTTGAGATGTATCTTTTGGGAAACTATAACTGGATCACTTATAAAAGGGGCCTGTCCAAATACACCCAAAAGCCTATAAAGCCTAAACGAAAACTCAAAACTTCACGAAACCTGGTGAGCACATGCAACAGTTGATTCTAAACAAGCATGCAAAGTTTTAGTAAGATCAGACCAGCCATAAATAGTAAAAGCATAATTTTTCTTTGAGTAAATTATCTGGATTTGCCAAAAAATTATTTTTAATCATTGATTTAGGCTTGATAAATAATATGTAATGTATTTTATCATATGTGCTAAAATGCCTTAAAGTGCTCGATCCACGGTTATAACTGCTTGCAACTATATTTATTATTATTTTTATTTCATTTTCTTATGAAGACAAATCAGTTTAACTCTTAAATTGCTAATACATTTCACAAACAATTGCAAATAACAAGTAATATTTTCAGTAAAATATGAACTTTTGAAGAAGAAAAACTTAAACAGTGTTTATTTGTAAAACTCTCTCAAAACTCTAATAATCTCTCAAAATCATTTCAAGTGTAGCCTCAGTCATAATTCAGTGTACAAGAGCGAGCAACAGAAGCATCAAAGTCTCTCTTTTTGTTACACAGAAGATTGTCAGTCATATGGGTTTAGAAAGACATGAGGATGAGTTCATTTTGAGGTGAACTAATTCTTTAAAGGCGCTTTCCAAAGCAAAACATTCAGCGCGAATAACTTCACAGGACTTTGGAGTACAGCACAACAGCAGGCCAAATAAAGGTAGAACATGAGTGCAAGACTCTACATGAATTACTAATACATAAATCCTATTTCAAAGAGGGGCAAGACTGAGTGGAATAATCTTCTAAAACCAGAGCCAGTACAGCTTTTAATCCCACTCTCTGAGCATTACTGATATTGTCCATCATGTATGCAGCTAGAAGATGATACATATGGTGCTTTGCACTTCACACCACAGCACAAAGCAGAGGAACACCACATTAGCCCCCCGCACTCAAGAAACTCCTGAACCTGGAGACCAAAGTGGAAAGAGAAGGAGAAGGTGGATCGCATTGTAAGGCTGATGACTCCACTTCACTGCTCTTAAAAGCTTTTCAGCTCTTCTCTGCATTAATTGTGTATGGGGAGCGCATGGTTCAAAGTAGTTTAATAACAAGCCTCTATATTCCCCTCTGCTAACCTGTTACTATATCTCTTCACATGCATTACACACATGTGGCCATTTTTGCACGCAATCATGTGCCAGGTATGTACACGCCTGTACAGGAGAGAGAAAAAATCCCCTAAGAATGTCTCTGAACGCCTCCGTACAGGAACAACAAGCACCCATGCTTCACTCGGTTCTCACGCAGCTGCAAAACACTGGCACGCCTCCATACAGATGGGAGAGAAGGAGAAAAGAGACATGTTCCAAAAAGCAATAATAGCAGCAAAAACCATTAAACACATTTTATTTTAATAGACTATTACCAGAGTTGGGTGGTAACGGACTAAAATGAGAAAAGCAACTAATTTAACTCTTTTTCAGTAGCATGACAGTAGCTCAGCTGCTTTTTAAACAGAATATCTTTTCTGGTAACAAACTACTTTATTCAGCATGTAGAGATATAGGGTGATCTATATATCTACAGTTGAGGTCAATTATTTGACCAAAATAAGAGGGATCATACAAAATGCATGTTATTGATTATTTTATACTGACCTGAATAGGATATAAGAGGTTTACATATAGTCCACAAGAGAAAATAATAGGTACATTTATAAAAATGACCCCGTTCAAAAGTTTACATCTCCTTGATTCTTAATACTGTGTTGTTACCTGAAAGATCCACAGCTGTGCTTTTCATTAGTTTAGTGATAGTTACTTGTTAGATACTTGTTTGTCCTGAACAGTTAAACTGCCCACTGTTCTTCAGAAAAATCCTTCAGGTCCAACAAATTCTTTGGTTTTCCAGCATTTTTGTGTATTTGAACGCTTTTCAACAATGACTGTATGATTTTGAGATCCATCTTTTCACACTGAGGACAACTGAGGGACTCGTATGCAACTATTACAGAAGGTTCAAACACTCTCTGATGCTCCAGAAGGAAATGCAATGCATTAAATTTGAATTTTAATATCAAGGTAAATTTAACTTATTTTGTCTTCCGGGAAACATGTAAGTATCTTCTGTAACTTCTGAAGGGCAGTACTAAATGAAGTAAATATAATATTTAGGCTAAATAAGAAAAATGTACACATTTTCATTCTGTTCAAAAGTTTTCACCCCCACCCCTTAATGCATGTTTTTTCTTTCTGGAGCATCAGTGAGCATTTGAACCTTCTGTAATAGTTGCACATGAGTCCCTCAATTGTCCTCAGTTTGAAAAGATGGATCTCAACATCATACAGTCATTGTTGAAAAAGGTTCAAATACACAAAAAAGCTAAAAATCCAAAGAATATGTGGGACCTGAAGGATTTTTCTGAAGAACAGCAAGCAGTTCAACTGTTCAGGACAAACAAGGGACTCATAAACATAAAACTGTAGACTATGTTTAAATGTCTTTTATGTGAAATTTCTTATTCAGCTCAGAACTAAATAAAAAATAACATGCATTTTGTATAATCCCTTATTTTGTTAAATAAGTAACATTTTGCAGATTCTGCAAGGTGTGTTTAAACTTTTGACCTCAACTGTATATAATACTCTGTTTTATAGCAATGCAATAAGAATACAGAATCATTTTCTAATTTGTACGGCAAAATCTATCAAATGCTGCTGTCATCATGTTCATACAGAACTATACAGGTGGAACTGGGGAAGATGAAGGGTTTCTAAAGCACTAGCTGAGTATTTGTATGTTGAGCAGCAGCTCATTGGCTGCTGATGTGAAAGAAACCAATCAGCTGCACCATGTGAATAGACATGTGATTATATCAGAGTTAGAACTGACCTGTGGCATCTAGTTTCATGAGAAGAACATTATTTTCAAAATATAATATAATAGTTTTGATATTGAGGGTCACAGTGACTGTCTGGGTGTACCTTTCAGTACCCTATATGAGGAGTATTTCCATAAGCATGACATATTGCCTCCTGCATTATCTCCTGTGAACACCTTGGGCTAAAGGACAGGCAAATCCAGGCCAATGTGGCCACAGTAGGGAAATCTGGCCGAGGCTGAGGTGGAAGAAAAGCCCAGTTCTTCATATCAAGCACCTTTTCAGCTGACTTGCTCTTTTGGCTTTGAAACCCGTCTTTTAGGAGCATTTTGAAAATGACCCCAGCGGCCTACCGATGGCTCACTGAATGCAGCAGAATTGGGCGAGTTGGTGTCTGCTGAGCTGGGCTCATATATCTGCGAGAAGATAGACGGCTTCCCTAAGGAGCTTAGAGTAAGAGGCCCAACCGCCAAACGGGGTGGAACTTTAATCAAAGCTGACTGCTGTGACTTGCAACTTTTCCGAAATAGAAATTAAGCCTTTAATCGCCACTTTTTTCATATTTTGTGTTTTGGTCCTGTAAAACCTAATCCCTGAGCTTTTGCGAGAGTGCTGTCAAGCTTTGAAGGCCTCGCCGTCCGACGTTGCTCATGTAAGTCACGTTCAAAACGCAGGAGATCAATAGGAGGATTGAAGACGCGTGCTGAGTGCAATGGACAGCGAACGCCTAAACATAATATTTGTCTTGGCTCCTTTCGGCAGCTGTTTAGAAGTGAAGAGGTGTTGATGAGGTTTTAAAAGAATGGCAGCTCATTAGCTTCTTGAAGCATAGCACACAAAGTTGAACGGCACGACTGAAGTACCTGGCTCTTCAATCAATTAGCTGCCTGTAACAAAGCGTCTGAGAGGATCAACACTAAAAAAAACTATTTTCGAAAAGATTTTTGTACACTACTGTTCTAAAGTTTGAAGTCAAAATATTTCATCAATGTATTTGATCTAAAATACAGTAAAACCTGTGATGTGAAAATATTATATTACTACAATTATTATTATACATTATAATATTACAAATGTAATTTCATTACAATATTATTTAAAATACGTTTTCTGTTTTAATATATTTTAATACATAATTTATTCCTGTAATGACAGCTATTTTTATGTTTTTTATGTATAAGTCTATTATGCTCATTAAAAGTTCCATTTATTTGATTTAAAATACAGAAAAAAGTAATATTATTAAATATTATTGCAATTTAAAATAACAGTTTTCTATTTTAATATACTTATAATTTATTTATATCATGCAAAGCTGAATTTTCGTCAGACATTACTCTAGTCTTCAGTGTCACATGATCCTTTAGAAATCATTCTAATATGCTGATTTATTATTAATGTTGGAAACCGTTGTGCTGCTTAATACTTTTAAGAACCTGTAATATTTTTGATGAATAAAAAGTTAAAAAGAACAACATTTATTGTTATGGAAATATTTTCTAACAATTTAAGTCTTTACTATGACTTATGACTAATAAATCAATAATAAATAATAATAAATTATTAATTTCTCTCAAAGAAAAAAGAAAGATAACATTTACTGACCTCAAACTTTGAATGGTAGTGTATCTTGTTACTAAGGATTTCTATTTTAAATAAATGCTGTTCTTTTTAATGTTTTATTCATCAAAGAATCCTGAAAAAAGTATCACAGGTTGCACAATAAATAAATAAATAAGCAGCATAAATGTTTCCAACACTGATAAGAAATTAACATATGTGACCACAAAACCAGTCTTAAGTCGCTGGGGTATGTTTGTAGCAATAGCCAAAAATACATTGTATGGGTCAAAATTGTAGATTTTTCTTTTATGTCAAAAATCATTAGGAAATTAAGTAAAGATCATGTTCCATGAAGATTTTTTGTAAAATTCCTACTGTAAATGTATCAAAATGTAATTTTTGATTAGTAATATGCATTTTTAAGATCCTAATTTGGACAACTTTAAAGGTGATTTTCTCAGTATTTAGATTTTTTTGCACCTTCAGATTCCAGATTTTCAAATAGATGTATCTCGGCCAAATATTGTCCTATCCTAACAAACCATACATCAATAGAAAGCTTATTTACTGAGCTTTCATAATATATATATATATACATCTCAGTTTTGTAAAATTTAACCTTATGACTGGTTTTGTGGTCCAGGGTCACATATTAGAATGATTTCTGAAGGATCGTGTGACATTGAAAACTGTAATGATGCTGAAAATTCAGCTTTGCATCACAGGAATAAATTCTATGTTAAAGTATAATACAATAGAAAACCACTATTTTAAATTGCAATAATATTTCGCAATATTACTGCTTTTTATGCATTTTTAAGATTTTACAATCTTACTGATCCCAAAACTTTTGAACGGTACTGTATGCTTTAATTAAAGTGTATATTTTAAATAAATGTTTTTCTTTCTAATGTTTTATTCATATCACAGGTTGCACAAAAAAAAAAAAAAAAAAAAAAAATTAAGCAGCACAACTGTCTTCAATCATGTGACATAGAAGACTGTAATGATGATGATAATTCAGCTTTGCATCACAGAAATAAATTATATTTTAAAGTATATTAAAATAGAAAACCACTATTTAAAACTGCAATATTATTTCACAATATTCTTTATTTTTAATTAAATAAACGCAGCCTTGATGAGCACAAAACTTACTGATTTTAAACTTTTTCAGTTTTGTTTAAAACACAGAAAATATAAATATAAATAAACACATACTAAAACCTTATTATTATTTAGCAATAAGGAAAACATTAATCACAAAAGCAAAACATAAACAGAATATTTACTCATTTTTTTCAGGACACGAGTATGTGCAAACGTATACCTCACTACAACTTTATTGCAGGAGAGCCTGCGGTTTGACTTCACAATAACTGTAATATGCAATTCGGCGAATGTTGACTAGGAAACGGCAGAGCTCATCTAAACGTGGGGAACTGTTTGAATCATCATCATCCACCGTGAAGCTTACGTACAAACAAGGATTTCTCATTTTACTTGAGCCGGAAGAAGATTAAAAGTTTGAAGCCCTGACGGCGTCTTTGCTCTCGCTCTCTCTCTCTCTCTTCAGGTTGTGGATTGGAAGTTCAAAGTTAGACAGGTTCAAAGCTTCGGCAGGGGAACATTCAAATAAGCCTCCTCGATGTAGATACAAACCCCAATCCGGACGTTTTGCATTAAAAGTGCATTTTAGACGCGGCGTCTTATTTTGGGCCTAGCGCAACTTTTTTAAACGGAACGATTTGAGACTGTTACAGGTTCCGTTCGGAATGTGTGCAACAAGCATTTATGGAATAAAACATTCCAGTGAGTAATTCAAAACCGAGGTAATCCTCTCAGTCCGCCGGGATTCCTAGAGGAAATTAAATGTCGACCTGGATGCTGTAACCTTTGCATACTGCCAGCCTCTTTTTGGTTTCCCTGCACGAAGACCTTGAGACAAAAGAGGAGCAACTTTCTCAGGTATCGACTTTCAGCAAGACACAATGAACTTGGTCTAGCACAATCAAGGCAGTTTCAGCAGAGCAGCGTTCGTTTTCTTCCAAAAACCAGATGGGGTGAGCGTCAATGTTTGGAATTTCCTTTGTGCGAGCTGGTGTGAACAAAGAGGTCAACCGGGATACGAGATCACAGGGAGATCACATGTGCCCTCTATGCTTGCTATTATAATGCTTATACAGAAGTCAATGGCGGCCTATTCATGGGAGCCTCTACATGGGCTCATATTTACAAATCCACCCCATGAGAACTTAACAAGCACATAACGCTAGCGGCCTTAACCTGCTCTTCTCTTGTAACTCGACCTTCGTGGAGATAATTGAGGCTGATCTGGAGGAAACTTGCTCTGAAGTTACGATGCTGTTGATAAAAAACAAGGCACGGATGTAATTTTGGCCTTCCGCAGCTGCGAATGATTATACTGACGGGCACGAGTGTATTCACTCTGTGAGCTTGTGTATTTTAGCCCTGATTCAGCAATCAGGGTCTTTGTAGCAGGTCAGCATTGCGTTTCAGTGGCGAACAGAGAATGGCTTTAGGGACTGCAGACTCATCTAATATGATAATGAGTTGTGCTCAAAGGAACAGCTGGGCAGTTCTGGCTGCTACTATGCCTGAAGCATTCCACTATGATGGCCAAATATCGCAAAGAATGAGTTAGGTTGATGCTAATGAAATGAAATTAGCTTACTTAAGAGAAAAAAAAAACAAAAAAAACAAGGTTGCATAAATGATGGTTACAATACATGATGCAGGACAACAGAGATTTCACCAAAAACTATTTCACTCAAAATTAGTCAACATGAACTCTTTCTGTTGCTCACTTAGGGGAGTCTAAGCTGCTTCTGTAATACAGTTTTAATAACAGTGAGAACAGCTGTGTAAGGCAAGACACTGCAGGCTAAAACACTTTTTTCAGTCACTGGTCAGATTGAGATTTTGGGGTATTTGGCTTTTTCTTTAGTGGAAAGAAAATTTCCAACATTTTGTGTAATTGCATTTTATCTATTTGCATTTGTAGATTTCAAATAGAATATAAATCTTTAAAGGCTGTTTTCTTCATTATACTAGCACTTACAGTTGAGGTCAAAATTTATGTTGGTTTTAGCTGGTCAGCAGGCTGGTTTTAGAGGGGTTTTGGCTAAAACCATCTACTTCCAGCTTAAACCAGCTAAGACCAGCCAAACAGTGTAGGCTGGTTTTAGCTGTTTTTTTTTTCAGCAGGGCAGAATCTGCAAAATTTAAATTATTTTACCAAAATAAGAGGGATCATACAAACTGCATGTTATTGTTTATTTAGTACTGACCTGAATAAGATATTTCACATAAAAGATGTTTACATAAAGTCCACAAGAGAAAACAACAGTTGAATTTATAAAAATAACTCCGTTCAAAATATTATTAATACTTTGTTCTTACCTGAATGATCCACAGATGTTTTTTTTTTTTTGTTTTTTTTAGTGATAGTTGTTCATGAGTCCCTTGTTTGTCCTGAACAGTTCAACTGCCTGCTCTTCTTCAGAAAAATCCTTCAGGTCCAACAAATTCTTTGGTTTTCCAGCATTTTTTGTGTATTTGAACGCTTTTCAACAATGACTGTATGATTTTGAGATCCATCTTTTCACACTGAGGACAACTGAGGGACTCATATGCAACTATTACAGAAAGTTCAAATGCTCACTGATGCTTCAGAATGAAATGCAATGCATTAAATTGAATTTTAATATCAAGGTAACTTATTTTGTCCTCCTTCTGTCATGCTTCAGAAGGAAACCCCATGCATTAAGAGTCAGGGGGTCAAAACTTTTTGAATTTAAATCTTCTGTAGCCTCTGAAGGGCAGTACTAAATGAAAAAGTTATTATTATTTTTTATTTTTTTTTGGCAAAATAAGAAAAAATCTCCATTATGTTCAAAAGTTTTCACCCCCCAGCTCTTTATGCATTGTGTTTCCTTCTGGAGCATTTGAACCTTCTGTAGTTACATATGAGTCCCTCAGTTGTCCTCAGTGTGAAAAGATGGATCTCAAAATCATACAGTCATTGTTGGAAAGGGTTCAAATACACAACAATGCTATAAGTTGTGGGACCTTAAAGATTTTTCTGAAGAACAACTGAAGAACTGAAGAACAAGGGACTCATAACCAACTATCACTAAACAAAAAATTTTTATTCAATATTTTATTTAGGTCATTACTAAATAAAAAATAACATGCATTTTGTGTTTTGGTATCTCTTATTTTGGTAAAATAATTAATGTTTTGCAGATTTTACAGTTTTTGCAGTTTACAGGTGGTGTAAATTTTTGAACTCAACTGTATTTATTTAAAACTGTTTTTGCTTGTAAACGGTCTTTGATGTGTGCATATTATATATTACGAATATAGGAGTTTTATTTTAGCCATAAGCAATAATTTGAAGTTAAAAAAAACTTCCTAATGATGATTTTTTTCCCTTACAAAAACACATCTTTTCACTTCAAAAGGCATTAATTGATGGACTGAAGTGGTGTGGATTACTTGTGGATTATTGAGATGTTTTTATAAGCTGTTTGGAATTTCGTTCTGACGGCACCCATTCACTGCAGAGGATCTATTGGTGAGCAAGTGATGTAATGCTAATTTCTTCAAATGTGTTTTGACGAACTCATCTACATTTTGGATATGTAATTAAACAATGCCTCATTTGCATATCTAAACATTACATTACAGAAAACTTGTGACAGATTGCAATTCTCAATGTAATCAATCAATTGGGAAAGCATGATTATATCACTCAGTTACTTTTTTTTTTTTAACCTGGGGTGTCTTGCCTCAAGAATCAAGTTGGGGACTCACCTTGAGCTTGTCGAAGCGATCGCTAAGCGAGGTAACCTGATGCTCGCGGTGCCGTCCCACCAGCTTGCAAAGAGCGCAGATCAGCTGGTCGTCCACCACGCAGTACATGTTCACCTTCTCGTTCTCATGCTCCAGGCAGGCCAGCCCACGCAGCTGAGCGTCCGCCACCGGCTCCACCAGACGGTGGCTGGTGAAGGGTTTTTTGTTGGGGTGCGTGGCCCGCAGGCAGCGGTCGCAGTACGACACCTCGCACGTCACGCATGTTTTGACGGCCTCCCGCGGGGGCTCCTGATCGCAGAACTGGCAGCCGACACGCTCTAGGGACATGGCGCTACTGGCGGGGCTGCCCCTCGCGCTCCCGCCGAGCGTGGCGCTGTAGGGTCGCGGCCGGCGACTCTCGTTGGGGGAGTTGGGCCCGCTGATGGAGGCCTTCTGGAAGCGGTCAATGATGTTCTGCAGCGTCACATTGCGCTTCAGGCCCTCCAGGCCGCGCTGATTGAGCGTGATGACGTAGCGGCAGGTGGGGCACTGGAAGGCGGAGATGGACTCGAGAGGCTTGGTGCTGGAGCAGTGCGAGACTAGGATGCGGTGGGCGCAGTTGAAGCACAGGCTGTGGGCGCAGGGCAGCAGGAGGGGGTCCTCAAACAATTCCAGGCAGATTGGACACGTCAGCTCGGACTCCAGTGTTTCCATCTTCAGTTGAACCGATCTAAAGGTGACATCAAATCCCACAGAAGCTGGTCAGTCACCTGTGCGGCGGATAGCTACGGGTTAGTGGCAAGCAACTTTAGTATGCAGCAAAAGCAGCAGAAAGAGAAATTCCGCTCAAAAACTAAAAGGTATGAAAAGTCAGGGGACAAAAATGATTATATTATATTATATTATATTATATTATATTATATTATATTAAAATTAAGCTGAAACTAGAGAAAATAAACTTTTATCATAAATTATTTATTAATAGAAAATTATATTATATTATATTAATAAAACTAAAATACAATTAAATAAAAAAATCAAAACTAAATATACTGAAGAAATTGAAACTAGAGAACATATTTTTTAATTAATAATTATGTTACCATAAAAAAATAATTGAAAAAAAAAGATTATTATTCATTGTTATTATTGATTTGTTTTTAATATAATAAATAATAAATACATAAATACATAATACAATAAAACAATAGTATTTGTAATAATAATAATAAATTTATTAACAAATAATACTAAAAAATAAAACAAATAACAATTATTATTAATTATTATTATTTATTTTCTATAATAAATAAATAAATAAAATAAAATAATGGTATTTGTAATAATAATAATAATAATAATAATAATAATAATAATAATAATAATAATAATAATAATAATTTATTTAAACAAATAAAAAGTACCATTATAATAATAATAGTAAAAAGTAATTAGTATAATTATTAAATAAATAAAGTAAATAAATGGTATTTTAATAATAATAATAAAATAAAAGACACTAAAAATACTGAAGAAATTATATAAGGATATATATATATATATATTTTATTAATACTTATATTATATGTTACAATAAAAAATAATAAAATAATTTGAAGAAAAAATATATTACTCATTATTATTATTATTATTATTATTATTATTTATGTATTTTTACATAAGAATAAATAATAAAATAAAACTAATGGTATTTGTAATATAATAATAATAATAATAATAATAATAATAATAATTATTATTATTATTATTATTTATTAAAACAAATATATAATATATATAATAAATAAAATAAAAATAATAGTATTTGTAATAATAACAATAATAATTTATTAAAACAAATATTAAATACCTGAAAATAAAAATAATAATATATAAATAATAATCTGTATAATTATATAAAAAAAAGGCATTTTAATAATAATAATAATAATAATAATAATAATGCATCAAATCAATAAATACATTTTTATTTTTTACTCCTGTCTGATCTGATCTCCCCTAAAAATAAAATAGTATACACTAAAATCAAAACAATAAATAAATATACTGAATAAAAATAATCTTCAAATAATTATATTTTATTCTATTATATTATAGCCATAATGAATATTAACCTTAAATTCAAAACTAAATACACTGAAACCGAAAAAGCTGAAACCAGAGAAAAGCGTTTATCATAAAATGTCGAAAATGTACGAAAATATATATTATATCATATTATAACATAAAAATCAAAAAACAAAACAAAACAAAACAAAAAACAATAAAACCTAAATAGAGAAGACACTGTTCTATTACATTAGATTATATTAATATCTTTTTCTCTTTTGTCACTGTTTTGTTTGTGTATTGATGCTGGGTTAATACTGTAAGTATAAGAATTATGCCAATAAAGTGAAACCAAACACTGAACTATGTTAAATTTCTAATGACAAAAACTAAATTAAAAAATAAATCAAACTAAAATAACCCTCATGCCAACTGGAAAAAAAAGAGGAAAATATAGATTTTTGAGCGGAAAATCATTAGAGTTGTAAGCAGTTTGGTTAATGACAAGACACACACACATTCAAAGCATTATCTCCGGCTCAATAGTGGCAGCGTGTGTAAGCTAATAGTTTTACAAGGTGAACATAAATGTCAAAACATGATCAAGGATTGCCTTCAAGCTGCATTGTCATCATGACAGATGGAGATTAAAGAAGTCTTTACGTTCCATTCACTTCCATTTATACGCATATGCTCTGGGCTAGATGAACACACACACACACACACACACACACACACACACACACACACACACACACACACACACACACACACACATTACACACACACACACACACACACACACACACACACACACACACACACACACACACACACACACACACACACACACACACACACACACACACACACACACACACACACACACACCTGTTAGTCTTCAGCGAAGCAAATCAATGTCATCAAGCAACATCCCCTCTGCCCTTAAACTAAGACCCAATATGATGCATCACTTCACTTAAGACAGTTTAAAGGAAAGCTAAACCCCCTGAAGTAAAACCACTCCTGCACATTTATTTAAAATCACACATTCAAGCCACATCGCTGCTGTTTTAATGGAGGGGCTTTAGCAGATTACAATGTTTCTGCTTTGATGAATATGAATGGGCCCAAATCAGCACAGCACATCACTGAACACTGGCACCTGTGCCTCTAGCCTGCATGCTAAAATCTGTTTGTCTTTTCATCTAATGAACTGTACTTCATATGGTGCCATGATACATTGCCTGTTTGGTTAACAGTCATATAAACAAGGAAATTATGAGGAAATCACACCTTAATTAAATTTTATTACTACCTTTGAAGTAGTGATGTGCAAAATAATGGCTGAATGACTAGTCAGTCATAAAAAGCCCTGTATAAGTATATATAATTCTAAAATATACTTATTCCAGGCATGTTTTTGACATCAGTGTACTGTATACCAGACACGAGCAGAGCGGTGCAGTCAAATGTTCAAATTTTGCGTTAAAACTTAAAGCGGTCACTGCGGGATGCGATACACTTTCAGCTTTGATGCTTCTAGTATAAACAGACATGCATTTACACAGACAAAAAAAAAAATACTACATTCAAAATATGAACAAGCTAAAAATCTATAAATTAACAGCACAACCATAGATTTCAAGGCTGTAGCATTGAATTTAAGAGGAATTTAAAACAATTGCCTGGAGAAGTAAATGTGAGACTTTTCACACTATTTTTATTTTATTGTTATATAATAATAATAATAATAATAATAATAATGTATTATTATTATTATTATATAATAAATAATTAATTAAAATCATGATATTTTAATAATAATACCAATAATATATTGTTAAAACAAATAATAAATTCATAAAAATAAATAAAATAACAATAATAATAATTAAAATAATAAAATAAATAAATTCTAATAATAATTATTATCATTATTTATAAAAACAATAAATACATACAATTAAACAAACAATAGAAATATAATAATAATTAGAATAATTATAAAATAAATAAATGCATATTTTTAATAATAATAATAATTGATTAAAACAAATACTAAATACATAATAAATAATAAAATAAAAATACCAATAATTTGTACAATTGATCAATTGATTTGTATAATTAATAAATAAATGGCATTTTAATAATAATTATATTTTTTATTAAAACAATAAATACATAAAAATAAATAAATAAAATGAAAATAAAATAATAATAATCATTATTATTATTTATTAAAACTAATAATAATAAATAACAATTAGTATAATTATGAAATAAATAAATTATATTTTTATAACTAACAATAATTGATTAAAACAAATAATTAATACATAATAAATAATAAAATAATAATAAAATAAAAATACTAATAAATTGAATAACTGAAAAAATGGTACTTTCATAATAATAATAATAATAATAATACTTACGCATTATATTATAATAATTATTATTGTTTATTAAAACTTTTTCATAAATAATAAAAATAAAAATATAATAATACCAACATAAATAATACTATACTATATAAATATAATAAATAGTATAATAAATAAATAAATACTAATAATTATTATAATTAAATAAACTGTATTTTAATAATAATAATAATAGTAATAATTTATTAAAACAAATAATAAATACATAAAAATAAGTAATATAATTAAAATAAATAAATAAATAAACACATTGTATTTTAATACTAATACTAATGCTAATGCTAATAATAATAATAATAATAATAATAATAATGCTTTATTTGCTTTCATTTTTATTTTTCACTATGGTCTAATCAGATCACTCCTTCCTGGGCTTGTGTGCATCCATGTGACTTCATATCGATTGCGCTAGACCGCTCTGTGGCTTTTAACGATTTCCATCTCTGATGTTACATACAAATCAATGCAGAACTCCAAGCACACGTAAAAGGCTATGATGACATAGCCTCAGTCTATCACATTTCCTCGCACCTTGTGATCTAACAGCGACACCGTCCATCTCCGTCCTATCATTCCCACATTAGGCTTCAGCTCCATCCTCTTAAATGGCTATTGAGCGTGTCAGAATCTTCCAGACACACTGCTCTACTGGAGCAGCAAGTTACTGCCATTTCTGACAAGCAACCTGAAGCCCCTGACTGCTGCTTAAAAATTATCTGACAGCTCCTGCGAGGAACCAAAAGCTCTTAGAGTCTGCAGACATCCAGAGATCGTGTACTAAACCTTTAACTCGACAGGCACTTATGACGGCGAGCCAAAAAAAGGCATGTGATTAAAACGGCAGTGGACCAGGTGGAAACTGGATGAAGTCATTACTGGAAAAAATAAATGAGATGCAGATATATGATAATAAGAGCTTGTGTCCTTGTGTAACAGTCACCTTGATGGACAGCGGGAGGGTTCTGTGAGGAAAACAATCCTGTGAAGTCTGTGTTAAAGGTATTGCAATATTCCAGTACTGACAATAACAATTAAATTTAAAACATTTTTTTGGTTTGTTTTTGAATTCTGTAAAAAAGACAGGCTGTTTGACACCCCAGCCCATCAACATTAAGTTCTTTATATATGCTTTTGTATTATGGTACTTTTTTGAGTGCTTACTTGTATTTGAACCCTTTCCAACAATGACTGTATGATTTTGAGATCCATCTTTTCACACTGAGGACAACTGAGAGACTCATATGCAACTATTACAAAAGGTTCAAACACTCACTGATGCTTCAAAAGGAAACGTGACACATTAAGAGCCAGGGGTGAAAACTTTTGAACATAATGGAGATGTGTACATTTCTTCTTAGTTTGCCTAAATATCATATTTTTTCATTTAGTACTGCCATTCAGAGGTTACAGAAGATAGTTACATGTTTCCCAGAAGACAAAATAAGCTAAATTTTCCCTGATATTCAAATTCAAAATGTTTTCACCCCCTGGCTCTTGCATATTTTTACTTCTAGAGCATCAGTGAGTGTTTGAACCTTCTGTAATAGTTGCATATGAGTCCCTCAGTTGTCCTCAGTGTGAAAAGATCTCAAAATCATACAGTCATTGTTGGAATTTTGGAAAGTGTTCAAATACACAAAAATGCTAAGAAACCAAAGAGGGTCATTTTTATGAATTCAACTATTATTATTATTATTATTATTATCATCATCAGTCTGTAGGTCTGGCAGTGCGAGACTAGCTCAGATGTGCTTTAAAGAACAAATGTGACCCTGGACCACAAAAAACAGCCATAAAACGTAAATTTTTTAAAATGTATAAATTTATTACATTTGTTTTTTTTTTTTTTTTAGATTTATACATATAGGATATGACAATATTTGACCGAGATGCAACTATTTGAAAATCTAAATACTGAGAAAATTGCCTTTAAAGTTGCATACTACTACTAATCAAAAATGTAAAAGTTTTGATATATTTACAGTAGGAAATTTACAAAATATCTTCATGGAACATGATCTTTACTTATTATCCTAATGATTTTTGGCATAAAAGAAAAATCAATAATTTGTCCCATACAATGTATTTTTGGCTATTGCTACAAATACACCCCTGCTACTTAAGACTGGTTTTGTGGTCCAGGGTCACATATGTCAGAAATGAATTGGAGATTGGTGTGAACAGTTTGATTTGTGCTCAAAAACTGGTAAAAACAGCATGAAGCACTTTTAACTGACAAAACGAACAAAATTTGAAAATTGTGTCGACTGTGAAACTGAATTAAGGCACATGCCCAAACTTGATCAAAGAAAGAAGCCTCATTTCATAGCAATTACAACTGAAAACATTGGAGTGAGTGAACAGAACTGTTCTGTAACTAACTAACCATCTTGGAAAAGTTTAAATTGTTTCCCATTACAGCACTGCTAGTTTAATTTACAACCATTCAAACACAAGAAACTTAAAATAGAAAAGAGCAAAAGCTTGCCTGGCAATTTGGCAGCTCTGCTAAAGTAGGATCCTGCGGTAAGTGGTGACTTTAACCAGGTATGCTATCTGATTTAAAACGACGATAAGAAACCTTGGCAGGCCTTGATTTGAAACTAGAGCTGTTGGTAGGAATAGCCATTAGGTGACATTGCCTTCCTAAGAGACATACAAAAGCTTATGTGCATATACACGGTTTGTCAAATTTCCACTATGATTAGTTTGCTTAAAAGGTTAGTTCACCCCAAAAAAATTATTATTAACTCCAGGCATCCTAGATGTATATGACCTCCTCCTTTCAGACAAATCCATTCAGAGTTACATTAAAAATTATCCTGGTGTTTCCAAGCTTTAGAATTGCATAGACAGGTGTTTCTCTTCATCAGCCCAAAACAAGTCCAATAAACTGCTTCCATCCATAATAAAAAAGTACCTCACACAGCTCCGGGGGGTGAATAAAGGCCTCCTGTAGTGAATCGACTTTTTGTGCGAAAAATATCCATATTTAAAATGCAAGAATCACCCTAATCTAGCTTGCGCTGTCTGGAAGCAGCTCCAAGCGGATGACGCAGGTCTTGCACAAACCAACATTTGTTTACAGAAGCAAAGCTTCCTTACTTCAGCAAAGGAAAACCAGTCTCCTCTTGGTTTATATCAAAATGCTCTGACATTTTTCTTTACAAATCCTTGTTTTGAACTTCTAATTCGTGGCCGGTGCTGTGTTTATTTCTCTCCATGGAGTGTTGGCGTTCATCACTTCCGCCCGGAGCTGCTTCCATGTATGACCAGCCAGCGCAAGCTAGATTAAAGTGAGTCTTACATTTTAAATATGGATATTTTTGTTACAAAAATCCTTCAATTCGTTACAGGAGGCCTTTATTCACCCTCCAGAGCTGCACGTTTTATAATGTATGGATACACTTTATTGGACTTGTTTTGGACTGATGAAGGGAAACACCTGTCTATGTAATTCTAAAGCTTGGAAGTGGCAGGATCATTTTTAATATATCTCTGATTGGATTTGTCTGAAAGAAGGAAGTCATATACACATAAGATGCTTGGAGGGTGAGTCAATAATAGGGATGGGCATTTCTGATCATATTTCATTTCGATTAATCCACAGGTTTGAGAAACGAGTACTCGATTAATCGGGGGTGGAGTTTAAGCAAGGGGCAGGGCGTTTGCGTCACAGTATACAGTAAACATTTAAAAGAAATATCAGCATGAGGTGAAGCTGAAGCGCTTTTTCTACATGACACATTGTATATAAAATTAATCACATAATACTAGATACATAAATAAATTAATCACATAATACTAGATACATAAATATGTAACTGTTATATTACAAATTGCATTTATCTACACAAAATGCATGTGAGCTTGAACTACGTGCCAATCATAAAGTAGTGGATGCGCTTCTCCCGTTACTTTAAAACAACGGCAACTGAAGCCACGCAAATTTTTTGAGTCAATCGATCGCCATTTTCATGCTCGATCGTCGCTGATGGATTCGAGTAATCGATTAATCGAGTACTCGTGCACATCCCTAGTCAATAATGGGCTAATTTTCATTTTTGGCTGAACTATCCCTGTAAGCACGTCAGCAAATAACATGTACCTTTAACATACTTTGTTTATACCAAAAATATTCTTTCTCAAGGAAATCTGGCAGCATCAGCATAGGTTTCGGCTTGGGTGAACAATTTGCTGACAGGCTTTCTTGCTCATGAAATCACCCACAGGCCAACAAACCAATGAGAACATGCAATACTAATGACGATTCATGGCAATAGATTGCAGACGCCAGAGCTGTTGTGCATTTGCTCACTTGAAACCCTCTGTAACTGGCACAGATTTGCAGAAAATTACCATTGGTTGGCAAATAAATTAGGGATGCACCAAATGTTCGGCAACCGAAATTATTTGGAGCGAAAACAGCAAAAAAAGCTCTTTCGTGTTCGGCTATCATGTTCGAATAAGTGAAAAGGCAGAATAAATTAAAGCAAACAATGACGTGACGCGATCAACTGGAGGCGCGCAGTAATGCAGCAAACATGTGAGCAGTGTGGAAGCATTTAAAACTGTCCGAGAAAGACGCAAAAATCATTACAAGCACCGACAGCGAGAGACAGTTTAAAACCGAGTCGCATGTCTTCGATTCAATGAGAAGAGAAAGAGGTTGTTGTTGCTGGTTACTGTATGATGACTGAAATCGCGAAATGGCCTTAAACCTTTAGTAAATAAATTACAAAATGTTATGTTGTCCAATACACGCATGAATTGTATGTATTCTGACAGCTCCGCACAAGCTCATTAGCCAGGGTTCAAAGCGTGAGGAAAATCTGCGCTGAAACAGCGTAATGAGAATCATTCAGAAATCTGCTGCTGTCAGCAAAAAGTAGTACTGAGGTCTTCTTGCGGGTTTCCGCCAAAATAAAAGTCAATATTCATAAATGTTAGTATTGTAATTTTACTGTTGTTCAGTAAAATAAAAAAAAAAAGTAAGACAAAAATAATGATAACAATCATTACAACAGCTCTATTTTTCTACATTTATTATGTACATTCAGCAAGGCTGCATTTATCTGTACATTAAAAACATGCCTGATTCAAGAAGGGGTCTTAAAAATAGCCAAATAATATTATTTTACTAACTTATTAATTTTTAAGTTAAATTGTGCTGTTGGTAGGCTATAATGTCTACTAGAATGTTAAAAATGTTTAGTGTTAAAAAATATTTTTTAATTGTTTTGTAATTGATTTTTTTTTCTTTGAAAAGCAAGACAAAACTGTAAAAAGCAAATACTGGCTATTTAATTTATGCAATGGTAAAAAAAAAAAAAAAACAGTGATGGGTAATCAGCCTTCAGCCCAGTTTGTAATTTTGTTCGGCTTCGGCCAAGAATTTTCATTTCAGTGCATCCCTAATAATGACGATTCATAGCAATAGAGCACAGACGCAAAAGCTGTTGTGCATCCGCTAACCTGAAACCATCTGTAACTGGCATAGATTTGCAGAAAATTACCACTGGTTGGCAAATAAATAATGTGTATTTGCAACATTTTTATGTTACACCTCAAGTAACAATTGAATACATAAGTCCACAAAACTCATTCTCTCAAAAAGTTTGGGTATGCTAAGCATTTAAAGCTTTCCTGAACTAAACGCCCCAAGCAGAAATGCTGGGACTTGGGAGTGAAGGTCGTGATGAGGTCGGCAATGGACTCCAGCATCCTCTACAGCTGGTCTGATGTTTAAAATGCAGATTTCCAGACATTTTAAAACATACAGAGAGAGTGCGGAGAGTAAAGCCAGAAGGTTTAACACGTAAACATCTACTTTAGGTGTAACAGGCATAAGAAGGCCGTGATAGATTGGAGAAGTGGAGAAGCAAACAGTTTACTCCTTTCAAAGAAAGACACCACATATAATCTGATTATGATGAAGTGCTCCATATGGAGGCTGATCACAGTCTGCTTCTGCTCACGAACAGCCCTTCTCAAGCACAAACACGCATGCACACGTTCTCACAGCCGAGTCTGGTTTATTTGATCTGCTCTCGGCTTGATTAAGGCATTATTTTCTCCTTTGATGTAGACTCGGAATCAAAAAAAGACATAAAGCAGTCTCTATAAGAGATGAGTCATATGGTAATGATTTAACAAAGTCACTTAACACTCAATCGCAGACACAAGTGTGCATCAGGTGCCTAACGCGCTCGCTTAACACACAAACCTAGACAAGCCTAGCCTTAATGCTGATATATTTGCAAATAAAACCCAAATGTAGTACATCTCTCTCAAAGAATGTTAAGAGAAACCACTCTAGAATACAAATACCAGTTTAAAAGATGGCAGTTGCATTTAATAGTCATATCTCAGCTCTCCTGGGACTCTACTTTTCTGTGCCTGTTAGGACAGAAGGAAAAAGAAAAACCAACACTCGTGCGTCACAGAGAGGTATGGCATTTCTGGAACAATGACAATTAGCCTTGACTAAACAATAGGGACAGTTCATGTTTAAAAGGGCTCTAAGGACTGCTCTTCCTTGAATTATATGCATACACTGATAATGAGACAATGATTACTTACTGCATATATATAGGGTCGCTGAAAATGAAACTTTCTATGCTAAGTTCAGAAGGACTAATCTGCTACTATCTTTCATCAATTTTTTGGGGGTGTACGATAAAAAAGTGAAATTCTGTCTCATTATAAAATTAACTTGTCTAATTAAGTGTAATTATTTGTCTAATATTGTTTGTTCAAATGTTAAATTGTTAATTTAGGCACAATTTTATAATATACAGTATGAAAAAATTATATTAAAGGTTACAATTAATACATTAATGTATTTGTCTTTGCATAAATTAACTTTGAGTGAGTGTTTGATAAGAGCAAAGGTAATGTAAATATTAAAATAATAAATACCCAATATCATTCAATATGAAAATTCAATCCAAAATAACCTAATCTATTAGTAATTTCATATTTTTTTTCCTGGTGGATGATAAAAAGTGAAATTTTGTCTCAATATAAAAAAATTACTTTATTTAATTGTTTGGTCAATGTTTTTTGTATACAGTATACAAAAAAAGAATATTAACTTTAAAGGTTAAAATGAACATATATAATAATTAACATATATAAATGTATTAGTCTTCTAAAAAATTAACTAAGTGTTTGCTAACAGCAAAGGTAATGTTAATGAAAAAAAAAAATCTCAAATAATGGCAATTAACCAATAAAGTATGTACATATTTCGAATTTCAAGAAAAAAATCTTATCTATCTATCTATCTATCTATCTATCTATCTATCTATCTATCTATCTATCTATCTATCTATCTATCTATCTATCTATCTATCTGCAATTTTTCATAATTTTCTCCTAGTGGACAATAAAAAAAAGTGAAATTTAAAATAAACTTTTACATTTTTTTTCAATATTTTTTGTTGTATGAAAAATGGATATTCATTCCAGAGATTTTCTAAAGATTATACAATTAATATTTACATTAATTTTTTAGACTTTTTAAAAAGTTACTTTAAGTGTTTGGGTAACAGGTAATGTAAATATTAAAAATATTAATATAAAACAATAAGCATGCACAAATAAATATCAGATATCCAATATAAAATCTTTTTTTAATTTATTTAATCTAAAATTCTCAAATAATGGCAATTAACCAATAAAGTAAATACTGTGAATTTCAAGAAAAATAATAAAAAATAATTTTCTCCTGGTGGATGATAAAAAGTGAAATTTTGTCTCATTATAAAATTAACTTTTTAAAATTTTAAATTGTTAATTTAGGCACAATGTTATACTGTAGAGTACAAAAAAAATGAATATTCATTCTAGAGATTTTTTTTTTGTATGCAATTTTGTATATAGTCCGGTCCTGGTCTGCTATTTATTTAAAACAAACAAACAAACAAACGAACAAATAACTGTCCTTGGTGAAATAGGTCATATAGGTCATAGAGAAAATATGTACAGTACAGACCAAAAGTTTGGACACACCTTCTCATTCAGGTGTGTCCAAACTTTTGGTCTGTACTGTAGATATGAATTCAACTGAAAAAACATGTGAAAAAATATCTTTCAGGTGGTCAAATAACAAATAGCAAATAGTGGAGCTCTGCAGCCACCTACTGGTAAAAGTTATTTGTAGTTGTTTTTTTTTTTACTTTTAAAACTGGATTTTCCAAAAGATGGGCAAAAATCTTACACTAAACCATGTGAAATTATCCATGTTATCTTTTATAAAGTGAATTTTACATAAAAAAGCAGTTTTTGTATAAAAACCCATATTTATTTATTAATTTATATATATTTAAAAATATCACTAACCCACTGAAAACTGCACAAATGTAGAGTAAAAACTTAATAAACAGAAAAATACCTTCTCATTCATTTGAATGAGAAGGTGTGTCCAAACTTTTGGTCTGTACTGTACATACAATGCAAACTCTGCAATTCAGCATATCACATTACATTTGTTTAAACACTGTTCCATACCAGCAACATTTCACCCAGTATGGATTTTTAGGTGGCTGATAAATATAAAGCACAGTGGTCAATAAGATGCCAATCGAATACCCCGTATGATTAAGTGTAATCCAATTCATGCTGAAATTAAACATTTCCTCAAAATTCACCAAAAATATTGCATTTCGTTATGAGGTAAGATTAGTAGGACACCGTAATCCTTCGTAAACCCATCATAACACTGACCTACCATCCAGATGGTATTATATAGGCCATTCTAGTCAGGACACAAGATAACTCACTGTGCTAGCGTTCCCTGGCAGGCCTGTCCGGGAATGAGGAAGTATGTTGTTTGATGTTTGTAAGTGTCTTACTATGGCGCTGGGTGGGCCAGTGGGTCAGACTCCGCCCTGCGGCCCAGACACTCTAATGGAGCCATTTATCTCCTGTCAACCTGCAGCTGGTTACTGGTTCCCCACTGCCTCCTCTGCCGCTTGAGTAGCCAGGCAGCTGGAGTCACGGGCAGAGAGGAAGTCTAGACCGGACACAGCACCACTGGAACACTGCCGCAGCCCCACACCTCACGGACGGCTGAAGACACATCGATTAAAAATGAGCCACTGGACTTTGGGGATTCCCAGAGCTCTGCTGTTAGGACAGGTGCTAGGCAAGCCATTCGCAGTTTATCACCTCCGAATTTGTTACGACTGACCTGCCGACAAGCCGAGCGGCAGCTGATGCGAGCAGGAGGGGTGTTTAAGAAAGACACGATTCCCAAGGGTGGAAAACTCTACACTGGTGGATTCTTAAAAAGAACCTGTTTGTGCTGGATAGAGTTCTTGAGTTGATTTTACTTCATAGGTTCTTCAAATCACTTGTATTCTTACATTGGTTTATGAGTTCTGTAAGCACCAGTACATATAAAAATAAGTACAAATAAAAGCTTCTTATATATGGACCACAAGTGTACAGTATACATTGTATTTTCTTTTATGCTAAACATCATTAGGATATTAAGTAAAGATCATGTGATTAGTAAAGTGCATTGCCAAGAACTTCATTCGGACAACTTTAAAGGCGATTTTCTCAATATTTCGATTTTTTCCAGATTTTCAAATAGCTGTATCTCGGCCAAATATTGTCCTATCCTAACAAACCATACATCAATGGAAAGCTCAATTTAAAAAAGATTACCCTCATGACTGGTTTTGTTGTCCAGGGTCACATATGGCATTGAATAACTGGTGCTTGCTAAAGCTAATACTGTTGTTCATTCTCATAGGATTGTTTATGCTACAGACATGAACATCTCAATTATTAAGTTTGGATGAGAATATATAACGCTGTTATGCTATTATAAAGCTTCTAGGACTATGATTAGACTTAATGATAATTTTTCATAATTGTCTCTTGGTGGATAATATAAAGAAAAATTTGGTATTTAATTGCTATGAAATTAATTGATCAATTTTTTGTTCTATTTGGTCTGAATAAATACAAATTTTAAATGCTACGTAAATTTAGACATCACAGCATGAAAACAATGGGTATTCATATCTGACACTTGCTAAAGGTTACACTTAAAAAGGTTATTAAATTATTAGTCTTCTTAAAGATCAACCTTAAGTGAGTGTTAAATAATGTCAATAAGGAAATTGGCGTGCATGGTTAAATATACAAAATCGACTGATAGGATAAACAGAAAGTGATCTAATAATGGCAGATAACCAATGTAGTGCAAACATATGTGCCCCTGGACCACAAAACCAGTCTTAAGTAGCATGGGTCTATTTGTAGCAATAGCCAAAAACACATTGTATGGGTCAAAATGATCGATTTTTCTTTTATGCCAAAAATCATTAGGATATTAAGTAAAGATCATGTTCCATGAAGATATTTTGTAAATTATATCAAAACCTAATTTTTGATTAGTAATGTGCAATGTTCATTTTTGAAAAGCATTGCTAAGAACTTCATTTAGACATGAAGTTTATGACCGATTTTCTCTATTTTCAAATTTTTCAGATTTTCAAATAGTTGTATCTCGGCCAAATATTGTCCTATCCTAACAAACAATACATCAGCGGAAAGCTTATATATTCACTTTCAGCTTTTGTTTAAACAAAACAAAAACACTCAAAGTAGCTACATCTTATTTTGACAAAAGGAAGCCTGTTGTGCCTTTTTATCTCTGTATATCTTGTTTATATCTTGCAATTCAAAGGGAAAAAAAGTCAGAACTGTGTGATATAAACTCAGAATTAAGAAAAATCCGCAATGACCTTTTTTATTCTGCATTCTTAAAAATAAAGGTTCCAAAAGGGTGTTTTTGCAGTGATGCCATAGAAGAACCATTTTTGGTTTCCCAAAGAACCTTTCAGTGAACAGTTCTTAAAATGACCATTTTGAAGAACATTGAAAAAATCTAAAGCAGCTTTTTTGACTATAAAGAACCGTTTGTGCATTTGAAAGGTTCCAAAGGTTTTTCATGGAACCATCTATGCCAATAAAGAACCTTTATTTTTAAGAGTGAAAATTGGGTTTAATAGCGATCACCTAACAACCACCTAAAAAACAACAACAACAAAACAAAAAAGCACAGCAATATGGCAACTGCATAACAACACCCTACAACCATCCAACAACTTAGTATCATGGAACGTTTCAGTTCATATCTTAATTTGTGTTCCGAAGATGAACGCAGGTCTTGTGTTTTGGAACGACATGAGGTTGAGTAAATAATGACAGAATTTCATTTCTGGGTGAACTATCCCTTTAAGTGATAATTTGACATGTTCAAACTTCATACTGCAATAATCCCAAAATTACTCCGCAACACACGAACTCCTAAAGATCTGTCAATGCAGAATTTTAGCAACACTGCATTACTACATAGCTGTGGGATACGCTGATGAAAAACTCAATCCCACGAGAGTGCTGGAGAGAATAAAAGCATGCAGGTGTGTTTAAACTGAAGTGCCTGGCACAGAATCCACGGCTCTTCACCACTGCAGGCTGCGAACATTCCCGATCCTCCCATCCACCTTCAACTGCTAAATCTTGCTGCTGTATAAATACGACACACGTTATTGAGAGCCCACACTGAGTAATAATCTGCTCACCCACGGCTAACGCTTTGAGCCGAACAGGTGAGCCATTGTGGGAGCGCAGACACCGAACATGTGTCTTCTGTACAGTAAAGCTGTCCACGTAATAAGTGACATGCTGATTTTCTGCAGTGATTAGCGTTAACAAAAGACGCGAGCGAGACAGAAACGAGCTGCAGGAGTTAGTATGCAGTGAGCATTCCTCAAATTTCAAATGAGAACAAAAGGTTATGGATGTTAATTACAAATTACAGGATTATTCCACCGACGACTTCATGTGGAACTGAGACATGTCGCTAATTAAATAAGCATTTTGAAGTACACAGCAGTGCTAAAACAGAGCCCGAAGGGTGAATACGCCTTTAACAGGTTGAAGTATTGCTTAAACAGGCGGTTTATTTCATCTCCCGCGGGACAGCGTAATAAGGGTATGTGTTAGGCCTGTTTTTAGATGCACCGCAGTGAGATTTCAGCTGCGAGAGGATAGCCCGGCCACACCATAGCCACACAGGGAGACTCAACACAAGGCTGCCTAGATCCCAAAAGTAAGTGGTCAGTCTCTCAAACCATAAGTGCTACTTTATTTATTTTTAATGTCAAAGCTTGAAATAGAGGGCAGACTTGGATAATTGCAGTGGATGTGTTTTTATAAGGATACACAATAGCTGTCTGGTCACCAATGTGTTTTCTCCACTTTTGAAAGGGACAGTAAGATTTTTTAATAGTTTTGAAATGAGTCTCTTGTGCTTCTCAAGGCTATCTTTAGAATTTGAATAGATTTTAAAATGCAATTTATTTAGAGATGCACCGATTGATCGGAATCGGCCGATTTTCGCATGATCGACCCGGATCGGTGACCGGCCGGTCAATTTCTCCTCTTGCCGATTCCTAGCCGATCCTTTTATTGCCAGCGGCGCATGCAATTACGTCACAGCCGCGCACTCACAGTCGCGTGTAAACATGTCTTTGGTGCGAGTGAAGATGACACAAAGATCGCAGTTTGTAACATTTATAAGGCCAAAATACAACGTGAGGGAACAACCACGAACCACGCGCGTTTGGACCATAGACTGTATAAAAAAAAAAAAAAAAAAAAAAAAAAATATGGACGTAGTGTCTGTGACGTCACCCGTAGGATTCTGAAGCGCTGTTTTGAAGCCTGTTGTGGGCGGGATTCGGCCGTCGCCATCTTGGAATCGCGTCACCGCGCGTCACTCCCGGATAATCAAAAATGGGCAAAAAGGCGGGACGTGGGTGGAGCTGGTTGCTGAAACCACGCCCGCCTAGCGCGACAGTGGTGACAGCAGCAGCAATCCCCCTGTCACTCAAGTGGCCACGCCCTTAATTATGCTGAACTTTAAGGCTTAATATAACTTAAACGGATGAGTTATAAAAAAATTCACCCCCCTCACAGTTGACATGAAGGGCAAAACTAGCTATATAGACCAAAACCATTTTTTGAACCAGGCTGTAAACATACTTTTTTCTGCTGTAAAGTTGGGCATTTTAACATGGGGAGTCAATGGGACTGACTCTCTTTTGCAGCCAGTCTCTAGCGGCCAGTCGATGAATTGCATTTTAAGACACTTCCGTGTTGGTTTCAAAAGAGAGAGCGGGAGGTTGCCCCTTGGTTTGGACATGTGGTAGATCGCACCCCCGCTCTGCATATTTTGCATGTCTCTCTTAGTTAACACACCTGATTCAGATAACCCGCTCGTTAGAAGTAAACTCCGTGAATAAACTGTGTTCCGATTGACATGGTCCCTGCCCAGTGTTCATTGCTCCCTACTCCCTGAGCAGGGGAAATCCGTTGACGTTTACTACACTTTCATTCATTCTCATATTTGCGTTGCGCCTCCGCATACAGCCTCTTCACACACTAATAGTTCGAAGCGAGCGTATATGTTCCATTTGAAGGTAATTAAAGCGTGTGCGACGTGGATTTAATTTGTATTTATTTACAGATGCATTTATGTTACACTTCTCTAGTAAATATCATCTGTGTGTGAAGACGCTGTATGCGGTGGCGTAGCGCAAATATGTGAATGAATGTTAGGAAGTGTAGTAACGTTACCGCTGGATTAACTGGTGACAAGGCAGAAATGCTTCTCTTTATCAAGGAAAATTTGCCATTAATGCTCAAGCAATAGCATTTAGTACTAGCATTGTTATTTCTACCTGTTTGAAGACACAGTGCACGTTTTGTTATTAAAGTTATTGTTGTGAGATGATCCTGTAATGTTTAAAAAAAAAAACCATATAAAATTCATCGAAGGAAAGTAGATTTTTGTATGCCTGCTTTGTTATATTTTATTTCTAATGTTTTTAAGGCTCAGAGCACTTTATTTTGTTAAAGTTATTTTAATATGAGAAGATGCTGTAATGTTTATACATTTCTTTTATTATAAAATAAAAAAAAAAATACATTGAGGAAAAGATTTTTGTTAGTATAACTATACTATGCACTTTATTTTGTTGTTAAAGTTATTTTGTTGTGAGAAGATCCTATAATGTTTAAAAATGTACTTTATTATAAAATAAATTTAATTCAAGAAAATATTTCTGTATAGGCCTATGCTTTCATTACAGTTCTAAAAAAAAAAAAAATCGGAATCGGCAGGTCACACTTACTGAAAAATCGGAATCGGCCAAGAAAATTGCAATCGGTGCATCTCTAAATTTATTCATGTAACGCCAAAGTGGAATCTTCAGCAGTTACTTCAGTCTTCAGTGTCACATGATCATTCAGAAATCATTTTAATATGCTTATTTTTTTATTCATTTTATGTATCTTTGACAAATAAAGTCATTCATTTCTTAAAAGAAAAAAAAAGTACAGACCTGAAAAATAATTAAACAAAGTGACCAGACAGCACTACCAGTGTAGTCCAATTACAGAACGCATTATTCTTATCAGCCAGTTCATTTGAAAAAATCTAACAAATACAGAGAGACCAGTGTATTTTGACTCTGAAACAAAGGATTATAATGGCTCATGTATTTTAAGTGAATCAAACACATACAGCACAAACAGTGCAGTCTGATTCCCCAACGAATGACTCCAAAAAGTGAGTTTTTTTTAATGAATCAAATACAGACAGCAAAATTACATACAAAATTAAAGTCAGAAAAAAGTCTGAAAATGAATTGACTTGTAACTGAACATTAAAGGGGACCCGACCCTCTTTTTATTTGTGATATACTGTCTCAGTCTAAATACATTCACACTGGTGTTTTAGGAAGCCAAACAAATTAGAATATAATAATAATAATAATAATAATAAAAACAATGACAGTAATAGCCATTTATTGTAAAACAATTGGACTGTAAAATAAATGAAAATGTATATTTCAAACGTATATTATTTTTGCTTTACAGTAGGAAAATCACATTACTTCTTTTCTAATTTCTACATTCAAAAGAGATATTTTGAATTTGGACTGCATTAACGTTATCCATTTAAACCGCTAGCTGTCAGCAATTCATACTGCACTTTTAATCTTTTATTTTGACGGAAACGACAATATTTATTTTGACGGAAAAATCCAGCTTCAGTAAAAACAGGCTTACAAAAATGCATCTCACTACAAATTTAGTGAAATGCTGTAATCATCTGCCACTAAATAAAGCATATCTGGTGGCTGTTACATTCCGAAACACACTTAACTCAAAGCACATGCAATAAACAAGTTCACTGCATTCACTTTGAACTGAGCCGTCCGGCACAGAAAACACTGGATCACAAGATGATCGCCTGAACAAATTGCGGCTTCACTTTAAAACACGACTTAATGAAGGGATTAAGCCATATTATGATTATGCTATTGGTTTTAGTTCATTTGACAGATACAGTGCCAAAGCATAATGGCCCAAAACACAACTTTTATGAAAGAATGATGAAATATATTTTGAAAACTATACTTGCCCAAAAGACCTATCATTTCATATCAGTCATGTGATCACAATAATATCAATACAGTTTTGCTATCGCAATGTCATGATATTGATAATATCGTTACATCCCTATTATACGAGCAGTTTTATTTCATAGTAACAATATATATCTCTCACTATAGTTATTTTAGCTTTAAATAAGGTCTTTATGATATACATTTTTTGATACCATAGACATTTCATAATTTTTCTTTATAATGACAATGACAATTATTGTCAATATCACAAAAAACTAATAACAAAAAAACATAAGCTGAATAAAGAGCACAGAAATATGTTACATACATTGTATAAAGTAATCAAATGTATAAAAAGACTGTGCAAATTAAATATATATTTCTTATTAAAGTTACAAAAGCGGTGGGAGACTTTCTTTCGTTGTTTGATTAACATGAATGATAGACAGCGGGAATACTAGACTGCTGTCACTTTAAGAGCTGCCTGAATTCAATACACTGTTACACAAGTGTTTTCTTTCTCAGCTGTTTGCTTTCACTTAAGACTTAAATTACTGTGTTTATGAGGATACTTGCAAAGACTTCTCTTTCACTGCTGATTGCATTTCAACAGCTTAAAATAACTTGTTTTTAAATCGCAATGCTTGAAAGCATGTGCTAACAATACGTTTTCGTGGCCACATAGCAGAGCTACATAACGTGAGCATGTAACCGGGATAGAGACGATCAAAATCTCTGACGGTTGACAGATCTCTACTGGTTAATTGTGCCTACGAGTATATCTCATACCTGTACATACAACTTACAACCGAGACTCAAATCAGTGTAGTTACCGACTGTTTGTTCCTATGTGACCCTGGACCACAAAACCAGTCATAAGGGTACATTTTTTTGAAACTGAGATTTAAACATCATCTGAAAGTTGTAATAAGTTGAATAGATAAGCTTTCTATTGATGTCTGGTTTGTTAGGATAGGATATTTGGCTGAGACTCTGGAATCTGAGGGTGCAAAAAAAAATCATCTAAGTTGTCCAAATAAAGTTCTTAGCAATGCATATTACTAAGCAAAAATTAAGTTTTAATATATTTATGGTAAGAAATGTACAGCATATCTTCATGGATCATGATCTTTATTTAACATCCTAATGATTTTTGGCATAAAAGAAAAATTGATCATTTTGACCCATACAGTGTATTGTTGGCTATTGCTACAAATATACCCGTGCTACTTAAGACTGGTTTTGTGGTACAGGTTCACATATGAAAATGTGTATCTAATTTATGAGTTTTAGCATTTATAAAGACTGTGAAAAGTCTTTATAAAATCTGAATAAACAAACCTTTAGAAAAACTTTGTAAATATCTTTGAAATCATCTCATTGGCAATGAAACCACATTTCTTCTTTCAAAATATTTATTCCTTAGAAGTACTAAAAGAATGAGCCATTAAGTAACTGGAGTCGTTAGGAGAAATCAGAACCGCAGTCATTAAATTCTTTATGATTCCAGTCACTCTTTCCAAACCCCAGAGGTGTGCTTTGTTGTGTTTTCAGCAGATCATGTTGCACATCAAATGTGTCACATAAAAAGTAGTGACAGTTTTCCACACCAGGAGTTCAGCTTCTGCTTCACTGGCCTCTGTTCATGTTCTCCACATCCGCTCTCTGACAACAGACTGGCTTAATCAAACATGTGATTCTATTCATAGAATGTAAACACTGCCGTGGTGGCTTAGTTTTGAGGGGATCAGAGCGATGACCACTGACTAGAGATTCGACGCTCTGGCTTCTGCACAAACACGGATGGGTAACCTTCATGATCGAAGATCGCGGATCCAGGTCAGAGCCCATCTGGTGCCCTACCACTCGAGAATAACAGGGTTGTGAAATGATGGAAAAGGCTTCCTTTGTCCCAGATATGGAAGTGGCAGGATCTCGATATGAGAGGGAGGGGAACAACCAGTGGAGATGTGTTTGTGTTTCACAACATTCTGCAGCCACAAATAGAATTTTTAAAAATGAAGTGTGTAATTTTTGCCGAGAAAAGCCTTTTGCAGGCCATCTTCCTGAAACACTGTGATTCTGTGGTGCTTTTAAAAACAGTTTTAGTAATCTGAAACGTTGATTTTTGGCACTCAAAAATGGGGCAGAGCTGAATTGGCAGTTTAAGTGTTTCGAAATCCTTTTAGGAAATATCTTTTTGTTTTTGTATTTCTGTTTCAGTGGCACAACTATTACACACTTCAAATTTAACAAAGCAGCATTCACAACACATAAAATAACTTGTTTAGAAAAGCATTTACTTGATCAAAAGTGTCAAAAGACCTTTTTTATGAAAGATACTAAATTTTTTCATACTTTTTAATGTTTTTTTATTATAAGTAATTACATTTATAAGTAATTATATAACGTTCTTTTGAACTTTCACCAAAAAATACAGTTTTATGGAAAATTTTTTATAATTATGTTCTTTTGACCCTTCAAAGAATCCTAAAAAATGTACTCTTTTCAGTTTTGATAATAATTAAAAAATGTGTTTTATTATATAATTTATTTATGATTAATTAATACAAATTTTAAATTTTTTACATTGTAATATTATTTTACATAATTATTGTTTTGACTGTTTTTCATTTGACTGGAAGTATATATACACAGACGTAAATAAAAAAAATCTTGTTTTTGTATTTCTGTTTCAGTGGCACAACTATTACACACACTTTGATTTTAACAAAGCAGCATTCTCAACACCTAAAATAATAATAATAAATAAAAAAATATATATAAAATATATTATTCAGAAAATAATTGATCAAAAACTTATACAGTGTTAAAAATGATATATAATTTTACAAAAAGAATCTTACATTTTTATGAAAGGTATTGTATTTTAATTATGTTTTTTTTTAACTTTCATCAAAGAAAGCTCTTTTCAGCTTGGATAATAATAAAAAAATGTTTTGTTTTTTTTACATAAATTACTAAATTAACATTTTTAAATTGAAATATTATTTTACAAAATAATTGTTTTCACTGTTTTTCATTTAATTGGAAGTGTATACACAGACATAAATTTAAATATAAATAATATTATAAATATTCAAATGCATGAACTGGATAGTAAGTTTACTGTGGATAAATTACAGCAACCATCAAAGTGACATAAAAAATGTGGCATATTTTTTGTTCATAGGAAGCCTATGACTAGCTTATTTCCCTGAACAATCTTCAGCCCAGAATTGAGGTCAACACCTCAGTTTCATTACTGTTTGTAAAATTAATTATTTACCTCCTGCTGATGGAACTCAAGCCAAATAGACCAATCACAGCAGCGGTAATTCTCTAGAAAGGCTTGTCATTTTCCTAATGCTCTTAGCTGGAGAGGTGTCTAACACTAAGCGAATACCCTCACGCTTTCTCTCTCTCTGCTACTCCAAAGCACGTCCATTATTGATGTGCATTTGCTCTGGTGAGAACAAAAACGGGATAAAAATGCAGCAGAAACCTCATGAAACATTAAGCCCAGATTATGTAGAAACAAGCTAAATAAAAAAGAGCTGTTGAGAGATAGTAACATTTATTACCCTAGTGTTTCTGACACGGACTACTGACCCCATGTTTTCACCTCCAGTACCTTCAGGGAGGAGACAGAGGCGAGAATTCGAAAGAGTGCTGCTGTGTCCAAAGCTGAAGTGAATCCTCACAGGAAGCCACAGACAAACAGAGGTACGAGAACACACTCTCCCATTGGAGCTAACAGCATCAGAGCACATGATTCTTTGATTCCTCCATTTTTACATGTCAAGGAATCAATTCGCAAACAGAGAATGGCAAGTTGCTCTGATGTGATATTTTCTGTCAAAATCTTTAATACTTTTTCATTTCATGCATTTTGGAGAACAAGATGCATTGAATATCCAAACATTAGTAGCATTGCTCTGAAGGTCCCCACTGACACGCATTAAGAATTTGATCAATGCGAGTGTAAACATGGAAAAGCTGCGGCAAATCCTTCAGTTATGCCACAACCGTAAACACACAAGCCCTCGCAAAAATCATTTTCAGTCTCTTTTCATTTCTAGTTTGCTGAGACAGGGCGCAGAACGTGCGGCACAAAATGTGTCGAAGAACTGACGACCAAACTAATGCCGTACCTTTCCGCTAAAATTCCCATAAATATGCTAATTTCCCCACAGCTCGAATGAAATGCAGCCTGTGCCGCACATAAATGGCAATCTGATGGGTTGCTGCGTTGAGTCTCGAATGTACTAATCTGCATTCCCATCTGACAATAATGAACAGCAGAACCTGCTACAGTATCATGGCCATCTCTGATCCTATCCAAATACTTAGGATATTCAAAACAGGTGCTTCCACATTTTATGAGTTATATCTGGGGCTTTTTTCCAGTCTTGTTTTTATTGTATTTTTATGTATAAGATAATAATGTGTATAAACTACTTGTAGAAATTATGCAAACTTTCGGAACAATTTTAATTAAAGGAGACCTATTACAGTTGAGGTCAAAAGTTTATATCCCCCTTTCAGAATCTGCACAATGTTAATTATTTTAGCAAAATAATTAGGGGATCATACAAAATGCACGTTATTGTTTATTTAGTACTGACCTGAATAAGATATTTCACATGAAAGATGTTTACATATAGTACACAAGAGAAAATAATAGTTGAATTTATTAAAATGACCCTGTTCAAAAGTTTACATACACTTGATTCTTAATATGTTTTCTTACCTGAATAATCTAAACCTGTGTTGTTGTTTTTTTTTGTTTAGTGATAGTTGTTTATGAGTCTCTTGTTTGTCCTGAACAGGTAAACTGCCCAGCGTTCTTCAGAAAAATCCTTCAGGTCTCACAAATTCTTTGGTTTTCCAGCATTTTTGTGTATTTGAACCCTTTCCAACAATGACTGTACGATTTTGAGATCCATCTTTTCACACTGAAGGCAACTTGAAGGACTCCTATGCATCTATTACAGAAGGTTCAAACGCTCTCTGATGCTCCAGAAGGAAACACAATGCATTAAGAGCCGGGGGTGAAGACTTTTGAATAGAATGTTTGTGTAGATTTTTCTTATTTTGCCTAAATATCATGTTTTTTTTTCATTTAGTACTGCCATTCAGAAGCTACAGAAGATAGTTACATGTTTCCCAGAAGACAAAATAAGTGAAAAATTCAAAAAAGTTTTTACCCCCAGCTCAATGAATTGTTTTTCCTTCTGGAGCATCAATGAGCGTTTGAACCTTCTGTAATAGTTGCATATGAGTCCCTCAGTTGTCCTCAGTGTGAAAAGATGGATCTCAAAATCATACAGTCATTGTTGGAAAGAGTTCAAATACACAAAAATGCTCGGAAACCAAAGAATTTGTGGGACAAATAACATGCATTTTGTATGATCCCTCTTATTTTGGTAAAATAATTAACATTTTGCAGATTCTGAAAGGAGGATATAAACTTTTGACCTCAACTGTATGTCCCTTTTTACAATGTGTAATATAAGTCTCAGGTGTTCCTGGAATATGTCTGTAAAATTTTAGCTCAAATACCCCAGAGATCATTTATTATATCATTTTTAAAATGAAGAGGAGGCAGACACACACTGTTTTCGTGCATGACTCTTTAAATGCAAATGAGCTGCTGCTTCCCACCCCCTTTTCCAGAATAGGGCTGTGCCTTTACAGCTCGTAACTCAGATACTCTGCTAAAAAACATCTGTTTGGTTTTGATTATCATGTCTATCGCACTGAAATCATGCGTTTTAAACCATATTAGTCAGACTTGTGCACAATTGAGAATGACTCCAATTCTTGAATTTGAATTGATGTCAAAAACAGGATCTAGAATTACAATTCGAATTTGAATTAAAGGAAGCAGAATTGCAATTCAATACAAATTCAAAGAAATTCATATACATAAGTGAAGTGTTTAACAATGAAGCTTTACAATATATATCAGATATGATTTCATTACATATTCTATAAATGATATTAGTTTGAACTACTTGTACAGATTACATTGTGTTATTTGATTACTTTGAAATGAAAATAACATTTTGAACAAAACTAATCAAACATTGAGGGAGTAATTTATTTCAAGGATTTGATCATTATCTATATGTTGGAACAAAATGTATGCAGGGTTGAGGAGTGACTAGTTATGTGTAATGAAATGATGCTATTAAATTACAAAATTAATGTAACTGTATGTGAGATTCAACACATTCTTTCTGTTGTATGACTGTGTGGAATGTCTTTGAATTGCCATGAATTTAATTCCACTTCCTGTCATTCTAACTCCAATTCAAATTCAACTTCCTGTGGGGCGGAGTCAATTCAATTCAAATTCCAACTCATGAATTGAATGGCGGCCAATTCTGAAATTCTGAATTGTGCACAAGCCTGATATTAGTTTAAACTTCTGATATACGTGATATATGCCCTGCTGAAAAAAACAGCTAAAACCAGCCTAGGCTGGTTGGCTGGTCATAGCTGGTTTAAGCTGGAAGTAACTGGTTTTAGCTGGTCTCCCAGCCTGGCCAGGCTGGTTAGGCTGGTTTTAGCTGGTGGTTTCCCAGCCTGACCAGCCTGGCCAGGCTGGGAAAGTGGCCAAAACCCCTCTAAAACCAGCCTGCTGACCAGCTATGACCAGCTAAAACCAGCCAACCAGCCTAGGCTGGTTTTAGTTGTTTTTTTCACCAGGGTGAGTACACACATCCGAAGCATGCACACAAAAAAATGTATGTCACACACATGTGTGTACTAAACTAAGTTCTTTCATGTCTTATTGTGCTTAAACAGTCAAATACACACAAGATTATGTTAAAAACACACAGGAGTTACAAAAGCAGTTATTTCTGTGAAGGTAAACAGGTGGGAAAGAAATTGCATGTAAATAAAGTAAATAAATCAATAAATCCACTGCTCTCTTGTCTCCTCTGAGGCTCGAAATAGTGTTTATATATGCAGCCAAACTATAGAATAGTTAGCATGCTTTGCTTGAACTTTTGCCATGGCGTTAGAACTGGTACATTGTTGACATTTGCAAAAACGAAATGACTGCGCCGTGATTGGAAATGTGCAGATTAAGGGTCGGTAATAATGTAATAAGGTCCCCTTTCTATGTCACGGGGGAACGAAATCTGACATGCTTGTTTTTTCACATGCTTCTAGAAAAAGGCTTACCACAACAAAGCTAGGTTGTCATTTCTCATGTTTTCTAGGTTGGCAGATGCACTGGGGACCCGATTATATCACTTAAACATGGAAAAAATCAGATTTTTATGATATGTCACCTTTTGTATTTAGCCATCCTTACAGATTATATCAGCTCAGCAGTATGAAAATATAAATGTGTCTGAAAAGAGCAGTTTTTGACTCAGTATTGCATGACCAATCAGATGGACTGATTAGCTCATGGCCTTTCTCTCAATTTTCTATGATTTTGCGGCCTGAATGCTTATATAAACTTTCAAAACCATCCAGCGTTTCCTCAAGGCCCTGAACTAAAATGATCCCTGAGATCGCATGCTGGCCTTTCTCATTTGGAAACTTATAATAGAGAGAGGTCACTTTTTTAAAAACCTAGTCAATGAACCCCAGCTGGTAAAATTCCTAGTACAAACAAATCTACTGAAAATGTAAATTTGATACGTACTCTTTCTCAGAGTCTATAATGCATAATCCACTGAGGCCTTTGCTCGCAGTATATCTGAAGCAATCAGGAGAATCCATCTTTTAAACCCTGGATCATCGCCAAGAAAGACAAGCAAAGCTCAGCGTTTAATACAAGAAATACAACGAGGAAAGATTTGGGATCGGTGTCTCCCTCCGTCTCATTATTAAGCCACAGAGGCCGGCACTCTATGTAAACCCGCTGTATCTGGATATCTCCTCTGGGATTGAGTAAATGAGAATATTTTGGTGTTTCTTAAACTCAAGGCACTTGTGGCCCTGTGGACCTCGTGAAAATAATTATTATATTAAAAGGCAATTTACACACTCACACTTATTAATTTAATTTGCCCGCTAAAATGTCCAGCAGTGACATTTATACCCTTACAAATATACCCTTGCTACTTAAAACTGGTTTTGTAGTCCAGGGTCACAATTGTTTCTTGAGCAGCAAATCAGGATAGAATGATTTCTGAAGGATCATGTGACACTGGAGACTGGAGTAATGATGCTGAAAATTTAGCTTTGCATCATAGAAATAAATTACATTTTAAAATATATTTTAAAATTTAATTTTAATAACATTTCACAACATTACTACTGTTTTTATAGCAAATAAGTGCAGTCTGGGTTAACATAAGAGCAACAATAAATGATGAATGCATGGAAAAACATGTTTCCAAGACAGTTTTAAGAGGAGCTTCAAACTGAAAAAGGAAAAAGAAATCTGTTTTTAATTATAATCGATTTCTGAAACAAGTGTAAGTTAAAGGATAACTGTTGCCAAAATGCAACCTGGGCTGTTTTATTTTACTGTAAACGAGACAAACTTATATCTAAAAGCATAATTACGACAAACGAGCCGTTTTTGAGATTGACCGTGATTTCGTTTTGTGGTCAATGGATGGTGAATGGGAGTACTAGGGGCATACATTTGAGCGCCTCAAAATCGATATTTTTACAACACTAAGAAGGCTCGACACACCATGAAACTTTGCTCGAAGTATCGCCTGGGTCTCTACACATGAACTCGAGCATTGAGAACATTGTTTGTGTACACAGAGTTTACTAAAAAGAAAGTTTTTGAACAACTCACTTACACTGTTTGGGTTTCCGCTCGCAGCCATCTTGCCAGTCAAGAAGTGTTGATCTCCAAATGCGAATGAATGGACTCCATTGGACGAAATATTAGGCTTATATGAGGCTCTTTTTACAACTAGAATGTTAATATTGTTTTTCACTTGCGACAAAACAACGAATTAGCCGTGCATTTATATGGAAATATGCTTTAGGAGCTATCCATCCTCACACTCAGAGATCGACACCTCTTGACTGGCAAGACGGCCGCGAGCGGAAACTCAAACAGTGAAAGTGAGTTGTTCAAAAACTTTCTTTTTAGTAAACTCTGTGTACACGAACAATGTTCTCAATGCTCGAGTTCATGTGTAGAGACCCAGATGATACTTCGAGCAAAGTTTAATGGTGTGTCGAGCCTTCTTAGTGTTGTAAAAATATCGATTTTGATGCGCTCAAATGTATGCCCCTAGTACTCCCATTCACCGGCCATTGACCACAAAACTAAATCACGGTCAATCTCAAAAACGGCTTGTTTGTCGTAATTATGCTTTTAGATATAAGTTTGTCTCGTTTACAGTAAAAAAAAAACAGCCCAGGTTGCATTTTGGCAACAATTATCCTTTAAAGAATCACCCATTTACTTAAAGAATGTAAGTTCTGGTTCTTGTACCTTTCCTTATATCTATATATCTTATACACTAGCACCTAGTATCAGCCGTGTGTTACAATGTGTGAGAGAACCTCAGTGCCCCTTCGGGTGATGTGTGATCAGCCAACAATCGGGCCCCTCAGATAACCTGTGCAATCACTCGGGTCAATGTCCACACACACACTTTTATTGAAGCACCCACATAAAAAACACTCTCTGCACAAGTGCTGCTTCTTATTAATAAATAAACGGTTGTTTGTGAGGTGTTACAAGGTTGCCAACCCATGCAGAAGGAGGGCAGATAGCAAGGAAAGCGAATGCAAGGCAGACGTGCCGGAGATGCTGGCGTGTTTCCAAAGACCCCCAGAGATGCAGTACCCCTCCTGTATTTGGCTGTAGGAGATGCTATTTATAAGCTGCTGTAATGTTTGGTATTTCCTCTGGGGATGGGGCAGGGAGAAGGCATTGTTTTCCTTGGCTGACTTTGATTGTTTTGCTGATTCTTTTTGTTGAAATGTCAAAGTCTCGCTGTTCCGTTTATGCATTTCCATTTGTGTCGAGTTGAGAAGGCCATTACTTCCCCACCCCCTTCAGTCATGCTGTTTATGTTTTTTTCTTCCATAGACTCAGGCTTAGTGGTGTACAGTAGCACAACGGTCTAAACCATTACGTTTTATGTTCGTTCAACACCCTGTAGGCCTCACATTTAACACTGCGGATTCACCATGGACTAAACAATGGCGATCAAATGAGGACCAAATGCCAGCATAAGACCAAGTGTTTAGGGATATCGGCTTTTTACGAAGCGCCATGAAATCTAACTCCAAGTAACTCAACACTTAAAGTGACAGTTCACTTAAAAATTTAAATTCTGTCATTAATTACTCCTAAATCTATAAGACCTCTGTTCATCTTCAGAGCACAAATTAAGATACTTTTGATGAAATCCAAGAGCTTTCTGACCCTGCATAGACAGTACTTACCACGATCAAGGCCTAGAAAGGTGGTAAGGACATTGTTAAATAAGTCCATGTGACATCTGCGGTTCAACCGTAATTTTATAAAGCTATGAGAATACTTTTTGT
>NC_133376.1:35936019-36077528 GCF_049309525.1 Garra rufa
AATTTAAAATAACTGTGTTCTATTTTAATATATTTGAAAATGAAATTTATTTCTGTGATGCAAAGCTGAATTTTTAGCATCATTACAGTCTTCAGTGTCACATGATCCTTTGGAAATCATTCTGATATGCTGATTTGCTGCTCAATAAACATTTCTAATTATTATCAATGTTTAAAATAGTTGTGCAAAATTAGTTTGAAACAGAAATCTTTTGCAACAGTCTTTATTGCCTGTTTTTGATTAATTTAATCATATCCTTGATGCATAAACTTATTAATTAAAAAAAATAATAAAAATAAAATAATATCATATATATATATATAGGCCTATATATATATATATATATATATATATATATATATATATATATATATATATATATATATATATATCATCTGACCCTGGACCTCAAAACCAGTCTTAAGTAGCACGGGTATAGTTGTAGCAATAGCCAAAAATAACATTGTATGAGTCAAAATTATCGATTTTTCTTTTATGAAAAAAAAAATCATTAGGATATTAAGTAAAGATCATGGTCCATGAAGATATTTTGTAAATTTCCTACTGTAAATATATTAGGAATTAGGATTAGTAATATGCATTGCTAGAAACTTCATCTGGAAAACTTTAAAGATGACTTTCTCAATATTTAGATTTTGCGCACCCTCAGATTCCAGAGATTTAGAATAAATAGTTGTATCTCGGCCAAATATTGTCATATTGTCGCACAAACCATACATCAATGGATATATTTGTTCAGCTTTCAGGTGATAAATCTCAATTTCAAAAAATTTACCCTTACGATAACCTTATGGTTTTGTGGTCCAGGGTCACATATGTCAGCTAAATTTTATGCATCAGCTCCTAGTGTAACCCTGAATGTCTACTCTACGCCAAGCTTAGCCCATCAAAACAACATTTACATATAGAAAATTTAAATATCATGTTTAATTCAGCAACTACAGTGATATTGATATAAGAAACCATGACTTGCATAATCAGAAAAATTTAAATGCACTAAAAGTGTATAAAATATGGCTTATCTTACACAAGACTTTCCATATTAGTTCTGATGCGTTTTCCACCTGAAACCCACAGTGTTATTCGGCACAGTTCAATTTTGATGTTTATTCTGCACTGAATGGGATAATCAGCCATCAAACAGACAGCTTGAGAAAAATATGCTTTGACACAATAAGCTATAGATAGCATTCCACGGCTAGAAACACAAACATATGGCTCGTTTGTATTCATAATTCATGGATTATGCATCGCATAAATTGCAGAGAGCTTTTCAGTCATGCACCATAATCCTGCTCTGCCTTAAGTTGGGCTGTTACTGAGCCGACGGAGAGCGTAGGAGTCCCCCGTTCTCTGTGTTCACATGCTGGTGAAGTGAGTAAGTGTGAGTGAGTTAGCTCTTCATCCCTTCTCTTCCTCCTACCTGCTCTCTCCGAGCCTTTGCCTGTATTCCTAACAAAGGGCTGTAAATCCACGGAGCTCGGCTTAAATGTGCAGAGCTCCTTCTGCTGAGAGTCAAAGTAAACATGCAAAAGGTGAGGGGGAGTTACGCACGTGGATTTATTTTGTGGTTTTATATGATCATAAATGAGTCAAGAGCAGACGACGCGTACGCTGAAATATGGACTGCTGATGCTGCTGAGGTCACTGGAGTGCATGCCACAGCCTGTACTGCTGTGATTCAAAGTCAACATGGTATCAGAATTACCTGTATTTACTTAATAAATGTTTCTGGGATTTACTAAACATCCAATGATTCATCAGCATGCATTATTCTAATGAAGAAAAAACATTTGTTTTCATAATCATTATTTAAGATAATAACATCCTCTCTTTTTTATCTAAATATATAGATATATTTGTATAATAGATCACATTATAGACATAAATCCATACCGTAAATGTCTTTACATTTGATCAATGCTGGTAAGATTTTTAGGTTTTAAAAAGAAGTCTCTTATGTACAACAGCGTTGTAGTGCCATGTTAAAAAATACAAAAATCATAATGTTTTGTAAAAGTCATAATATTTTGAGAATGAAGTCAAAATATTTTGAGAATAAAGTCGAAATTACGAGAATAAAGTTGAAATTACGAGAATAATGTTGAAAATATTTCAGGAATATAGTCGAAATGTTTTGGAATAAAGTTAAAATGTTTCGAGAATAAAGTCGAAATGTTTCAAGAATGAAGTCAAAATGTTTCAAGAATAAAGTCGAAATGTTTCGGAATAAAGTTAAAATGTTTCGAGAATAAAGTCAAAATGTTTTGAGAATAAAGCCAAAATTACAAGAATAAAGTCTAAATGTTTCAAAAATAAATCTGAAATGTTGCAAAAATAGTCTAAATGTTTTGAGAATAAAGTCAACATGACAAGAATAAAGTTGAAAAGTTTAGAGAATAGTTGAAATTATGAGAATCAAGTCAAAATGTTTCGAGAATAAAGTCAAAATGTTTTGAGAATAAAGCCAAAATTACAAGAATAAAGTCTAAATGTTTCAAAAATAAATTTAAAATGTTGCAAAAATAGTCAAAATGTTTTGAGAATAAAGTCGAAATGTTTCAAGAATAAAGTCAAATGCTTTGGAATAAAGTTAAAATGTTTCGAGAATAAAGTCAAAATGTTTTGAGAATAAAGCCAAAATTACAAGAATAAAGTCTAAATGTTTCAAAAATAAATCTGAAATGTTGCAAAAATAGTCTAAATGTTTTGAGAATAAAGTCAACATGACAAGAATAAAGTTGAAAAGTTTAGAGAATAGTTGAAATTATGAGAATCAAGTCAAAATGTTTCGAGAATAAAGTCAAAATGTTTTGAGAATAAAGCCAAAATTACAAGAATAAAGTCTAAATGTTTCAAAAATAAATTTAAAATGTTGCAAAAATAGTCAAAATGTTTTGAGAATAAAGTCGAAATGTTTCAAGAATAAAGTCAAATGCTTTGGAATAAAGTTAAAATGTTTCGAGAATAAAGTCAAAATGTTTTGAGAATAAATTTGAAATGTTGCAAAAATAGTCAAAATGTTTTGAGAATCAAGTCGAAATATTTCAAGAATAAAGTCAAATGTTTTGAGAATAAAGCCAAAATTACAAGAATAAAGTCTAAATGTTTCAAAAATAAATTTAAAATGTTGCAAAAAGTCTAAATGTTTTGAGAATAAAGTCGATATGACAAGAATAAAGTCAAAATGTTTTGAGAATAAATTTGAAATGTTGCAAAAATAGTGTAAATGTTTTGAGAATAAAGTCGAAATGTTTAGAGTCAAAATTACGAGAATAAAATCAAAATGTTTTGAGAATAAAGTCGAAGTTATGAGAATAAAGTTGAAATTATGAGAATAAATTCAAAGTTCAGAGAATTAAATTGTGCAATTAAAGTTATAGGCTATATTGGGCATGCAAATGACCCAGATTGGGAGCACCAGGAGAAGTTGCCAGGCCACCAGAATAAATTTGAATATATGTGGAATTAGAGGATTTTAGTGCCATGTTGTAAAAAAAAAAATTTAAAATATGAGATTTAAGTTGTCATTTTTTGAGAATAAAGTCAAAGTATTTTGAGAAAGATGTCGAAATATTTAAAAAATAAAGTCGACATTACGAGAATAGTCAAATATTTTTTCGAGAATAAAGTTGAAATATTTAAAGAAAAAAGTAAAAATTACGAGCATAAAGTTTAAATGTTTTGAGAATAAAGTCAAAATATTTTGAAAATAAAGTTAAAATTACAAGAATTAATTTCATTAAATTAGGCTATACTGTTGTTTTATTCCTTCATTTCTTTCATTCCTTCTGATGTTCCTTCACATTTATATTGTGCTCTAAACTAAACTACATAAACTAAATAAAGATGAAAAAACACAGTTTTAATTTGTATTTCATGATAAAACTGTCCAAATTTGAAAGCTGAGCTGCTATATTAAAAGCAACAAAGCACAAAATTAGCACAAAACTTTATTCTCCAAACATTTTGACTTTATTCTCATAATTTTGATTTTATTCTTTTAATTTCGACTTTATTCTCTAAATATTAAAATTTTTGTAAATAATTATTGTATTAATTGATATTATTGTTGTTATTAATTATTGTAATTTTGACTTGTCAAAATATTGCTTAGAACTTCATTCTCGCAATTACAAAAAATGTTGCTCATCAATGTTTCATGCAAAGCGTTTCCATGATCATTTTCCTTTTCTCAGGAATTTTGATGAAAATAAAAATTGAATTAATAGTATTTATCTGAAATGGAAATCTTCCATAACACTGTAAATGTCTTTACTCTAACATTTGATCAATTTAATGTTTTATTCAGAAATAATATAAGTATTAATTTCTTCCTAAAAAATAAAAACTATTTACGATGAAGCTTAATGACTTTTTTTAACAGTTTTATCTAATATATAGTCTTAAAATGTATTTTTAATTTAATGTCATCATATAAACAAGCAGCCAGATGATTCATTCTGAAAGATTCAACAAATACTTAAGCCAGCAATAACTTTGGAGTCTGTTAGTCTTTTGAATAATTCATTAAATGAATCAGAAGAGTAATTTGTTTGTGAATAATTTTTTTTTTCTGTGCACCCAGCAGTGAAAACTCAAAGTAAGTCTATTTATTGTCTATGTATGTGTTTCACCGTAGAACATCTTTTTATCACATTTAGTACAGACTGCAAAAAAATATCTCTCTGCTGCACTTTAAATTCAGTATCTGCATCTTAAACACCTCATGCATTCTTAAGGATCAAAGTAATACTGTAAGTATCTGTGACAGGGCTCATATTTATACAATATACAAAGTACACTTGTGTGTCTGCTAGAGTTGAAATGCACACTTTCTGTGTCTATAATCATAACGCTAAGCCACGCTCCACCCTGTCTGTGCTTTACTGGCCCTGAAGGACAGGGTTCTGGAGTGAGGGTGGATGACGCCACTGCCTGACCACCGTGCCAGGTGAGATCACAGGACGCAGGCAGACACACACATATGTACGCATACGGCAGCTGGCTCTTAACAGCCACGGCGGGAGCCTCCCTCAGCTGCCGCAGGAAACTCCTGACCTCTCGCCTGCCTCCACCTCCACGGCGGCACAGCCGATTAGTCCCATATGCTCACCTCTTCCTCCACCAGCACAGAGACGGAGCAGACGTGGGTCATTTGGAGGTGGCCACAGCTGTATAGTGTATACACTATATATCAGGGGGTCAAACAACATAGACAGGATCTCTCCAAGTTTTATGAAGGGAAATTTTCAAACGGAATGTTGGAAATCCCAAACATTCCAAATGGGCATGAGTTTCTGTCTTCTATTAAAAAAGTACTATAGAAGTCAATGACTACCAACAACTGTTTGGTTACCAACATTCTTTAAAGTATCTTCTTTTGTGTTCAGCAGAAGAAAGAAACTCATACAGGTTTGGAACAACATGAGGATGAGTAAATGATGACAGAATGTTCACAAATTGAAGAAGATGTAACAAATACGTCAATATGTTCTCTAAATGAGTTCTCTTGTGGGGCTCATCTCAAAGGGCAATGAAGCTGCCTATAGAGATGAAGTGTCTAGGCTGGTCGAGTGGTGCTCAGACAACAATTTGTCTCTTAACATCAAGAAGACAAAGGAGTTGGTTATAGACTTCAGGCGACATCAAGAAGAACCCCAGGCCTTGGCAATAAAGGGAGAGGAGGTGGAAAGAGTGTCCAGCTTTAAGTTTCTGGGCATTCATGTCAGCGAAGACCTTAAATGGACAGTTAACACTAATGCTCTGGTCAAAAAGGCCCAACAGAGACTTTACTTTCTACGAACTCTGAGGAAGGCCCATCTCTCTGCCAGACTATTGAAATCATTTTATCACTGTACAGTAGAAAGTATATTAACATACTGTATTACAGCATGGTATGGAAATTGTTCTGTGGCCGATAGAGCTGCACTTCAAAGGGTTATTAAAAGCTCCCAAAAGACTATTGGACTTCCACTGCCTCACCTTAAGGACATATACAGGCTTCGCTGTCATAGCAGAGCCTGTACCATCATCAAGGACAATACCCATCCTTTTCATAACGTCTTTGCACTGCTCCCATCTGGGAGACGTTATAGGGCTTTAAAGACTCGCACCTCCAGATTTAGGAACAGTTTTTTTCCAGCAATAATACGTGAACTGAATTCCTATATTTAAGGTTGCCTTCTACAGATTCTTATCATTTGAAGGATAGACTGAGCACACTAATGAAATGCACAAGTCACTTTAATATTGGTGTTTTTTTTGAATGTATGTGAATATAGTTACCTTCTTATGAGAGAGATGCAATTTCGTTGTATGTTAACATGCAATGACAATAAAGGGATATTGATATTGATATTGATATTGATTGATATTGAAATGCAAATGTCCAGAAAGTGAGTTGTATTAGCAACTGTTTAAAGTTTGAAAATACAACTTCAACGGATCTTCAATACTTTTAAATTCATTTCAACTAAAGCTAGCAAAAAAAAATTAAGATCCACACACAGTTATATGCCAGGCTTATACCTCTTTGAAAAATCTTATATTCAATGCTTCAACAGAGGTCATAAAATAAGTGCGAAAATTCTTCAAAATTTTGTCTTGTTTTCCAGTGCAAAAAAACAACAAAAAAAAGCTGATAAATAAATATATTGAGAAGCAAATTGACACGTCTTATTTCTGATAAGTTAATAAAAATCGAACAATTTTATGATTGAAACAAGAACCCATATCATCCAGTGGGCTCAGAAAAATATGAAAGCCCATTTCTATCATGCAAATTCGGACTTTATAACTCGCAATTATGAGAAAAAGTCAGAATTGTGAGTTTAACTCTTGCAATTTTGACTATTTCTCAGAATTGTGTTTAAATCACACAATTCTGACTTTATAACTTGCAATTCTGAGAAAAAAGTCGGAATTTGAGTTTAACATTTGCAATTTTTACTTCATTTCTCAGAATTGTGAGTTTAAATCAAGCAATTCTGACTTTATAACTTGCATTTCCGAGAAAAAAGAAAAGGATTTTGAGTTTAACTTGCAATTTTGACTATTTCACAGAGTTGTGAGTTTATTTCTCAGAATTGTGTTTAAATCACACAATTCTGACTTTATAACTTGCAATTTTTTTAGAATTGCGAGTTTAAATCACATAATTCTAACTTTATAATTTGCAATTATGAGAAAAAAAATCAGAATTGTGAAAAAAAAATTACTTTATTTCTCAGAATTGCGAGTTTAAATTACAGAATTCTGACTTTAGAACTAAGAAAAAGGTCGGAACTGTAAATTTAACTTGCAATTTTGACTTTATTTCTCACAATTGCGAATTTGTCTTACAATTCTGACTTAATAATATGCAATTCTGAGTTTATATCATGCAATTCTGACTTCATTTCTTAGAATTGCAAATTTATATCTCATAATTCTGACTTTTTAACTCGCAACTGCGAGTGTATATTTCAGAATTTGCGAATATATTCTCAGAACTGCGAGATGTAATCCCTGACTATATAACTCACAATTGCAAGTTTATAGTACGCAATTCTGACTTTATAACTGGCAATTGTGAGTTTATATCTCACAATTCTGAGAAAAAAAGTCTGAATTGTGAGTTTGTATCATGCAATTCTGAGAAAAAGGTCAGAATTGCGAGATGCAAACTCACAATTGTGAGAAAAAAGTTACAATTACCTTTTTTTTATTCAGTGGCGGAAACAGGCTTCCATAGAAGAACTAAATTCAAATGCTAAAATAAGCTTTCATACTTCATTCACAGATATTTGTTCCTATTTTAAGCATAAAGTCACTTTAATTCAGATTCTCAACTTTGTAATGCTCTTTATATATGCTCATTTTGCACATCAAATAAACTGATTTAAGAACATTTAGCTAGATATGTATACTGGAAAACAAGACAAAAACATGCAAGATGTACATTTTCTGCACTGCATAAAATATTTAATGCCATGACCATGAATTTAAGACTCTTCTGCTCTGATTTAAGGGCAAATTGAGACTTTTTAATACCTGCAGAAACCTTGACAGGGAACAACATCTGGTCAACAGAAGATCTAATCGTTCATGTTCCTGATGTATCAAATTTCACATAACCTGACAGCATAAATGATGACTAGTCTCAAAGGCCAAGTTTAAATCCATTTCAGAGGTTTTCCTTAAAATGAGCAGCGAAAGTCCACAAATTCAGTCTGTCACTACTAATTATAACAGCTTTTTCGGAAGCTTCCCGGGGCTCTTACAATCCCATGATTTGAAATGGATGTGCTAGTGCTTTGAGTCTCTACAGAGACTTGCCTGGCACTGAACAGACCAGAGCCCATTTCCTGCTGAGCTGCTGTTTGCTGGAGGAAGTGGCAAAGCTGCAGTAGTGGAACAGCCTGTACATGAGCACCCGCCCCCAGGGTCAGCGGTCCTGTGAGAGTCAACCGCCCATCTCACTTCCAGCGTCTCGCAGCTCAGTGCTCCTCTCTGGGAACAGCAGGATGGAGATCAACATGGGCAGAAAATCCAATTAAGCCTCATTATTTTTCAGAATACACTCAGAAATGTTGCATACTCAAGCTGAAAGTTACAAGCGGTACAGAGAAGTCCCAGGACCAGAGGCAAAGTGAAAGCATCTGGTGTGATTCAGATTCAGAAGTGAGGAAGAGCGACAGCATATCATTGGCTGTTTTTATGGGAAGATTCAATCTAAAACTTAATTTAGTTCAAAAGTTTCCAAATGGAAATGTGCAGCGGAGGTAGTTTAGTTATGTTAATTAGACAAAGTCCAAAAATGGTCCTGAAAACAACTACAAAAAACAAAAACAACTGATTAAATATCTGCTGTCATCATGTCAATCAGTGTCCTTTTCTGTTCGCTGTATATGAGAATCAACAATCAGCTTGCAAGCGTGAGATGCACTGTTTCTCTTGATATACACTACCGTGATGAAGTCTGGGGTCAGTAAGATGTCTCTTATGCTCACCAAGGCTGCATTTAAGCACATATGAAAAAAAGTATTATGCAGCAAGATGTTTAATGTGTAATTTACCATAGAAATATTTTGCTTTGTAATGTTTATGACTGTTATAGCGCCAGATCTCCTTAAAATTGTGCATGCTTGTTTAGAATCACCTGTCGCATGTGCTCACTAGGTTTCGTGGATTTTGAGTTTTCCTTTAGGCTTTATAGGATTTGGGGTAAATTTGGACAGGCCACTTTTTTAAACTTTATTTTGATCATCATTGACTTCATTGAGTCCAGAGAATTGTACTGCAGTGTTTTTTTTCCAGATTGAGGGAAAAACCTAAGAGTAGTTAGAAAAAGTAGGTTTTTTACATCTTCTAAATCAAACAAACAATTCCATTGACAGCAGTGGTTCTAGAGGCAAAGTTGCCTGGAATGAGGAGTTCTGTTATATGATACGAATATTGCATGTATGTGCGAAAAACCGCGCAATGCACAATCGTTTACACCCTTGAAAAAGACGATATCTCCCCCCAAGTTGCCGATTTCTTTCAAATTTCTCACAGACCTTTGGGGCCATGAGTCAAACAGGCACACCGAGTTTAGTTCTGATCGGCCTCCATTAACCATGTTTGATAGGTGCATGGCGGCTATGTTTTTTGAGACACGCAAATGTCCTTCTAGACACTTGTGGCACTTTGGACCAAGACTGTGCACAGTGATTTTCACGTTGATAGGACAAATGGTTGCTTAGGTATAGCCATTTTTATGTTTTTTCCCCCTTATAATGCCACCAAGTGGCCAAGCTCCATGATCCTCAGACTGAGCTCTTACATAAGTGTTCTGAGTTTGGTGAATTTATCTCATTCCGTTCAAGAGTTATAGGCATTTTACTAGAAGTGGCCCAGCCAATTTTGAACATTTAGGCATCCCTTTGTGACGGTGAATCTACTTTTATTTATTTTTTGTGATAATTATCATTACTCATATCATCATTGATATTCGCTCTCTAGAGAATCTTTCTGCACTGGTTTGGTTCTCATCGAGTGAAAAACCTAGGACTAATTCGCAAAAGTAGTTTTTGCAAAAAAATCACGACTGCGACTGACAGTTTAGGAGTTATAAGCGATTTCATACTTTTGATCACTGTAGCGCCCCTGTGAGGCCGATTGGGGTGAGCCTTGGTGACGTTGTCGGTGATGTGAATACTACCATCCCTCCGAGTTTCAAGTCTCTACGGCTTACAGGTTAGTCTGCACCATCATTTTTACACATCGCTGATCTGTGACCATTGTTACAACAATTACAATAGGATTTCAGCACTATGTGCTTGCCTTGAACCCTGAAAAAAAAAATAATTTTCAAGAATTCATTCCTGTGATGCAAAGCTGAATTTGCATCATTATAACTCCAGACTAAAGTGTCACATGATCCATCAGAAATAAGTAATATGCGAATAACAAAAGTATTTTTGGAAATTGTGGTACATTAATGTGATACAAAAAGTTCGAAAGGAAACATTTACTTAAAATGTAAATCTTTTGTAAAATGTTAAATGTGATTACTGTCACATTTGATCAATTAACTTTTTTATGTCTATTCAAAAAAAAAAAAAAAATACTGACCATGAACTTGTATAGTAGTGTCCTGTGATAGTGCTGTGCATATAAATAAAACTAATTAAGTATAATCAAATATAAATAATGCATTAAATAGCCCGTTTAGAACAAAACTATGTAGAAAACATGATTCATCTAAAGTGGATTTTTACTGTTTTATAGCTTGCATAAAAATCGTAAAGCTTCTCAACAATAACAACAACCATTTTCAAGAAATATTAGAGCAAATACATATCACCAGAAGGCATCTACATTGCCTAGCCCTACTTCTAAAATATCTGAGACTTGTTCATAACAGAACAAGAGCCAGTCTGTCTAAAACCAACTTGTTTTGCTGCATGTCTGCGGCTCAAATTAATCAGCAGATTGTTGTGCTGATACTCATTTATAATATATGACATTGTCTTAACGTGGTTTGCTCGAGCTGACTATGAATCACACAAACCAACCGTGGGACAACATCAGGACCGTCCTGATCCTCACGTGTCTCATGAATACACAGTATGGCACTGAGAAATAACCGAGGATTTGAACAGGATCATCACTCCCTGAATAAAACATGTGACTGGGAGCATGTGATCAATATGCAACACCTTCATTAGGTACACAACGACCTTACAGCACAAAGCACTGAGATTTACGCGTCCCCTCCGTGAGCAGACACGATCAGCGAAGCGTCTGCTAGGGACTGTGCAAAATGTACCCTTCACGCTTCTCTCAGAGCCAGTCCAATCCAGACGCAGTCCCCAGCCGGCCCCTCTAGAGGCTCTCAACAGAGCTCTATGTGAGCTGAATTTGAGGCCATATGATGTAGCTGTAGTGTTTCCTACTGAAAATTCCCACCGATATGGTTAATATAGTTACTATACTATCGAACGACACTGCTTGCAACATAGCCGACAAAGACAATCCAAAAAAGACTTTTTTTTTATCTCTCATTCAATTCAGCCTGCAAGCAAAGCAGGTGAAATCATTTCTTTTGCTGTGTAGAATCAGCAGCGGCTGAACAGCAGCATAGGAAACTCTGTACAGCTCAACACAATGAATGCAACAGATAATTTCCCCATCAAGGACAAATAATGGGGTGAAAGATGAATATGCATAAACATTTACAGTACTGGACAAAAAGGTTGCATGCACAGCAGACTAAAAATATCACTCTAAATATTACCGACAGGAAGGGCGCGAGCTCTAAATGTTGTGAAAAAGTTATTGTTTCTGTTTACTGTGGTTATAACAGAGTTCCTCGTGGAATGCTGACAACAATGCAATTTCGTCAAACACACCTGCCTGCTTCTAGCGAAGAGAGGTTAAACTGCCACATTCCTGATTTAGGAATTGCAATGCATTTTAAACATAGTAACAAAGTGTAATACGCATGTATAATTTACTATATGTATCCCTGGAATCCAAGTGCAGCACGGGTATATTTATAGCAATAGCCGAAAACACATTGTATGGGTCAAAATGATGTTTTTTCTTTTATGCCAAAATGGCAAAAGTCAAGATCATGTTCCATGAAGATATTTTGTACACTGTAAATATATCATAACTTATTTTTGGATTAGTAAAATGCATTGCTAAGAACTTAATTTGAACAACTTCTCAATATTTAGATTTTTGGCTCCCTCAGATTACAGATTTTCAAATAGTTGTATCTCGGCCAAATATTGCCTTATTTATAATTTATTCAGCTTTCAGATAATGTATAAATATTAATAAAAAAATAAAAAAAACTATTATGACTGGTTGTGGTCCAGGGTCAGATATGATTGTGAGTAGGGCTGTCAGAATACTTTTGAAAGAAATCAATAATTTCATTCAGCAAGGATGCATTTAATTGATCAAAAGTGTAAAGATATGCATTACGATTTTAAAGATGTCTATTTTAAATGAATTGTTAGAGAAACCATAAAAAAATATCAGTTTCTATTTTCAACACTGATAACAATAATAAATGTTTCTTGATCAGCAAGTCAGCATATTAGAATAATTATGAAGGATCATGTGACACTGAAAACTGGAGTAATGTTGCCGAAAAGATGAATAAATTACATTTTAAAATATGTGACCCTGGACCACAAAACCAGTCTTAAGTCGCTGGGGTATATTTGTAGCAATAGCCAAAAATACATTGCATGGGTCAAAATTTTTGATTTTTCTTTTATGCCAAAAATCATTAAGAAATTAAGTAAAGATCATGTTCCATGAAGATTTTTTGTAAAATTCCTACTGTAAACATGTCAAAATGTAATTTTTGATTAGTAATATGCATTGTTAAGAACCTAATTTGGACAACTTTAAAGGTGATTTTCTCAGTCTTTTTGATTTTTTTGCATCCTCAGATTTCTGATTTCAAATAGATGTATCTCAGCCAAATATTGTCCTATCCTAACAAACCATACATCAATAGAAAGCTTATTTATTGAGCTTTCATATGATGTATAATCACTTTTGTCAAATTTAACCTTATGACTGGTTTTGTCGTCCAGGGTCACATATATTCAAAAAGAAAAAAAAAAGTCATTTTAAATGAAAACATATTCATCTTTAAACTGTATTTTTGATTAAACAGAGAATTCTTTCAAAAACATTAAACTTCTGATAATATATAGTACATAAATATTGATGTTTATACAGTATATTATTGTATAATGTCTGTTTGGTCAATGATGGTTCCTCACGATTTATATATGTTACACTGGTCCACAAAACCAGTCACTAGAGTGATTTTTTTTTTTTAAATATATATGATACAAATATATCTGAGATACAACAAAATCTGAAATCTGAGGGTGCAAAAAAATCTAAATATTGAAAAATTGCCTTTAAGTTCTTAGCAATGCATAATACTAATCAAAACTTACATTTTGATATATTTATGGTCGGTATATATACATTTTGTTAGGCTTGCATACTGCTGCAATATAACCACATCAAAAACAAATGGATCAATTAAAACAACAGTGCTTCCAGCTATAAAGGCATTCAATTTACTTTTCAGGATTAGAAGCTTTTTTTTTTCCCAGCAGGCGCAATTACAATTATAGAATTAAATGACAAAATGGCATTTTGTGGTTGCCCTTTGACTACACAATAGTACATCATACTTTTGTTTTTGCCCTAGAGACAAAAAAACAAAGAGCAAGGGCAAAAAAGAAACGAGGTTCAGCCCATTTCAGCCTTCTGTTACCCACCACCTCATATCATCTAATTACGCTGTTATTCATGTGTAATTCAGCTGAGAGAACGTGTCATGTCATGAGCCACAGGAGCGTAAAAAAAGAGGTGCCTTCAAAACAAGTGCACACTCAGTTTGTTTTGCCCAGAGAGTCGCAGTGGAATAAAAGTCATGTTTTTTTTTAAGGGCTAACCATCCCTATTTTAGCTGGCAGTAATCTAAGCCTGTATGAAAGAACATGAATGGACTGACAGCCATGGTGTATCACTTTTATTCTACTCATAAATGTTAAATGGTTTAGCGTGTAAGTTATGTCAGCCAACAGTAGTGCTCTTTCAGCAAATCAGATCAATCTGAAACATAATCTTTTAAAATTGACAGCTGCTAAATGACATTTTAATGACCTTCGACTTTCATTCTGCATACCAGCGGAACAAACAATACACCCCCATATACCTGCTTTCTGTTAAGGGACTCTGACAGCCTTTGATGAAAGCTCGACACTTACAATAGACTTTATATTGTAAAAGCAAGTGCAAACAATCACTTACAAATCAAAACCAGCTGAGGTATGAAAACAATTAAACTGGAGTCCTGAGATCAAACTGATCCAAAACACTGCTGATGGATTTATCCTCTGATTCGAAAAAGAAGTAACATGAGTTTCCTACGATCAAAAACCTCAGTGAGTAATGCTACTAAAAACAACGACTACCAACATTCTTTTAGAGTGAAAACACATTCTCAAACTGGTTCATAGCAGGTGAGCTTATTGTCTGTATAAGTTATTAAATGTGACACGTGGTACTAAAATGTACGCACAACAGCTGATCACAATTAGCTTAATTTAGACACTTCTCACTCTGCTCAGGTAGCTTTTAACCTATTTTCAAAGGAAACGACTTGCAAATATATTTGAAGTGAAAAAAAAAGAACATTAACAATACACAATATTTTATATCCACTAACAAGTTTTGATTGAGAACTAACTAGTGTATGTTAAACTAATCTTTCTCTAAAGCAAGACATCGGATTCATTATGTTTTTGCACTTATATAGCATTTGTGACCCTGGACCACAAAACCAGTCTTAAGTAGCACAGGTAAATTAGCCAACAACACATTGCATGGGTCAAAATTATCAATTTTCTTTTATGCCAAAAATCATTAGGATATTACGATATTTTGTTCATTTCCTACTATAAATATATCAAAACTTAAGTTCTGATTAGTAATATGCATGGCCAAGAACTTCATTTGGACAACTTTAAAGGGGATTTTCTCAATATTTAGATTTTTTGCACTCTCAGATTCCAGATTTTCAAATAGTTGCATCACGGCCAAATATCGTCCGATCCTAACAAACCATACATCAATGGAAAGCTCATTATTTATGTATAAATCTCAATTTAAAATGGACTCTTACAAGGTTTTGTGGTCCAGGGTCACATATTTATTTTCAAATATTTCACATATTGTGGCCCCTTGAAGGTTTACTGAGGCCCCCTAGTGGGCCCCGGCCCCCAAGTTAAGAACCACATATCTGCTCTTAGAAATGGTCCCAAAAGACTTAGAAAAATAAATAAAATAAATTAATAAATAATAAGAGAAACGTTTCAGAATGATATTAATCTGTAAGTGAAATACAAGATTACTTAAAATCAATGGTGTTATTTTCCATACTTTTAATGTGAAGTCCATACTAAATGAAACGCTTAGCGTTTTAAAGAACGTGATATGCGCAAATCCCCCAAATGTTCAGATTATTAGAATAGGCTATATAACACTAATCATCCATTTATCCCTGTCTACAGTGGAACATCACTGCTCATCGCAGCTAAAATGACGATACAATGTTAATCAGCATCTCCAAACAGACATTCATCCAATAATAGCGTCGAAACGCGGTGCAAAAGAGAACAGACAGGTTAAGAAGTAAAACACACCGACTCCACCGCGCTGTTTCTCAATGTCCAGCGAGCTCACTACCTAGACAGCATTTTGAAGCGCTTGCGTTGCCCTAAAACACTGTCTAGGTAAGCAACTCAGTAGGTTTTGCAGCACAGCCTCGGTTTACAGAATTATTCAAACTTCTCCGCTTTTAGTTTACTTCAAGATGCATTAAACTACCTCCAATCTGACAGTTGAACAGTTCTTCAGTTCAAATACTGTCCAAAGAGCAACTATAACTACAGCACAGCGAGATACATGCCCACATACTCACGTACCAGCTTTAAATGTCGAACATTCTTTTCTTCTGTCATCTTGAAGGAAACCAAAACGGGAAACAAATGAAATCTTGATGTCAGAAACAACTGTGACTGTCTCGACGCGCAATCCTCCGCGACGCAGTATGTCTCTAGAACGCAACTTTAGAGGAATGCGCGCAGCGAGAGCGCAGACAGACAATCGCAGGAAACCGGCTCCTCCCACCGGCTACACACGCGCAAAGAGTCTCCCGAATGATGGCTATGAGCGGCTATGGTCTCCTTCCAGTCAGGTTCTTGTTATTGGCAGGGTCATTAATCACTAGACCGCACTCTTTCGTCTCTACACGTTCAGCAATATGAACCATAATAAGAATTATGAATGTTATGGTCGTCTGTGGACCTGGAAGGAACAGCCGTGACCCATTTGTTACACCTCGCGTACAACTGTGTATAAAAGCAGGGAGATATTATATAATATAGCTTATTATTAACGAGAATCACATGTAATAAATGAATGGTGAACAGAATTAACCATGAGCAGCTATGAAAGCAAATACAATCAGGACAGAGAGGGTCATTTGCGTTTCTCAGGAGGTTTACCATAAACAGAGAGACTGAGGCTAGTTGTCACATTTTACTCCAGTGAATATTATATATATATATATATATATATATATACAAGCACATATTTTAAGCTTTTATACAGTGACACATTTACAGCTGAAGTCAAAAGTTTACACACTTGCAGAATCTGCAAAATGTTACTTTTACCAAAATAATAAGAGGGATCATACAAAATGCATGTTATTTTTTAATTAGTACTGACCTGAATAAGATGTCGCATAAAAGATGTTTGCATATAGTCAAGAGAAAATAATAGTTGAAATTATAAAAAAATGACCCTCTTTGTTCAAAAGTTTACATACACTTGATTCTTAATACTGTGTTGTTACCTGAATGATCCACAACTGTTTTGTTTTTGTTTATTAATAGTTGTTCATGAGTCCCTTGTTTGTCCTGAACAGTTAACTGACCGCTGTTCTTCAGAAAAATCCTTTAGGTTCCAAAAATTCTTTGCTTTCTCAGCATTTTTGTGTGTTTGAACCCTTTTCAACAATGTCTGTATAAGAACCAGGGAGTGAAAACTTTTTGAATTTAAAGATCAGGGTAAATTTACCTTATTTTGTCTTCTGGGAAGCATGTAAGTTTCTTCTTTAGCTTCTGAAGGGCAGTACTAAATGAAAAAAATATGACATTTAGGCAAAATAAGAAAAGTAGCTACACAATCTTAATTATGTTCAAAAGTTTACACCCCCGGCTCTTAATGCATCTTTCCTCCTTCTTCTTTCCCCAACAAAAACTAATAATTATATAACTAGATTATGTAATATTAAAACATGACAAGCACCCCTGACCTGTACTATACTGTACAACAATTAGTTCTGGTTCTCAAATCTGATTGGCTGAGCTCGGATGTATAAGACGGACTACCTGATTACATTTTTAAAAGCTTTAAAATCCCAAACAAATAACTTTAATGCATCACAAGAATGTATTAAATACACAGCCAGCAGTTGGAGTTTATTAGCAACATACTGATATTCAGCTAAGCAATGTGAACCTAATTTCCTGTTTTTCTGGGAAAAAATCTTGCAAATTGCAGTAGACGCAGAAATGTCACATGGTATTAGCTGTTCAAGTTTGAGCAGACCCCCTGTCGAGTGGATCCCACTGAGATAAGGCCATGCTGTCCTACCACGGGCTCTCAACTCATGTCTGAAGTGTTATGCACGAACACTCAAAACAAAAAAAAAATCAAAACAAACAACTGCTAATTAGTTACAGACTCACAGCATTGCTGACAAAACAATTTGCACTTGTAACACTTACAGTACAACAGAGTTCAGAAATCAAGGGCACTTGGTATCAACTGCCAAGTATGATTGACCCTGCGGTGGAGGTTCAATAAATGCAGCAGACCTATGGTCAACTAAGCAAACAAGACTTTTGAATACTGTAGTGATTTAATTGAATGATATTATATGGAAAAAGCTGTAGCTAAATAAATATTCCATGAAGCATATCGAGCCATTTCCCATTGATTTTTTCCTCTTGCAGCTGTTTGGAAGGCTTAATGCCAGGGCTGCCCAGCCCTGTTTTTGGAGATCTACCTTCCTGCAAAGTTCAGCTCCTCCCGTAATCAAAAACACCTGAACCAGCTAATTAAGATCTTCAGGAACACTTGATAATTACAGGCAGGTGTGCTGGAGCAGGACTGGAACTGAATTATGCAGAAAGGCAGCTCTCCAAGAACAGGATCGGGCAGCTTTAGGCTTGAACTATTTTCTGGAACTTTTCGCTTGCACCCAAGAGGTCAAGGTTTGGCTGACTAGCTTGCAGGTATCTCCTGCTGGTAGATGCTTTAATTACACCTTTCTGAGACAGATAGCCCAGGTATTCTGACTATTTCCATCTAAACCATGCACACGATTTACAAATGCGTTTCTCGGTTTACTAAATTGTGTACACGATTTACTAATTCATTCCCTCGGTTACTAATTTCTTCTCTCGGTTTACTAAATCATGTGCACGGTTTGTGAACTGGCTCCCTCATTTTACTAAATCATGTGCACAATTTACTAATTAATTACCTCAATTTACTAAATGTGTGAACAACTGACTACTTTGTTCCCTTGGTTTACTAAATCATGCGCACGATTTACGAATTTGCTCTCTTGGTTACTAATTCATTCTCTCAGTTTATCATGTGAACAATTTACTTATTTGTTCCCTCGGTTTACTAAATCGTGTGCATGATTTACTAATTTGATCCCTCAATATACTAAATCATGTGCACAATTTACTAATTTGTTCCCTCGGTTTACCGAATTGTGTGCACAATTTACTAATTTGTTCCCTCATTTTACTAAATGTGTGCACTATTTACTACTTCGTTCCCTTGGTTTACTAAATCATGCGTACAATTTACTAATTTGTTCCCTCGGTTTACTGAGTTGTGTGCACAATTTACTAATTTGTTCCCTCAATATACTAAATGTGTGCACGATTTACTACTTTGTTCCCTTGGTTTATAAATCATGCGTACGATTTACAAATTCGTTCCTTGGTTTACTAAATCGTGTGCATGATTTACTAATTCGTTCCCTCATTTCACTAAATCGTGTGCACAATTTACTAATTAATTACCTCAATTTACTAAATGTGTGCACAACTGAATACTTTGTTCCCTTGGTTTACTAAATCATGCGCACGATTTACGAATTTGCTCTCTTGGTTACTAATTCATTCTCTCAGTTTATCATGTGAACAATTTACTTATTTGTTCCCTCGGTTTACTAAATTGTGTGCATGATTTACTAATTTGATCCCTCAATATACTAAATCATGTGCACAATTTACTAATTTGTTCCCTCGGTTTACCGAATTGTGTGCACAATTTACTAATTTGTTCCCTCATTTTACTAAATGTGTGCACTATTTACTACATCGTTCCCTTGGTTTACTAAATCATGCGTACAATTTACTAATTTGTTCCCTCAGTTTACTGAATTGTGTGCACAATTTACTAATTTGTTTCCTCATTTTACTAAATGTGTGCACTATTTACTACTTCGTTCCCTTGGTTTATAAATCATGCGTACGATTTACAAATTCGTTCCTTGGTTTACTAAATCGTGTGCATGATTTACTAATTCGTTCCCTCATTTCACTAAATCGTGTGCACAATTTACTAAATAATTACCTCAATTTACTAAATGTGTGCACAACTGAATACTTTGTTCCCTTGGTTTACTAAATCATGCGCACGATTTACGAATTTGCTCTCTTGGTTACTAATTCATTCTCTCAGTTTATCATGTGAACAATTTACTTATTTGTTCCCTCGGTTTACTAAATCGTGTGCATGATTTACTAATTTGATCCCTCAATATACTAAATCATGTGCACAATTTACTAATTTGTTCCCTCAGTTTACTGAATTGTGTGCACAATTTACTAATTTGTTCCCTCATTTTACTGAATTGTGTGCACGATTTACTACTTCGTTCCCTTGGTTTACTAAATCATGCATACAATTTGCTAATTTATTCCCTCGGTTTATTGAATTGTGTGCACAATTTACTAATTTGTTCCCTCAATATACTAAATGTGTGCACGATTTACTACTTTGTTCCCTCGGTTTACTAAATCGTGTGCATGATTTACTAATTTGATCCCTCAATATACTAAATCATGTGCACAATTTACAAATTTGATCCCTCAATATACTAAATCATGTGCACAATTTACAAATTTGTTCCCTTGGTTTACTAAATCATGTGCATGATTTAATAATTCGTTCCCTCATTTTACTAAATGTGTGCACGATTTACTACTTTGTTCCCTTGGTTTATAAATCAAGCATACGATTTATGAATTTGTTCCCTCGTTTAACTAAGTCATGCGCACAATTAACTAATTCATTCCTTCGGTTTACTAAATCCTGTGCACGATTTACTAATTAGTTTCCTCGGTTTAGTAAATCATGTCCGAGTTTTACAAATTCATTCCCTCGGTTTACTAAATGTGCGCACAATTTACTACTTTGTTCCTTTGGTTTACTAAATGTGTGCACAATTTACTAATTCGTTCCCTCGATTTACTAAATGTGTGCACTATTTTCTACTTTGCTCATTTGGTTTACTAAATTGTGTGCACAATTTACTAATTTGTTCTCTCGATTTACTAAATTGTGTGCACGATTCACTAATTAATTCCCTCGGTTTACTAAATGTGTACTAAATTTATTTACTGAATCGTGCGCACAATTTACGAATTTGTTCCTTCGGTTTACTAATTCATGTGCATGATTTACAAATTCTTTCCCTCGTTTTACTAAATCATTTGTGCACGATTTACTAATTTGTTCCCTTGGTTTACTAAAACATGCATTTGATTTATGATTTTTTTCCTTCGTTTTACTAAATCATGCGCACAATTTACTAATTAGTTCCCTTGGTGTACTAAATTGTGTGCATGATTTACAAATTTGTTCCCTCGGTTTACTAAATTGTGCACATGATTCACAAATTTGTTCTCTTGGTTTACTAAATCGTGTGCACAATATACTAATTTGTTCTCTCAGTTTACTAAATTGTGCGCACGATATACTCATCCGTTTCCTCGATTTACTTAATCGTGTGCACAATTTACTAATTCATTCCCACGGTTTAACCCCTTAGTGTTCCAACGTTCCACCGGCGGAACGTTTTGCATTGAGTTAAGTTTGACAGGAACTCTAAGGGGTTAAGTAAATTATTTTCACAAAATAATAATTCTAATTTAATTTTTGAAATAAAACTCTCTTTTTTTTTAAATTAACTATTTTATTGATCAAGGACACGTTAAATTAATCAAAATCACAGACAGACAATGTTTCAAAAGATTTCTGTTTCAAATAAACGCTGTTCTTTGAACTTTTTGTGGAAAAAATCCACAAAAATATGATGCAGTTTTCAACACTGGTAATAAAGAGACGTTTCTTGAGCAGCAATCATATTAGAATGATTTCTGAAGGATCATGTGAGACTGAAGAATACAGTAATGCTGCTGAAAATTCAGCTTTGCAATGAAATAAATTACATTTTAAAATATTTTAAAACAGAAAACTTAAATTTTAATCAAATTTGAAATAAATGAGAAACAGAAAGCATAATAATAATGTTATAATAATATTTTGCTCTATTACAAACAAATTATATATTCTATTATTATATACATTTCTATTCAAGCACATTTTTACACTTGAAGTTGGTTAAAAATAACTGTTATGCAGTAATATGTCTATAACGTCATTGAATGTCACACATTTATATTGTGTGGGTGAAGTTGTCAATGGGATTAAACAAACTATTCTAGGCTTTTAGCAAAATTCAAGCAGTGAAATAATGAATTGATTATAAAACAAAACCTCAAACTTGCAAAATGTAACATACAGAAACATTAAAGAATTTTTTGGCCAACAAAAACTAATAATTCTAACTAAAAATTCAACCGTTAGAGACTTAATGAACTTTTTTTTTCTGTCAGCTGCTGCATGTATACTACAAATTCCATGAGAACATAAACAATTGATGGCAGCACAGAATGAGGTAATACAGTACAGTTTGTTCTTGCCACCTAAGATGAGTGTTTTCCTAAAGCAGTCTCAGCCAATATGCAAACTGACTGTGGTTTAGTAATCTGAGAGGCCCAGTGAGGCCTGATAAAAAATGCTTGTGGTCATGTAGATGAAGAAAGACAGCATTGTGTTTCCCGAACGCCTGCCGCCGCATGACACGCCCATCACAATACGAAAACCTGTCAGACTTGTAAAGCTTATTCCACATTGAGGGGACATGATATGTCCGAAGACATTACAGCTACATAAAAAGGAGTGTCTGTGGCCATCTGACGAAACACAAAGACACTTTCTGCAAGAGCTTCTTCGAGAGGCTTTCAAGTCCAAACACTCAGTGGTCTGGATAAGGGACAAATGGTTATAATATGCAGAATAAATCAATTGCTAGAGTGTGGTTACATTTGAGAGGATGTGCTCTCAAAAAACTGTGGCTTTTTCATGATGAATTCATTCATTCCACTCCAAACAGTCTAGTGCCGCCTGCATGCCTTGAATGCTTCTGAGACATTCCTGCCTTCTTTTTTTGAATTTGATTTCAGAGGGTGAAATATTACAAGCCGCTGATCAACGGTTTTGAGAAGCCCGGGTGAAAGAATGAGGGTAAAACTCTAGCTGACAGGAAGCACAATGACATGAAGGCAGCTTACATAACAGATCATCATCAACACATCAGCGTGAAGATCCAGGGGAAACGCATCGCCGCCCCTTTTTTACTCAGTCTGTTGGCTGTCTGAGGTGGGCGACACGCTGTGTGACAAGCTGCCGCCACACGCCCTCGTGCGTCGGAAACACAGGAGATGGATCAGATCGGCTTTCAAGTTAGATATGTTAATGAAACTTTCAAACACGCTCAATGGATGGATGCTCCGCAATATTTAAATTGGAGGCACGGTTGGGTGACAATAAGCCAATCAAAAGCAAGCCTCGGAGAGGAAACAACCAAAAAAGTAAGAACATTTAATTGCAGCAGAAATGGGGAAACTGTTGAGCTAAATACAGATGTGCGGCACAGTGCTGGTTGGTTTATAAACCTCCATTGACTTTCATCTGAGCCTGGACTGAACCACAACATGTGCACAAAACCACTGACAGAACTTTCCCACTCTTCCCAAAGCACGCCTGTTCCTGTTTTAGAATAGTTTTACCATGTCTCTGATTAACACGGCAATGCTATCCACAAGTTGGTTTCTTAAACATCTAGTTGGCACTGCCATGATCACCCACTATTTCTGTTTGTCTGTTTTCTGTTTTTTGTCTCGAGTCACTGTAGAAGCTACACATCACTGGAACCATTTGAAAGCTCAGGTTCAGTGTGTAAAAAAACTTTTTTCTCATAAATCTACATACCGTACATCATACAATCTTAAAAATAAAGGTGCTTTAAAAGGTTCTTCACAGCGATGCCATAGAAGAACCATTTTTGGTTCCACAAAGAACCATTCAGTCAAAGGTTCTTTAAAGAACCACCTCTTTCTTACTTTTTTAGAAAATGAAGAACCTTCTTTCGCCACAAAGAACCTTTTGTGAAAATTTTAATTTTGTTATGTTGCAGCCTGATACTACAATTGTTTCAATTATTATTTTTTTCTCACAAACCTACATTCCATACATCATACACTCTTAAAAATAAAGGTGCTTTAAAAGGTTCTTCACGGAAGTTGCCATAGAAGAACCATTTTTGGTTCCACAAAGAACCATTCAGTCAAAGGTTCTTTAAAGAACCATCTCTTTCTTACTTTTTTAGAATCTGAAGAACCTTCTTTCACCACAAAGAATCTTTTGTCAAATAGAAAAGTTCTTCAGATGTTAAAGGTTCTTTATGGAACCATTTAAACCAAAAAGTTTCTTCTATAGTATAGTGTTTTTAAGTGTAATGACAATTACAATTAGAAATGTCTGTAAATTAACTGACAAATCACATTTCCATAAGTATTCAGACCCTTTTCAACAACATTTGAAATTTAGCTCAGATGTCTCCCATTTCTCTTGATAATTGTTGAGATTTTTCTACACCTTGACTGGAGTCCTCCTGTGGTAAATTAAATGAATTGGACATGATTTGGAAAGGCAAACACCACTCTATAAGTCCTCATAGCTGACAATGCATATCAGAGCGAAAACCAAGCCATGAAGTCAAAAGAACTGCTTGCAGAGCTCAGAGACAGGATTGTATTTAGGCACAGATCTGGGGAAGCCTACACATTTTTTTTCCTGCACTGAAGGTTCCCCAGAGCACAGTGGCTTCCACAATTCTCAAATGGAAGAGGTTTGGCACAACCAGGACAGTTTCAAGAGCTGGTCGCCCAGCCAAACTGAGCAATTGATGGAAAAGGGTTTTGTCTAGACTGGTGACCAACAACCTGATCACTCTAGTTGAGCTCCGTGATAACATATGCAGATTGGACAAACATCACTGCAACACTCCACCAATCTGGGCTTTATGGTGGTGTGGCCAAAATCAATCTTCTCCTCAGTAAAGGCACATAAAAACACTTTGCAAAACAGCACCTAAAGGACTCTGACTCTGAGAAACAAGATGATCTGGTCTGATGTTTGAAGGAAACCATCTCTGCTCATCACCTGCAGAGCACCATCCTAGAAGTAAAGTGTGCTGGTAGCAGCCTTGTTCTGTGAGGCTGTTTTTCAACAGCAGGGACTGAGGGACTCATCAGGGTAGAAGAAAGCTGAATGCCCCAAAATATTGAAAAAACCTAGTCCAGAGTGTTCAGAACCTCAGACTGGGCCGAAGGTTCACCTTCCAACACGACAATGACCCTAAGCACACAACCAAGGGAACACAGGAATGGCTGCGGGACAACTCTGTGAATGGCCCAGCCAAAGCCCTGACTTGAACCCCATTAAAAATATCGGGAGAGACCTGAAAATGGCTGTCCACCGACGATCCCCATCCAACCTGACCGAGCTTGAGAGGATTTGCAAAGAAGAATGCCAGAAAATCCCCCAATCCAGGTGTGCAAAGCTTGTTGCGTAATACCAATAAGACTTAAGGCTGTAATTGCTGCCAACGGTGATTCAAATTACTGTGTAAGGGTCTGAATACTCGCAAATGTGATATTTCATTTTTTCTTTAATAAATTTACTGGCTTTCTGAGAAACACTGTTGATATTTGAAATCACTAAAACAAACATGCCATGATCCTTTTTTGACCTTGAAGCTTTGTTTACCATACTGGATCTTTGATCCAATGTAACATTCTGTCACATCAAGGACTATATCTTGTAACTGAACCATGTCAATCACAATAATAAGTTTGCTTTAAAAACTGCATAAAAATTATACTAAAATTAATATTTGCATCATTTATTGTTTAAAAAAAGGCACTCACACTATAGCACACGTCTCGAACCCTATGTTTTTAAAGTATTTTCAATAGACACTTCAGCTCTGCATAGTGTTGTATTTACTGACTGTGTGTACTGCACTTGACATGATGTTAAGTGCTTGTCTTGTAAAAAATCTGTTATATTTTCTGCAACTCACTTTCTACTGTACTGGTATATCACTGTAAATCCTACAACATAGTGTAGAGAGATGCCAATAAACCAACTTAAATAGTTTTTTTCTAAATTTCTAATAGATTTTAAGCAAGTGCTTTTCCTATACAGAATTCTTTAATATGGAACACATTTCAATGCCAAAACTTCTGACCAGAAAAAAATTCTGACCAGAAAATAACAATAGGCTTCCACAAGGGAAAACATTATTTGATCCCTTGCTGATTTTGTATGTATGCCCACTGACAGAAATGATCAACAAGGCTTTGAGGCTGACGTTTTGGCAACTTGAACCTTCAGCTCCCTCCACAGATTTTCTATGGGATTAAGGTCTGGAGACTGGCTAGGCCACTCCAGGACCTTAACGTGCTTCTTCTTGAGCCACTCCATGTGTTTTGGGTCATACCTATCCACGACCCATTTTCATAGTTCATTTACATATTTTCACTTCCATATTTGATGGTGGGTATGGTGTTCTTGGGGTCATAGGCAGCATTCCTCCTCCTCTAAACATCTGACCACAACCCTTTGACCCAGTTCTCCTCTGAATCATTCAGATGTTCATTGTCAAACTTCAGATGGGCCTGTACATGTGCTTTCTTGAGCAGGGGAACTTTGCAGGCACTGCAGGATTTCAATCCTTCATGGCGTAGTGTGTTACCAATTGTTTTCTTGATGACTATGGTCCCAGCTGCCTTAAGGTCATTGACAAGATCCTCCTGTGTAGTTCTGGGCTGATTCCTTACCGATTCATGACCACTGAAACTCTACGAGGTGAGATCTTGCATGGGGCCCCAGACTGAGGGAGATGGACAGTTATTTTGTGTTTCTTCCATTTGCAAATAATCACACTAACTGTTGTCACCTACTCACTAAGCTGCTTGGCGATGGTTTTGTAGCCCATTCCAGCCTTGTGTAGGTCTACAATCTTGTCCCTGGCATCCTTGAACAGCTCTTTGGTCTTGGCCATGGTGGAGAGCTTGGAATCTGATTGATTGATTGCTTCTGTGGACAGGTGTCTTTTATACAGGTAACAAACTGAGATTAGGAGCACTCCCCTTTAAGAGAGTGCTCCTAATCTCAGCTCATGACCTGCATAAAAGACACCTGGGAGCCAGAAATCTTGCTGATTGACAGGGGATCAAATACATATTTAACTCATTAAAATGCAAATCAATTACTTCATCATAACTTTTCTGAAATGAGTTTTTATGGATTTTTTTGTTGTTGTTATTCTGTCTCTTACTGTTCCAAAAAAACTACCATTAAAATTATAGACTGATCATTTCTTGATCAGTGGGCAAACATATAAAATTAGCAGGGGTTCAAATAATTTTTTCCCTCACTGTATCAAAGATCAAATTTATAAAAGCGCCAATGGGAGGGAAAAATTCTGCGTATTATTTACTGACAATGCGTACATTATAGAACACAAACGCAGCCAAATTACCACCTGCTTTAAGACATGTTTTTTGGGCGTTAAATAATGCCACAAATACCAGTAATTTTACGTGTGCAAATGTTATTATAATCACGTTGCATGATTAATTTTAATACTATTCTCCCATAAATTTTCTGAAAGGGAAACTCCTCCAAATGCATATTCAATAAAGTCAGGGGCAAAAATAACAGTGTCCAGCACTAATTCTTCACTGCGCATCTAGTAAATCCTGACAGTATATTTTAACGCCAAAAGACGGTTTGCAATGTGCAAGCTGTTAGTAAATCTGGCCCAACTCAAAAAGTACAGTTGGTAAATATCTTTCTATATTTTTTAATATGTTTTTATCAAGCTGAAGTCTTGGCCAGGCTGCAGGCCTAGAGAAGACTTGCTATATTATCACTGTTGTTTTTGTTGTTACTCTCAGTCGAACAAAGACATATTGTTCTTGACAGAAATGTGGAGCTTCAATACACAGACTCCATCACTATCATACACAGATGCTTTCACACTGACTAACCAAATTAAACTGCCACGGATGTCAGTTCTATCCTCCCCCCGTCCCTAGAGGAGTTCTTCAGCCTGCATATAACCTCATTCACTTACTTGTGACTCACACCCTAACTTTAACATTTGCACTGTATTTATTAAATATTCTTAGGAAACAAAACTAAATATCAATGAATGAGATGCAACTGTTCAACTATTCATTGCATGAAGATATTCCAAATCAAATCAGTCATATCCAGGTTATGTAACTGTAATATTGTGTAATAATATTACAATTTAAATAATTGTTTTCTATATTAAAATATTTCAAAATTTAATTTACTCCTGTGACAGCAAAGCGGAATGTTTAGTATCATTACTTCAGTCTTCACTCTGTCACATGATTCTTCAGAAATCATTCTGATATGCTGATATGCTCGAGAAACATTTCTTATTATTATCAATGTTAAATATAGTCTTTTTCAGGTTATGCAACAGTTTGAACAATGCAACAATGTGGCTTTGTTATATCATAGGAAAGTATTTAATACACAACAGTTGGTGTTTATTAGCTGCATAGCTATCGAAAGTTAATTTCCTGTTTTTCTCTGAAAATTAATGAGCAAATTGCACCAGACACACAAATGTCAAGGTGTAGGATGTTAAATTATGAGCAGACCCCCTGTTGAGTGGATCCCACTGAGATAAAGGCCATGCTGTCCTACAACTAGACTCTCAACTCAAATTTGAGGTGTTATATGAACACTAAAAAACATTAAAAAAAAGACTTATTATTGCTTGCCTGCACAACAAATCCTTAAGTAGCATGGGAATATTTGTAGCAATAGCCAAAAATATATTGTATGGGTCAAAATTATCATTTTTTCTACCATAGATATATCAAAACTTAATTTTTGATTACTAATATGCATTGCTAAGAACTTAATTTGGACAACTTTTTCTGATTTTCTCATATATTTTGATTTATTTGCACTCTCAGATTCCAGGTTTTCAAATAGTTGTGTCTTGTTGAAATATTAACCAATCCTAACAAACCATACATCAATGGAAAGCTTATTTATTCAGCTTGAATTTTGTTTTTGTGCTCCAGGGTCACATATTGCTCATTTTTGGAAAAAACAAACAAACTTTTATTCAGCAAGGCTGAATTACTGTCACTTTTGATTCATTTAAAGGCATTTATAATGTTACAAAAGATTTCTATTTCAAATAAATGCTATTTTTTTAAAAACTTTCTATTCATTAAATAATATAAAAAATATAGTTTCCGCTAAAAGTGTAAAACAGCACTTTCAACATTGATAAGATTTTTTTATTTTAATTAATTAATTTATTTATAGCAGCAAATCAGCATATTGGGATGATTTCTAAAGGGGAAAAACATGTATTATTTATTTTAATAATAATAATATATATATTTTTAAATATGTAATATTTTTGAGAGGTAAAATATAATATTGTAAATTCAAAACAATATTGTTAGCAGTTACTGGTGGAAAACAATGGCATTCATTGATCTGTACTTCCAAGACCGCATTATATAACTTTACCTGAGAGATGTATATGAGCGAATTTTTCAAGACTATTGAGGCCATGGGACCTTCTTTATTGCCTTGCATAATCTCATATTGAGTTCTCTCAGTAGAAATGAGACTGGAGGCATTACATTTTCAGAATCGGCTATACGATCGGGAAAAGGACCTTAATTAAAAGTGGGTAATTGCACTATTGCCTTTGCTTTAAAAGTAATTTACAGATAGCAGTAAAACAAATAATCCATCCGATGAAGCAGCAGGAACACGACTAATGATTATCAAATAAAACAATTAGGTATACAGCTTGCGTCTGTCACTAGTGCCACATTCATTAGTAATTGCTGAGGGGTTGAACTGATCTAAAGACTGGCTATAGGCCTCCATTTAATTCAGACGTACACCATTAATTCATTACAGCCAAAGACAAACGCAGGACTAGAAAAAGACTGTATCGTTTAGAGCCCAGTGAAATGCTCCGCTTGAGCGGCTACAGCTCCACATGCGGCCTCCAACTAAGTGTCTGTCGTTAGCTGTCAGGAGGAATAGGATCACAGGCGGCTTTAAATGGCGCAACAAGTCGCGCTAAGGGCTATCTCAGCGCTGGCTGTAAGACAGCAGATGATTGCAGAAGGCAGTGATTTGTTTTATGGGGATGGAAAAGCTTGCTTGATTTCACGGCCCTTGGAAAGCAATGGGAAATAAAGTGTAATTCAAGTTGTAAAATAAGTAATGACTGGTCCAATGTATTTAAACATGTGTTGCACTTCCCACACACACATATCCAGGTGATCTCAGAACTTATAAAAGCAAGTTGGCAGTATGTGTCTCATACTGTGTGTGTACAGATATAGCGCCAATGTGTTGTGGTCATCTTGGCTGTATCTAAAAGACTGAAAAATGCTGTCTCTGCAGGATATGGAGGTAGGAAGGCAACAAAACACATACTGAGATGCATTGATCGATTTTCTGAAGGCAGCATAGATGTGTCCTTCACCGCCTATGATATCCTGCTATTCTGCAGCTGATCTGAAAAGAAAAATTCTGCCTCAAAGTTGTGGTTGGAGGTCAGTTTGTGAAGAAATGTATGTTTTTTTTTTTACTTTTAGTATTGTAGAAATTGCATATTCACTTACTTATGACTAAAGCTTGGTTAATTAGACTGCTACGCTGCCTCAGAAGTCTGTCTGAAATTAGTTTTGGAAGGCACCTTCATACGCTAAAATCAGCCACCTAACATAATGTTTCATTCAAACTTTGCAACCAACTCCAAAAATGTCATTTTTACTTTTTTTTTTTTTTGAAATGCAATTAAATTAAATTAAACAGAAAACTTTTTACACTATTACAGAAGGTTCAAATGCTCACTGACGCTCCAGAAGGAAACACGATGCATTAAGAGCTGGAGGGTGAAAACTTTTGGAATTTGAAGATCAGGGTAAATTTACCTTTTTTTTGTCTTCTAGAAAACATGTAAGTATCTTCTGTAGTTTCTGAGGGGCAGTACTAAATGAAAATAGTATGATATTTAGGCAAAATAAGACAAATGTACACATCTTCATTCTGTTCAAAAGTTTTCACTCCCCTGGCTCTTAATGCATGTTTTTTTTTCCTTCTGATGCATCAGTGAGCGTTTGAACCTTCTGTAATAGTTGCATATGAGTCCCTCAGTTGTCCTCAGTGTGAAAAGATGGATTTCAAAATCATACAGTCATTGTTGAAAAGGGTTCAAATACACAAAAATGCTGAAAAACGAAAGAATTTGTGGGACCTGAAGAATTTTTTCTTCAGGACAAACAATGAACTCATGAACAACTATCACTAAACAACAACAACTTTTGAATGGGATCATTTTTATAAATTCAGCTATTATGTTCTTTTGTGGACTCTATGTAAACGATTTTTATGTGATATATCTTATTCAAATCTAACAAAAATGTTAAAAAAAATGAAAAATGATCAGAACAAAATACTGGTTACCAGCCTTAAACATAACATTTTCAATTAAAAAGATTATTTTGGTCAATTATTCTATTATGTTAAAACAATTCAGTTCTTTGTTCCTTCAGCCATTTCTAATCCCTGAAGCAGAAACCTCACAAACTGGCTTAATAATGCTCAAAAGTTATATAACTAAATTTGTAGCAGTCCACTGAGATATACTGTATAAAATCTGTGGAGAATTAATGTGACTTCAGACAGTTGAAATAACTCTCATTGTGCGATTGCATAACCAACACTCAAGCAGATCAAACATGTGACACCAGTTTATCTACAGTGTCACTACAGTGTTTAATCTGAATTCGTTTACGAATCATTAATCAATAATGAACAAGCATCTATTTCAATTTTAATATCCTCCTGTTTGTCTAGACTTGGTTAATTGGTAATGAACGCTTTTAGAGTAACTATTTAAAGCATTAAAAATGCATCATGATTATGAATAGCACAGCCCTAGTCATTAAGGATTAAACTCTCTTTAAACATGTTAGTGTATCTTATCTTCTTAAAGCCAAATCGATAAAGAACTAATCTCATGCACCTCTGCTTTCATTGTAAACCGCCAGACCTCACACAAGTCATTAGGAGGCATAATGCAGTCTCACCATGCTGTGAATGGAAATAGCCAGTGAAGATTCAGTGGGAATTGCTGCTGGTGAGGCATGTGAGATGAATTCTCATGCGTGGACCATTTAAAATGACAGATCATTAACAGAGTAAACCAGAGCGGCTTCAAAGTAATTCAGCAGGCAGCCCCTTGGCCTACTGATGACCTCCTCACACAAATCAGCATCCCTCCCAGCCATGAATCAGCCCGATGCTAATTCTGGATTTATTGGTTAATGGTAAGTGGGTTTTTTGAACTTACTTGTGTTTGTAATTCAGTCAAGACAGCAGGGCCTGATATGAATCAGAACTGGTAAACATGGTTCAGACTAATCTCATTACGTACCCTCCTCCCGTGTTTCAGAGCAGATCACAGATAAGTTCAGGATAAGGGTTAAAACATTTATTTGTGCAGAGCAAACAAGAAATTTCACAATTATATAGTCTAAATCTGCAATCTGCAAAATGTTAATTATTAATTATTATTATTAATAATTATTAAAACAAAATAAAAGGATCATACAAAATGCATTTTATTTTTTTATTTAGTACTGATCTGAAAAAAGAAACTTAACATAAAAGACATTTACATATAGTCCACAAGAGAAAATAATATTGAATTTATAAAATGACCCTGTTCAAAAGTTTACACACACTTGATTCTTAAAACTGTGTTGTTAGCTGAATGATCCACAGCTGTTTTTTTTTTTTTTTTGGTTTAGTGATAGTTGTTCATGAGTCTTTGACTTGTTAGCAGTTTAACTGCCCACTGTTGTTACCCTGATCTTTAAATTCCAAACGTTTTCACACCCAGCTCTTCATGCATTATGTTTCTTTTTGAAGCATCCTTTTGAGAGCGTTTAAACCTTCTGTAATAGTTGCATATGAGTCCCTCAGTTGTCCTCAGTGTGAAAAGATGGATCTCAAAATCATACAGTCATTGTTGGAAAGGGTTCAAATACACAAAAATGCTGAAAAACTAAAGAATTTGTGGGACCTGAAGAATTTTTTCTTCAGGACAAACAATGAACTCATGAACAACTATCACTAAACAACAACAACTTTTGAATGGGATCATTTTTATAAATTCAGCTATTATGTTCTTTTGTGGACTCTATGTAAACGATTTTTATGTATATCTTATTCAGGTCAGTACTAAATAAAAAAAACAACAACATGCATTTTGTATGATTCCTTTTTTTTTTTTTTTTTTAAATAATTAACATTTTGCAAATTCTGCAAGGTGTACATAAACTTTTGACTTCAACTGTATGTGTCTAACATAATCAAAATGTATTTTTATCCAAGCATATATTTGAATATTTCTATGCTGGTGTCAGCATTGCCATGCATGGGTGAGAAGGACCAAATCTAAGCAAAAAGAAAGAAATAAGTGTTGTGTATGTCAATGCAATCTTTGTTTTCTTGTTTCTACAGCAACAAAGTTTATGCCAAAGGGCGGGTAAACAATCCTCCATTATGTGTCTCAAGGTACGAAATCATCCAGCAGGTAAAAAAATAACCCAAACAATTAATGATGGCAAGAACGAGCAAAACTGGCAAAGGTCAACTTTATCCTTGTGCTTGTAGACACAAACATTTATATTCATTCAAGAGCAGTAAATCACAAAAGGAATGAATGAGGTTTCTGAATTCACCTTTCTGCTCTTATTGAAATGCTTTTAAAGGGGTCCTATTATGCTCTTTTACAAAGTCTTTCTTTTGTTTTGGGTGTGCACTAGAACATGCTCACATGCTTGGTGGTTCGAAAAACACATTATTTTTTCACATAATTTACATTATTACAACAGCTCTCTCCTCAGGATGGCACAAATGGCTCAATTAGTTCTGGGTTTTATAAAGGCCCGCCTTCCAAAAAACAAAATGTGATTGGTTAACAGTCCCACTGCATTGCGACTGGTGAACACCTTAGATGGTGTTTCAGTCCTGCCACGCCCCTTCCCAAAGCAGCAAGTTCTGTGTACAACTGTTAGCGCAAGCTAGATTAAAGTGATTCTTATGTTTTAAATATGGATATATTTCTTACAAACACACATCAGATCGCTAAAGGAGGCTTTTATTGACCCCCTGGAGCCATGTGAGGCATTTTTTTATTATGGATCGATGCACTTGGACTTGTTTTGGACTGATGGAGAGGAAAATCAGTCTATGCCATTCTAAAGTTTGGGAGTGCCAGGATAATTTTTAATATAACTCCGATAACTCCTGCATTTGTCTGAAAGAAGGAAGTCATATACAGTCGTTTTGAGAATGACACAAATATTAGTTTTCACAAAGTTTGCTGCTAAGCTGCTTTTAGATCTTTGTTTCAGTTGTTTCTGTGATGTACTGAAATATAATTACAAGCAAGTTTCAAAGGCTTTTATCGACAATTACGTGACATTTATGCAAAGAGTCAGTATTTGCAGTGTTGGCCCTTCTTTTTCAGGACGTCTGCAGTTCGACTGGGCATGCTCTCAATCAACTTCTGGGCCAAATCCTGACTGATAGCAACCCATTCTTTCATAATCACTTCTTGGAGTTTGTCAGAATTAGTGGGTTTTTGTTTGTCCACCCGCCTCTTGAGGATTGACCACAAGTTCTCAATGGGATTAAGATCTGGGGAGTTTCCAGGCCATGGACCCAAAATTTCAACGTTTTGGTCCCCGAGCCACTTAGTTATCACTTTTGCCTCATGGCACAGTGCTCCATCGTGCTGGAAAATGCATTGTTCTTCACCAAACTGTTGTTGGATTGTTGGAAGAAGTTGCTGTTGGAGGGTGTTTTGGTACCATTCTTTATTCATGGCTGTGTTTTTGGGCAAAATTGTGAGTGAGCCCACTCCCTTGGATGAGAAGCAACCCCACACATGAATGGTCTCAGGATGCTTTACTGTTGGCATGACACAGGACTGATGGTAGAGCTCACCTTTTCTTCTCCGGACAAGCCTTTTTCCAGATGCCCCAAACAATCGGAAAGAGGCTTCTTCGGAGAATATGACTTTGCCCCAGTCCTCAGCAGTCCATTCGCCATACTTTTTGCAGAAGATCAATCTGTCCCTGATGGTTTTTTTGGAGAGAAGTGGCTTCATTGCTGCCCTTCTTGACACCAGGCCATCTTCCAAAAGTCTTGGCCTCACTGTGCGTGCAGATGCGCTCACACCTGCCTGCTGCCATTCCTGAGCAAGCTCTGCACTGGTGGCACTCCGATCCCGCAGCTGAATCCTCTTTAGGAGACGATCCTGGCGCTTGCTGGACTTTCTTGGACGCCCTGAAGCATTCTTAACAAGAATTGAACCTCTTTCCTTGAAGTTCTTGACGATCCTATAAATTGTTGATTTAGGTGTAATCTTACTAGCCACAATATCCTTGCCTGTGAAGCCATTTTTATGCAACGCAATGATGGCTGCATGCGTTTCTTTGAAGGTCACCATGGTTAACAATGAAAGAACAATGATTTCAAGCATCACCCTCCTTTTAACATGTCAAGTCTGCCATTCTAACCCAATCAGCCTGACATAATGATCTCCAGCCTTGTGCTCGTCAACATTCTCAAGACGTTAATTACTGAAATGATCTCAGCAGGTCCTTTAATGACAGCAATGAAATGCAGTGGAAAGTTTTTTTCGGGATTAAGTTAATTTTCATGGCAAAGAAGGACTATGCAATTCATCTGATCACTCTTCATAACATTCTTGAGTATATGCAAATTGCTATTATAAAAACTTAAGCAGCAACTTTTCCAATTTCCAATATTTATGTAATTTTCAAAACTTTTGGCCACGACTGTATACCTAGGATGCATGGAGGGTGAGTAAATAATATGCTACAGTAGTGTTGGTCCTATTGCCAGCCTGCAAGATCACCGATGCATGATATTATCATTATTGTGCTAATTTATTGAATTATTTACATGACCGAAACCAGCTCCAGCATAAGGCTAGTGAAGCTATCTACACTGTATGATGAATAAATCTCTTACCACACACTGCACACATCAATGGCGTGGTTCCGAAGCGGCAACCGATGATCGTCACTCTAGTCTATGCTTGTGTTTACATCAGCCACGGCTCTGATGTGTTTCAACCCTGTATACCGCACACGTCAGTGGCGCGGATGCAGCACGGCTACCGGAGCAATTCGCGGACACTTTAATCAATGCTTGCGTTTATACCAGCCACCCTGCTGCTTGCTAAAGCATCCCAGAAGCGGCTGTCCATGCTACATTGCTAAATTTAGGCTAATCCCCTACCTCTTCCCTCCCACCCACCAACGATTTGAATTTCCGTAGGCGGGATTTATTTTGTGATATCATAGCATCCTGAAAACTAACGCTGTAGTCCAAAAGAGCCGTTCGTTGTAGTTTTTGAAAAGGGATTTTTAAAAAAACTAAATATCTCCCTTTGGAGTGGACTTTGAGATTTGTAACTGTGTCAATGTTTTTTATGCCCAAACATACACTGACTAGAATTCAAAAAGTGAAAAAGCATAATAGGACCCCTTTAAGGAATAAATTTCTCTGACAAAAAATGCTGGCTAGAGGCTTTTGTAAAGTCGTTGCTTACTGATGTTAACTATTCACTACTTTAATGATATCCTTACTACCTTTCTGGGCCTTAAACGTAAAGCAGGTTCAGAAAGCTGTCGCATTTCATCAAAAATATCTTAATTTGTGTTTAAAAGATAAACAAAGGTCTTACGGGTTTGGAACAACATGAGAGTGAGTAATTAATGAGAGAATTAAAATTTTTGGGTGAACTGTCTATTTAGGAATAGTCTCAGATTCAGCTTACAGAACGCCTACAAGCTAGTTATACTGTAAATTATTTTTTACACAACTATCAAAAAAAAAAAAAAACAGCATGTACAATTAACAAACTATGGCTGTTTGCTATATACACTGCCAGTCAAAAGTTTGGAATCAGTAAGACTTTTAATGTAATTTAAATAAGTTGCTAATGCTCATCAAGGTTGTGTTTATTTGATCAAAAAAAGTAATATTTTGAAATATCATTATGATGTAAAATAATGTTCTTCTGTTTTAATATACATTAAAAGTCTAATTTATTTCTGTGATCAAAGCTTCAGTGTCACATGATCCTTCAGAAATCATTCTAACATGCTGATTTATTATCAGTGTTGGAAACAGTTGTATATTGCTTAAGATTTTTTTGGAACCTGTGATTTTTTCAGGACTCTTTGATGAATTAAAAAGTTAAAAAGAACAACATTTATTTCAAATAGAAATAGTTTCTAACAATATACACTAGTGTTCTAAAGTTTGGGGTCAGTAATTGTTTGTTCTTCTTTTTTTGAAAGAAATTAATATTCAGCAAGGATCAGTTAAATTGCTAAAAAGTGCTAGCAAAGACTTAGATTGTTAGAAAAGAATTATATTTTGAATAAATGCTGTTCTTTTTAACTTTTTATTCATCAAAGAATCCTGAAAGAAGTATCCCATTTTTCAAAAGATGTTTGGTAGCACAACAGTTGCCAACATAGATAATTCTAATAATAAATCGGCATATTAGAATGAGTCCGAATTTTTCGTACGAATTTTTCGCACGTTAAAAAATAAATACGACCTCACGTTGTGTCCATCACATTTGCACAGTGCCTCCAAAACTTCAAAAACCATCAAAAAAAGTTCGAATCAGGTTCGATTTTCTGCGTTTTCACATCCGTCGGAAGCATTCTGATAGGAAAGGATGCCAAATACAAAAATTTCGGACTCAGTGTGCAATGACCTTAATAGCTAATAAAAACTTAACTGCATCAAATGAAAAAAAAAAATATTTTAATGTATATTAAAATAGAAACCATTATTTTATATTGTACTAACATTTTGCAGTATGCTTGATTTTTTCTGCATTTTTGATCAAATAAATGCTTCTTTAAAAAACGTATGTCTTACTGATCCCAAATGTTTTAAGCAGCAGTGTATGTCAGTCAGGCGGTCTCTTCCTGTCTAAGCATGTGGTTCATGGCCAGAATAAGCTGCAGTGTGTGACTGTACCAAGGGCCCCCGTTGCTTTTTATATTAGTGATTTTGGACATATACTGTATGAATTCGGTGCACTGGAAACTCCAACAGATTTGTGTATAACATAACAGTGTATGTCATTTCATATAAACACGCAGGCCAGCGGCGCAAATCTGGGTCACATCCAGGCCGCCCATTCCTAAGCTGATGAGATTGGAAATCGCAATGACTTGGTTGTTTATCAATTCTAAAAATGCAACAGACAACTGGAGGCATTTGTTTCTCCAGGGGAGAACAAGAAACTAAAACGGAGTGAGTGGAGCATGAAAGCAGCACATGTACTTGGAATAAAACAGCAGAATAAACAGACAGAGGAAGAGTGCTGGCCATGTGCTGCGAAAGCAGAAGCGATGGAAAGAACAAGTCCTCCAAACACTCGAGTCAATCGTAAAAGGCAGTGCTGGTGTGGTGACATCATTACTCATGAGGCTGCACTTTAAGGCAATGGCATTAACAGACACTACTGAACACCATTTAACTCTAGCATTAATCAACCTCATCTGATATTCATAAGGCTGGCTCAAACTCTTCTGGAGGATTGCTGTTTGGGTCTGAAATACAAGTGCTTCAGACTGAGCTCCAAATCACTTTTACATCTGCCATACTGTGATTCAGCCTCACCTGAAGCGTTTTTACTCTTCAGATTTAAAGGGATAATTTAGTCGAAAATTAAAATGATTCATTATTTACTCATCCTCATGCTGTGCCAAGCATGCAGGTACTTTCCATAGAACATAAAAGAAGGAAATGAATAAGGTTCAGATAATTTCCATACAACTGAATGAAAAATAAAATAAAGTGTCATGTCATTGGTTCTGATTTCAGTTATTAAATTAGAAAAATGTAAGATTTTTTTTTATGTTTTCCATACAACAACATTGAAATCAATTTAAAACATAAAATAATGGAATTGTCATAAAATAATGGAAAAACGGCATGTCATTGGTTCAGATTTAAATAGTTAAATTATAAAAATGTAAGAATTTACTGATGTTTTCCATACAACATTCAAATAAATAAACACAAAATAAAGTGGCATGTCATTGGTTCCAATTTCAATTATTAAATCAGAAAAAAGTCAGAATTTTGTCTTCCATAAACGCAGAATAAAATAAAATAAAATAATAGTGTCATGTCATTGGTTCTGATTTTAATTATTAAATTAGAAAAATCTAATATTTTTCAGATGTTTTAAATACAACATTAACATTATATTAATAATAAAAATTAAATAAGGTGCCATGTCATTGGTTCTGATTTCAATTATTAAATGACAAAAAAGTTGTTTTTACAAATTTTAAAATGTTTTCCATAACAAAAAAATAAATTAAAATAATAATAATAACGCCATGTCATTGGTTCTAATTTCAATTATTAAATGAGAAAAAAGTCAGACTTTTTGGATGTTTTCCATAACCACAAAATAAAATAAAATAAAATAAAATAATAAAATATTGTAATGTCATTGGTTCTTATTTCAATAATTAAATTTTAAAAAGCACACATTTTCAGAAGTTTTCCATAACCAAAATAAAAGAAATAAAAATAAATAACATATAATTGGTTCTGATTTCAGTTATTAAGTTAGAAATATGTAGATTTGTCAATGCCATGTCATTGGTTCTGATTTAAATGGTTAAATTATAAAAATGTTTAACCAAAAAAGATTTTTCAGATGTTTTCTGTACAACATTAAAATAAATAAAAAATAAATAAATGAATACAAAATAAAGTTGCATGTCATTGGTTCTGATTTCAAGAATTTTTTAGATGTTTTCCATAACCACAAAATAAAATAATATTAATATTTAATATTATGTTTTAAATACAAAAACATTAAAATAAATTAAAATAATAAAATTAATAAAAAATAAATAAATAAAGTGCCATGTAATTGGTGATTTAAATTATTAAATAAAAAAAATTTATATTTCAAATTTTCAAATGTTTTCCATAACAAAAACAAAATAAAATGTCATGTCATTGGTTCTGATTTTAATTATTACATTAGAAAAATGTAAGAATTTTTAGATGTTTTAAATACACCAGTAAAATAAAATAAAATAATGATAATATTATTTATAAAAATAAAATAAAGTACATGTCATTGGTTCTGATTACAATTATTACATTTAAAAAAGGTACGAATTGGCAAGTGTTTTCCAAAATAAAATAAAATAAAATAAAATGATAAAATAGTGTCATGCCATTGGTTCTGATTTTAATTAAATTAGAAAAATGTAATTTGTTTTAGATGTTTTAAACACAGAAACATTAAAATAAATTAAAATAATTATATTAATAATAAAAAATTAAATAAAGTGCCATGTAATTGGTTCTAATTTTAATTATTAAATAAAAAAGATATATTACAAATTTTCAAATGATTTCCATAACCAAAATAAAATAAAATGTCATGTCATTGGTTCTGTGATTGGTCATTTTAATTATTACATTAGAAAAATGTAAGCATTTTTAGATGTTTTAAATACAACATGAAAATAAATTAAAATAAACATACATTATGAATTTTCAGATGTTTTCCATAACCAAAATAAAATAAATAAAAATAAAATAAAATAAAATTACATATAATTGGTTCTGATTTCAGTTATTATGATAGAAATATGAATGTTTAGATGCTCTTCATACAACATTAAAATCAATTAAAATAAAATAATCATAAAGTGCCAGTTTTCAGGTGTTGTCCATAACCACAATACAAATGAAATAACATAAAATAACAAAATAAAAATATTAATCAATGTCACTAGTTTTGAATTAATCCTACTAATCTTTTCTGTACAACATGAAAAACAATATAATAATAAAAATAATAATAATAATAATAAGAAGAAGAAGAAGTAAAATACAGTACATAGTGCCACACCATGATTTCAGTTCATTTTTAAAATTAAATTCAATATTCAGTCATTTTTTCATTCCATATTAAAAATAACAGCATGGGGATAATGAACTAATGAATAGTTATTGGATGAATCCTTCCTTTAAAATGCATAATTTTGGTATGAATATTCTGTGCCGCATAAAGATGCCTCCAGACCAGGGGCGTTGCTAGACCCTTTTTACTGGGGCACATGCCCCAGTAAAAATATGCAGTGCCCCAGTAAAATCTCAAATTTGAGTTATAATTTACGTTGATAATCCCAAAATAAAGACATTAAACTACTTGCAACATTGAATTAACGAGTAATGGGGGCCTGTGCCCCAGTAGAGCTTTAGGTCTAGCAACTCCCCTGCTCCAGACTGTTTACAGAACCCCAGACTGAAACCACCCATTCCTAGCCATAAAGACCATCTCCCTCTCATGTGGAACTCCAGACGACAGACACTGTATTAAGCTTACTTAACGATTAGTCAAATGATGAAATAATACAGCATGGAAGAATGAGCATTGTTCTAGGGCTAAATTTAATTACAGCCAGTGGTGCTCAGGCTAATGAGCAATGGCTCCCTTTAGCTCCTCTCTAACTGGGTAAAGCAACAGTGGCCAGTGGGCATGTTCTCTGGGGATGAGTCAAGAGATGATTAAGTAAAAGTCAGAGTACACAAAGAGAATCTTTCTTGAGCTCTCATAAGAATGAATCAAGACTCATTTCATCCGCCTGTTTCTAATGTCAACAGAACCAGGCACAAATCCTAACTCGTTAAATCATACGCTTACAGCCAAGGGCGTAGGAACGATCTGAAAAATGTGGAGGGACATATTATAAACCTTATCAGTCTGGCTCATGAATATTAAGCGGGTCGATGTAATGTTTGCCTAGTGGTCATAACTTAATGTCAAAAAACTAAGAAGTCCTATTAGGATTACTGGTTACATGAAACACTGAGTGTTTTATGTAACATCTTATGTTGTGAAATTAACATTTATTGCATTATTTTAATGTCATGTGTTACCAACAAGATTGGACACTATTGACTTCAACTTAAACCACAGACGCATTTTTCTAAATAACTTCTGTGGCCCACATTGAATTATATTTATTATATATAAGATTGCACAACTCAGCTCCAACTCTAACAACAAGGAACTCAACTAAACCCACTCTATTAAAAAAAAAATGATGCTCGGCCAGTGAGTTGTTGTGCTTCCTTATCGCTTCTCTAGGTCCAGAAGAGCCAGACAGATAAACATGGTCATTGTATACACATATACAGAAATGAACATCAGAGATATTCATGTTACTTCATGTCTGTGAGGCATCTTCTGTTTGCAAGCTGTGAAGTATGAGATATCTTGGCTCTGTTCGTTGGAACAGATATGATATTGATAGTCTGGAGGAGTGCCATTAGACTTAGAAAGCCTGTATTTGTGCTGCAAAAACCCAATCCCATTTCAATTCATTTAAGCAATGACGTCTCAGTATTTATCGTGTGCTGGAAAAAAGAACATGCTCTCACAGTCAAAGCATACAGGCATTTTCATTGCCTCATGGTATTAGTATTCAGCTAATTAAAACGGCCAAGCTTCAGACATTGTGTGTAGGAAGAGAAGCAGAAGCATAGATAAAACAGTATTGCTACGGCTGATCGAAGAAAACAGTCCAGATATTGAGATGGTATGATTAAATGCTGCTACACAACAAAACCCAAACAACTGCAGCTATTGACAAATTAGTATCCAGGAGATTCGCAAAACATGCTCTGAAAAATTCACACTCAAAATTATGCAAATATGTAAGGTTTAACACCCCAGGTTGATAATGTACGATAGTGTTCTAGTGCCACTTAAAAAAAAAAAAAAAGGATTACGAGATTAAAGTAAGAATAAAGTCGAAATTACGAGAATAAAGTTGAAATATTTCTAGAATAAAGTTGAAATTTCTAGAATAAAGCTGAAATTTCGAGAATAAAGCTGAAATTACAAGAATAAAGTCGGAATGTTCAGAGAATAAAGTTGAAAAACTATTAGAATAGAAATATTATTAATAGAAATTATAAATAGAAATATTTAAAAAGTCAAATTTACAGGAATAAAGTTGAAATATTACAATAAAATAGAAATTATGAGAATAAAGTAAACATTTTCTAGAATAAAGTCGAAATGTTTTGAGAAAATAGTCGAAATACTATGAGAATAAAGTCGAAATATTTCGAGAATAAAGCTGAAAAACAACAAGAATAATGTCGAAATATTATGAGAATAATGTCATAATGAAAATAAAGTCAAAATATTTTAAAAAGTCGAAATTACGAGAAGAAAGTTGAAATATTACAAGAATAAAGTTGAAATTATAAGAATACAGTAAAAAAATTCTAGAATAAAGTCAAAATGTTTTGAGAATAAAGTCAAAATACTATGAGAATAAAGCCAAAATATTTTGAGAATAAAGTTGAAAAACTACGAGAACTAAGTTGAAATATTTCAAGAACAAAGTCAAAATATTTTGAGAATAAAGTTGAAATTACAAGAATAAAGTCTAAATTATGAGAATAAAGTCTAAATATTTTGAGAATAAAGCTGAAATTTTACAAGAATAAAGTCGAAATTATGAGAATAAAAGTAAAAAGTTTCTAAAATAAAGTCAAAATGTTTTGAGAATAAAGTTGAAATGACGAGAATAAAGTAAAAAAAAAACTATGAGAATAGTCAAAATATTTAATAAAGTAAAAATTACGAGAATAAAGTAAAAATGTTTCTAGAATAAAGTCGAAATTATGAGAACAAAGTAAAAAGTTTCTAGAATAAAGTCGAAATGTTTTGAGAATAAAGTCGAAATATTTCGAGAAAAGTTGAAAAGCTGTGAGAATAAAGTCGAAATATTTTAAAAAGTCGAAATTACGAGAAGAAAGTTAAAATATTACAAGAATAAAGTTGAAATGACGAGAATAAAGTAAAAAAAACTATGAGAATAGTCAAAATATTTAATAAAGGCAAAATTACGAGAATAAAGTAAAACTGTTTCTAGAATAAAGTCGAAATGTTTTGAGAATAAAGTCGAAATATTTCGAGAAAAGTTGAAAAGCTATGAGAATAAAGTCGAAATATTTTGAGAATAAAGTTGAAATGACGAGAATAAAGTAAAAATTACAAAAAAAAGTCTAAATATTTTGAGATTAAAATTTTAATTATGAGAATAAAATCTAAATTATGAGAATAAAGTCGAAATGTTTTGAGAATAAAGTCAAAATATTTGGAAATTGGAGCACTGGGAGAAATACCGAAATCTCAGCTTTCAGTGGCCTGGCAACTTCTCCCGGTGCTCTCAATCCAGGCCATTTGCATGCATAATATAGCCTATACTCTCAAAATATTATAACTTTAATTTCAATGATTAAAATTTTCTAAACATTTAGACTCGAAATTTCAACTTTATTCTCATAGTATTTTAACTTTATTCTCGTAAGATATTTCAACTTCATTCTTGAAATATTATGACTTTAATCTCATAATCTTAGATTTAAAAAAAATGTGGCACTAAAACGTTGTAATAATGAGCCAAGAAGACAGTAAATAATATGGATCAGTGGATGTCAATTCTGTGATTCTAATTTATTTCTGATGCTCCGGCGTTAAAACGGCAGCTACTATCAGGCTGATTGCAGCTGAGCCCTTAGGATGGGCTGCAGCAATCCATCACTTTGACATTTTGGGAGCAAAGTATAAAAGTTTAATGATGGTTGGAGTGACTCTTTTGACATTTTGTGTTGGTACAAATGTGACTGTATTGCATCCAGAAGTCTAAACTCAGCACTAGTGCTGTGACTCTGACAAAGTGTGACAAAGTGATAGTTTGGCCCAGTGTCCACTGGGTCACGAAGTCATCGAAATCAATTGTGTTGGGTTTATTTTTCCCTGCCTTCCGGTTTGTCTAGACGCATGGGTGACAAAACCATCAAAAGTTGGAGCGGAAAGAACACACCCCGGGCCATACAAGCTTTTCAGCCCAAGCCCTTTGATGAATTTTAACACAGTGTTCCACTTCTGCAAACTTGCTTTGGAGAAGACGGGACTTCTCTCACCCTTTTAGGGACAGCTTTTCAAAGAGCCCTGAGAGTTCCACATCGAAACCTTTGAAGGCTGGTTCTCTCACACCCGCTTTCATCTGTCTCAACCCAGGCAAGCGTCAGGTTTCTCACGGCACACATCATACAGAGAGGAAAGGTACGGCTCATACCTGTAGCCTCGTACTGTTTGTGCTTCAGCTCTCGTTTCCAAGTCTCTGTTGAGAAGGACGAGTCAGAGTGTGTTTTTAAAGGTGTAAAGCTGTGGAACAGAATGGAAATGTTATTCTTTATCTCATTATAAACTCACACCAAAGTCATTTCTGTCTAGATTCAATGTATTGTGAGTAAAAGTCATGATTGGAGTTTGGCTGGTGTCCACCAATCTGTGAGAAATATGCCACCAATTAGACCAGACTGGTTACTGAGGCATGAAGCCTTCGGATGAACTCAAACAAGCTGCTTGCCAACTGTTTGTCTATAGGGCAAGGACACACAGTATACCACAATGTTGAGAGATATGAACAAAACATGCAAAACTCAACATCTTTACGAGCTTTGAGATCTTTTTAAGACTTTGTGTTCCACTCACTCCTATTGATAAGTACGTACAGTACTTTGGCACCACGTCAATTGGCTGATATTAGATATTTAATTGTTTATGCCTATTTTAAGATCTAGATCATCATTTAGCTGTAACCTAAAAAAAGTGATAAATTATGGCACAGTCAAATCTAAAATGTATTCAGACACCTTCAACATTTCTCACAATATCACAGTTTATTCGCTTTAGAAAATGGCACACTTTTAAAAATAAAGATGCTTTACGATGCCATAGAACAACCTTATATCTAAATGATTACATAGATTACCTCATCTAAAGAACCATTCTGTTCCACAAAATGTTCTTTGTGACGAAAGAGGGTTCTTCAGATTATAAAAAGGTAAAAAAAGAGATGATTCTTTAAACAATCTTTAGCTCAATGGTTCTTTGAGGAACCAAAAATGGTTCTTCTATCTCTGGCATAACTGTGAAGAATCTTTTAAGAACCTTTAATATGACAAGAACTCAAATTCGTCTTCAAAATGTCAGACTTTGATAGAACAGTACGTATTGGATTACAATCAACCAAAAATTCAAACTGTTAGTATAACAATATTTACACAAACATTAATACTTTGTTGACCAATTACCAAGCAATGCTTAATTTGGTTCAGTCTGTGTTGTAAAAAGGTCGCATTAGCAATTAAAGAAAAAACACTTAAGCAAAACATGGTCAGGTCAACGTTTCTGAATCATTTTTAGTTCCAAATTTGTACTGGTAGTTCACTGTATGGAGAATATTTGGGTATAATATGTCACAGTTTACTTTATTTTTGCTATCCTCACTTACATCAATTAACTATAGTGCCCTGCACTCACTAGTAAAAAACAAAAAAATATATCTGGTGTCTGAATAATTTGTGGTTTGACTGTAAATAGTTAACCTTTTAAAGTCAACATGAAGTGGAATTTCATCTATTTTCTAAATGCATGTTATTAATCTTACAGTGAACAATTAATCAGATTTATTTATTTAGCTTGTAATCAAAACAACATAACTCAACATAACTCAATCTTCTGGTAAAACAACTGACTACTTCTCTGGAGATGTATGATGGATATCATTTACATGTGACTGCAAGCTCACAATCAGATTTGCCTCCATCCAATCATCAACTAAATGCATAAAACCATGTCCCTGCCACATTTTTTTTCTTTTTGAATATCTGTTTCCCTTAGATTTAAGAACACTATATTTAGAAGGGCTCTGTTAAGTCAATTTAAGTTAATTAAAAAAAAACTTGATGTAACTTTTAAATGTGCATTACATTTCTTTCTGTATCTTATATTTAATACAATAGTGTAAATGCATAATCTTAGGACATTTATTGGACATAACATGGCCAACACTTTTCAATTGCGGTACAATTTTATATATTCATGCAAATTCAAAGTCTTGAGAGTGTAAATGTAAGCATTTGCAAAGCATATCAAATTTTTTTTGTTTAACTCTAACCTGCAAATTTGAAGGGATAGCTGATCTTCAGAATACAAATTAAGATATTTTTGATGAAATCCGAGAGCTTTCTGACCCTGTATAGGCAGCAACACAACTACCACATTCAAGGCCCAGAAAGGTAATAAGAACATTATTATAATAGCCCAGGTGACATCAGTGGTTCAACCATAATGTTATGAAGCTACAAGAATACTTTTAGTGCTCAAAATAACAAAAATATCAACTTTATTCAACAATTTTCTCTCTGCTGTGTGTGAATGTGGTTGTTTTGCTGTCTATGCAGGGTCAGAAAGCTCTCGAATTTCATCAAAAATATCTTAATTTGTGTTCTCAAGATGAATGAAGGTCTTACAGGGTTGGAACGACATAAGGGTGAGTAATTAATGACCGAATTTTCATTTTTGGGTGAACTAAGCCAGATTGTGTGGGTCAAGAAAGCAAAGCAGATTGTAAATGTTAGCATTTTGAATTGATATTATTGGTGCACGCATATTCCCACCTTAGTAACACTGCACTATAAGGATGAGGGCATTGTGAAGTGTTGGTTTGCCGTATTCCCTACAGAGAACCCTGAATGCAGACCGCAGTCTCTGATGAGCCTGGATGAAAAAAGGTAGCGTCACTACAATGATCAGCAGAATGCTGAGAGAACAAGACATGCGGTAATCTCTCAACACCTATGAATGAGCACACATTCCTTGCTCACATTCAGATCACAAAGAGCTTCCTGACAGCACCCCGCCACTCACATTTGTGCTGTAGAAAAATGTATCGGCTGGTGCTTTTGGTTACTCTGAGTACTCTCAGAACATGGGACCGGGAGGAGTGCTTTCCCCGAATCCCTGACAGCTATAGAGGTGTCAGGGAAAAACGCTCCTGCAAAGGGATCATTAGGCAGGAGAGGAAGGTACCTGCACAGCGGGATGACAAATGTCTGTAAGGGGAGAGCAGAAGGAACCATCTGAGACAGCGTTTATCAGCCGAGTCAGCCTGAGAATCCTTAATGCACTTTTAAATCATTGCTTCTTAACTGCAATTTGCCACAGGGAGAGAATCATTACTTTCCGATATAAAGCAAAGTTTACCACAGGACTGGAATACAGAGGATGGTTCAGGAAAAGCCACTATTCTCAACTCCTATTTGTTAAAGAGAGGCATGAGATCGATGGTACATTAATGTAGCAAACTTGGAATCTCCTCTGCTCATTGGGATTCAATGGGATTGCAAAGGGACTCCCTGAATGATCTATGCTTTGAATGCTAACATTGGTTTTAGCATGAGCAATTATTGTGACAGCTGGCAATAAACAGCTGTAGCTCAGCAGCTTAGAGGATATGCATCGGATATTATAATGTTTGAGCAAAAAGCACAGGTTTGAATGTGAGCCATTGCTACTGCTCACCTACACCTTTTTTAATAAATGAATACAAATTGACAATTTGTATACTTTTTAACCTCAAATGCTCGTCTTGTCTCATCTCTGCGCAGCACATGCGGAGTCTGTGTGATTCGGGGAAATACAGTTAGGGTATGTCTAAAAACTCCAATCTCATTTATGTCTATGTCGGTACTTTTGCAGCGATCTAAGGCGATTTTGAATAGGGGTGGGAATCTTCAGACACTTCACGATCCGATCCGATTCCGATTCTGGGAGTCACGATCCGGTTCCAAAACGATTCTTGATCTACATTTTTTCCTCAATTAATTCTTCTGCTGTGCAAATACAACTTTACAATTTTAAAAACATGTAAAATTGCAGTTTCTATGCTTTTTGTTTATAGTTGGAATCTCTGTAAAAGTAGGTGTGTCAATCTTCACTGGTTTCAAGATTCAATTTAATTACTGTTTTCATTATCAACTAATTCACTAGTTCGCTTTTGCATATAATAAACAGCGTAAAAGTTAAGCGTGTTTGGCATGCTGTCCGGGAGAGGGCTCCGAGCTCGGTAGTCATTCCCGAGCCCGGGGCACTCCCCCTGCCCAGGGAGAGGGGTCCGAGCTCGGCCTTTGGCCCGAACCCAATAGCGCTCCCCCCCTTTGCTGGAGGTGAAGAAAAATAAAAAAAGGGGGGGTGGGAGGGATGCTGGAATCAGAGATAGCTGAAGGTAGGATTGCTTGGTTATTTAAAGGGACTGTAGTAATTGGATAGGGAGAGTGATTGGATAGGGAGTGATTGCTGATGATGAATTGGCCGTGTTAATTATCTGCGCGAGCTCCTCCTGAAATTTGTTAATGAAACATCACTTCACTAGTTCGCTTTTGCATATAATAAACAGCGTAAAAGTTAAGCGTGTTTGGCATGCTGTCCGGGAGAGGGCTCCGAGCTTGGTAGTCATTCCTGAGCCCGGGGCACTCCCCCTGCCCAGGGAGAGGGATCCGAGCTCGGCCTTTGGCCCGAACCCAATAGCGCTCCCCAAAGTGCAAGATAACTGCAGGACAGCAGCCAGGTGGCCCCCAAAAAAAGCTTAACTTGGGCTGGAGGGATGCTGGACGATTAGCAGCGGGGAAGCGCGGGAGGAGCTGCTGCGGGCCCTGCTAGGGAAGGAAAAGCAAAGAAAACCTTATGTGGGGGAATGAAGAATGGCGTTCTCTTGGGGGTGGGTACTGCTGCGGCGTAGGGGAAACATGCTAGGTGCTCTGGGATGAGTGGGCTTTGCTGTGCTAAAGGGGACTGAGCGGGGGCTGCCGCGTGAGCGGGTATTGCTGCGTGAAAGGGGAATAAGCGGGGCGCTCTAGTCAGAGCGGGCATTGCTGCTGCATGGGAAAATAAGCAGGGCGCTCTAGTCAGAGCGGGCATTGCTGTGTGAAAGGGGAATAAGCGGGGCGCTCTAGTCAGAGCGGGCATTGCTGCTGCATGGGAAAATAAGCGGGGCGCTCTAGTCAGAGCGTGGGCGGGTCCCTGCCGCGGCGGCGGCGGCTTGAAGAGGCGGTGGCTGGCTCTTCGCCGGCGTGAGAGGCGGTCTCCCGCCTGGGAGATCGAGGAGGAAGGCTGAGGCTGGGAGCTGCGGCGTGGCCCGAGCCGGGCGACGGCCTTTTGCTGCGTCTCGGCGTGGAGTATGGAGCGCCGCGGTCCGCGCGCGCTCTGCGAGCAGCCTTGGAGGGAGGCGTGGATTTTGGTTTCTCCCTCGGTTGGAGGGATTCGTAGAGGCCGAGAAGCTCGGCTTTCGAAGCGCGGCGGGGAGCGACGACGCTGGTGCTGGCGAGCGCTTTGCGGAGCCCCGCCACGGTCCATTTCCCCTTTGCTGGGGCGGAGGAGAGGGCCGAAGCGTATGAGGACGCTGACGAAGACGTCTGACGCCTGGAAGGTGGTGGAGAAGGCGTGATCTGGCGTCTTGGAGAGCGGGCGGCGGCGGTGCGAGAGGGCCTGCGGCCCCGCGATGCAGCCGCGGGCTCGCTTGTGGGGTCCTGCGGAGCGTTGGTGGGCTCGACGGCAGGACTATCAGAGTCCGTGGAGTAATCCTCGGGAGGCGTTTCGGTCTCGGAGATTTTCGCAGCGATGCTGGAATCAGAGATAGCTGAAGGTAGGACTGCTTGGTTATTTAAAGGGACTGTAGTAATTGGATAGGGAGAGTGATTGGATAGGGAGTGATTGCTGATGATGAATTGGCCGTGTTAATTATCTGCTCCTCCTGAAATTTGTTAATGAAACATCACATATCACCATGCTCACATTCTCAGTTTTCAATAGTACTCCACATGGCTACATTTTCATATGTTTTATATCACATTTATTTTGTGCCAATTTTACTTTTTTTTTTTTTTTTTATTATATAAGCAATGCACTTTTTAAAACAATTTCTTATTTAAAATAAGTGTTCTTTAGGTATCCGAAAGTTTACAGACAATAATTTTTCTTTTTTCCTCAGCATTACTGCCATTTTATTATTAGCTACTGATGAGATCATAGACAGGCAGCTTTAACAGGCTGCATTCAAACTAATGCACAGCAGTGGCGAGCGGTGACTTTTTTTTTTTTACCAGGTATGCTGAGTGCTAAAACCACCAGTAATACCAAAAATAATATCTTTAGATTATTTAGAAACCAATAAAATCAGAGACGAAATCATATTTTAATATTTCATCTTTTTCCTGTTTGTTTTTATTTAAAAAAATATATACATTTTATATAGGCTTTTTTTTTAGTGGACTTTAAAATTTTGAATTGTTGAGAATTTATGAAAATATACAGTTAGGATGTTTATTCCGCGGACAGCTTACCCCGCGAATGAAATCACGCGCATACAGAGAATGCGCATCAATTCTGAGAAGTCGAGAAAGAGAATCTGTTTGCTCGGAAGATTCCATCTCAAATAAGGGATCAATTTATAATTATAAATTAATAAATATTAATTAACACGTGAATGCATTCTCTCTGACAGCCCGGGTATGCGGAGCAGCAGCTTATAATGGACGGAACGCCACTTATGCACAGATCTATTTCGATATATCAGATGTTTTGTCCTGCTCTGAAAACATAACTGACTGTATGTACAGTTTCGTTTAAAACTATTCCAAAATGCAAGTGCATTTAACCGCATCCGCAATCGAGCTTTAGGAACGAACAAACACAAAGCGCACGTGAAAGTCTGTCAGTGCATCTAATAGTACTGCATTCCAGACGGCATAAATGAAAGCAAATCTCAAGTAAAACACGGCAGATGGAAACACACACTGTCAAGCAATGCACACGTGTCTCACAGTGCAAATTCGGTGCAATGAAGCCTGCCGCGTCTCTAGCGCGCACACGTGCCATATACGGAAAAAAAAACAAGCTCAGAATCGATTCTGAAATATTAGGAATTGATTCAGAATCGTTGAAGAGAGAATCACGATGCATCGGAGAATCGATTTTTTTCTCCCACCCCTATTTTGAAGTTAGGTAAGAAAACAAGATGGGAGTTTTTAGACATACCCTAACTGTATTTCCCCAAATCACACAGACTCCACATGTGCTGCGCAGAGATGAGACAAGACGAGCATTTGAGGTTAAAAAGTATATAAATTGTCAATTTATTTTGAAAATAACCGATCGTTTCGCTAGATAAGACCCTTCCTCCTCGTCTGGGATCATTTAGAGCCTTTTGAAGCTACATTTAAACTGCATTTCGGAAGTTCAAACTTCGGGGCGCCATCCATATCCATGATAAAGAGAGAAATCCTGAAATGTTTTCCTCAAAAAAACAATTTCTTTACGCCTGAGGAAAGAAAGACATGAACATCTTGGATGACAAGGGGGTGAGTACGTTATCTGTGCATTGTTGTTATGAAAGTGAACTAATCCTTTAAAGAATCCTGCATCTATTGTGTATGCACGAGAAACTTTCACATGCTGACGAGAAACTATTGTGTGCACACAACAAACTATTGTGTGGGCACAAGAAACTTTCATGTGCTTACAAGAAATTTTCAGGTGCTTACGAGAAACTATTGCATGCTCAAGAGAAATGATTGCGTGCAGGACAAATTATTGTGTGGGCACAAGAAACTTTCATGTGCTCACAAAAACGATTGCGTACTCACAATAAAAATTACGTGCTCACGAGAAACTTTCCTGTGCTCATGAAAAAACTTGCACATGCTCACAAGAATGTAATGCATGCCCAAAATAAACTATTGCGTGTTTACAAGAAACTATAACGTGCTCACGAGAAATTATTGTGTGCACAAAACAAACTATTGTGTGGGCATGAGAAACTTTCATGTGCTCACAAGAAACTATTGCATGCTCAAGAGAAATTATTGTGTGCACAAGAATCTTTTATGTGCTCACAAGAAACGATTGCACATTCACAAGAAACTTACATGCTCACAAGAATGTAATGTGTGCCCAAAAGAAACTATTGTGTGTTTACGAGAAACTATAGCGTGCTCACGAGAAATTATTGTGTGCACACAACAAACTATTGTGTGGGCAATCTTTTATGTGCTCACGTGAAACGATTGTGTGTTCACAAGAAACGATTGCGCATTCACAAGAAACTTACATGCTCACAAGAATTTAATGCATGCTCACAAGAAATTATTGTGTGCATGACAAACTTGTGTGGGCATGAGTAACTTTCATGTGTTCACAAGAAACTATTGTGTGCTCACAAGAAACTCGCATGCTCACAAAAAACGAGAAACGATCGCATACTCACAAGAAACTTTCACATGCTCAAAATAATCTAATGCAATCCCACAAGAAACTATTGTGTGTTTATGAGAAACTAGCATGCTCACAAGAAATTTTTGTGCACACGACGACATACTATTATGTGGGCACGAGAAACTTTCAGGTGCTCACGAGAAACTGTTGCATGCTCAAGAGAAATTATTGTGTGCACGAGAAACTTGCATGTGCTCACGAGAAACGATTGTGTGTTTACGAGAAATTATTGCACGTTCACGAGAAACTTACATGCTCACAAAAAACTTTCACATGCTCACGAGAAACGTTTACATGCTCACAAAAATTTAATGCATGCTCAGGAGAAATTATTGTGTTCACGACAAACTTGTGTGGGCATGAGTAACGTTCATGTGTTCACAAGAAACTATTGTGTGCTCACAAGAAACTCGCATGCTCACAAAAAAGAGAAACGATTGCATACTCACAAGAAACTTTCACATGCTCAAAATATTCTAATGCAATCCCACAAGAAACTATTGTGTGCTTACGAGAACCTAGCATGCTCACAAGAAATTTTTGTACACACGACGACATACTATTATGTGGGCACGAGAAACTGTTGCATGCTCAAGAGAAATTATTGTGTGCACGAGAAACTTGCATGTGCTCACGAGAAACGATTGTGTGTTTACGAGAAATGATTGCACGTTCACAAGAAACGATTGCACGTTCACGAGAAACTTACATGCTCACAAAAAACTTTCACATGCTCATGAGAAACGTTTACATGCTCACAAAAATTTAATGCATGCTCAGGAGAAATTATTGTGTTCACGACAAACTTGTGTGGGCATGAGTAACTTTCATGTGTTTACAAGAAACTATTGTGTGCTCACAAGAAACTCGCATGCTCACAAAAAAACGAGAAACGATTGCGTACTCACAAGAAACTTTCACCTGCTGGCGAGAAACTGTTGTGTGCTCACGAGAAACTTGCATGTGCTCACGAGAAACGATTGTGTGTTTACGAGAAATGATTGCACGTTCACAAGAAACGATTGCACGTTCACGAGAAACTTACATGCTCACAAAAAACTTTCACATGCTCATGAGAAACGTTTACATGCTCACAAAAATTTAATGCATGCTCAGGAGAAATTATTGTGTTCACGACAAACTTGTGTGGGCATGAGTAACTTTCATGTGTTTACAAGAAACTATTGTGTGCTCACAAGAAACTCGCATGCTCACAAAAAAACGAGAAACGATTGCGTACTCACAAGAAACTTTCACCTGCTGGCGAGAAACTGTTGCGTGCTCACGAGAAACTTGCATGTGCTCACGAGAAACGATTGTGTGTTTACGAGAAATGATTGCACGTTCACAAGAAACGATTGCACGTTCACGAGAAACTTACATGCTCACAAAAAACTTTCACATGCTCATGAGAAACGTTTACATGCTCACAAAAATTTAATGCATGCTCAGGAGAAATTATTGTGTTCACGACAAACTTGTGTGGGCATGAGTAACTTTCATGTGTTTACAAGAAACTATTGTGTGCTCACAAGAAACTCGCATGCTCACAAAAAAACGAGAAACGATTGCGTACTCACAAGAAACTTTCACCTGCTGGCGAGAAACTGTTGCGTGCTCACGAGAAACTTTCACATGCTCAAAAGAATCTAATGCATGCCCACAAGAAACTATTGTGTGTTTACGAGAAACTAGAATGCTCACAAGAAATGATTGTGTGCACACGACATACTATTATGTGGGCACGAGAAACTTTCAGGTGCTCACGAGAAACTGTTGCAAGCTCAAGAGAAATTAATGTGTGCATGAGAAACGTTCATGTGCTCCGAGAAACGATTGTGTGTTTACGAGAAATGATTGCACGTTCACGAGAAACTTACATGCTCACAAAAATTTAATGCATGCTCATGAGAAATTATTGTGTTCACGACAAACTTGTGTGGGCATGAGTAACTTTCATGTGTTTACAAGAAACTATTGTGTGCTCACAAGAAACTTGCATGCTCTCAAAAAACAAGACACGTTTGTGTACTCACAAGAAACTTTCACCTGCTGGCGAGAAAATATTGCGTGCTCATGAGAAAATTTCACATGCTCAAAATAATCTAATGCATGCCCACAAGAAACTATTGTGTGTTTACGAGAAACTTTCATGTGCTCACAAAAAACTTTCAGGTGCTCACAAGAAACTGTTGCATGCTCAAGAGAAATTATTGTGCTCATGAGAAACAATTGTATAAGTGTTAATAAGAAAAAAATAGCATGTTCGTGAGAAACTTGTATGCTTACAAAAACTTTCACATGCTCACAAGAATCTAAAATGTGCTCACAAGAAACTTGTGTTTATGAGAAACTATAGCGTGCTCACGAGAAATTGTGTGCATACAACAAACTATTTTGTGGACATGAGAAATGAATGTGATCACTAGAAACTTGCATGATCACAAGCAACTATTGAGTGCTCACAAGACACTATTGTGTACTCACGAGAAACTACTGCATGCTCAAGAGAATTTATTGTGCGCACAAGAAACTTTCATGTGCTAATGAGAAACGATTGTGCACACAAGAAACTTTCACGTGTTCACAAGGAACTATTGTGTGTGCACAAGAAACTTTTGCATGCTCACTAGAAAGTATTGTGTGCTCACGAAACTTTCACGTGTGCACAAGAAACTTTTGCGTGCTCATGTGCTATAATGTCTGGTTTATGTAAACTATATCCTATTTCCTTTGTGCATCACTGCAGTTTTACTGTGAAGAAAAAAAAAAGAGTATGGAGATGAATGATTAATTAATTTATGCACATGAATTAAGATCTATTTGTTATTTGGCTTTCTTTAGGGCAGTATATCTCTAATACCATGACCAGAAATCTTTTTTTTTAAAGCAATTTTTTTTTTTTTTGCAAAGGTCCCTTTAAAGACTCCATAGTGTCTGCAATCATAATGACATAAAATTGTTGGCTGTAAATAAATAAATAAATAAATAAATAAATAATGTGTTAAAGGAGAATTCAGGCAGGCCTTTACATTTCACTGACACGCCAATGTTGTCCACCTACGATTTCCTGCCCCATCTTTACTGTCCTTGTTCAATAATAAAATATATATATATTTATTCTTGTTGTGCTGCTGATGAATCACACCAAATGCCAAATGTTCATCTGTGACTATAAATGGAATCAAAGAGCTGCACAAGTCTGAAAAGTAACAGAATGTTCATCGAGGCTCAAACCAAGGCTATATACACTACAGAAAGCCATTCAAATATTTAAGGTAACTCTTCTGATCCCTGAAGGGTGATTCAGGTAAGCTTATATACTGCATAGAAAAATTACATCAGCTGTCTTTGCTTAGATCAAATTTATGTTTGCCGTTCATCATGATAAAGCCACCTGCAACATAAAATTGAGCTTGTAAAACACGGATGTACACTTTAGTGATTCATGGGGCTCTCAAGCATAATGAGAAGCATAACAGTTGTGTTATATAGATGTGAAGCTGCTACCGTCACAAACACACACACTCACGCATAGTGATCTAAGCGGCTGTCAGGAGCCAGAGGGAAGGCCCCGCTCTGAGAGCCCAGCAGTGCTATCTCTCGCTCTCTGGGAGGTCTGACTTCCTGCCAAGGTACAGAGCTAAAGAGATACACTCAGCAGTAATGTGCACTGAGACCTGAGCAGACCCATGCGGATAAGAAGCGCGAGGTAAGATTCTTATACAGACGAGGGTCCTGTTTACGCGTGTGTGTTGTCCAAATCCGCCGTATCTGGATGCTCTGGTCTCTCTTCGCTTCCCCCACTGTGGATGAAAGAGCAAGTAAAAATAGAACAGAGACCAAGCGTGCACCTGTGGGCCCCAGCCTACTTAGCGCTGATCAGCAGAGCCGGGGACACGCGGCTCTGGGCAGGGGCTGGAGCTCGAGGAAAAGACAGGATGAAAGAAGAAACGAGCGAGGGACTGTAATTAGAGTGGAAGCCACGCTGAGGCTCAGAGAGCGAATCAGACTGGAGACGTCAAGCGCTCAGCTGAGTCTCACACCTGCGCTAGAAGACGTTCCAGCATGGCTGCATGGCGCTTACTTAATGAACAGCTAACGTAATCCCCATCAGCCTCAGGAGGCAATCTTATGACCCCACCAATCAGATGGGCCTGAAATAAGGAAGAAAATAATGCCCATTGTACCATGGTACAATATATATATATATATATATATATATATATATATATATATATATATATATATATATATATATATATATATATATATATATATATATATATATATATAAAACTTTCATTAATATTAAAGCAAAACATTAACCAGTATATATTATTGTCATGTTATGGCTGATAACCAATAAATTAAAATTCTAAACTATTTTGCCTAAATCAATCAAATCAATCGATTGACAAACACTAAAAAACTAAATTCAATTTAGATTTATTAAATATTCTATTTAATTGTGCTATTAAATTACATTATTAGTGTTTTTAAATATTAACTTTAAGTGTTAAATGACCGCAGGGTAATCTAAACATATTCTGAACCAGCACACCACATGTTCCTGAATGATTTAGTGCTTCTGAATTAATCAGTTGAGTGAAAGATTCAACGACTCATTCATAAAGCCAGCCACTTGATTTGTTTCTAAATAAATCAGTGTTTTTGAATGAATCAGCTGAGTGAATGATTTAATGATTCACTCCTAAAGCAGCCACTTGATTTGTTTCTGAATGAATCTGCATTTTAAATGAAATAATTGAGTGAAAGATTCAATAGCTTACTCATAAAGCCAGCCACTTGATTTGTTTCTGAATGAATCAGTGTTTTTGAATGAATCAGTTGTGCAAATTATTCAATGACTCAATCATGAAGCCACCCACTTGATTTGTTTCTGAATGAATCTGTGTTTTTGAATGAGTCAGTTGAGTGAATGATTCAGTGACTCACTCATAAAGCCAGCCACATGATTTGTTTCTGAATGAATCAGTGTTTTTGAATGAACCATTTGTTTGAATTATTCAATGCCTCAATCATGAAGCCAGCCACATGATTTGTTTCTGAATAAATCAGTATTTCTGAATGAATCAGTTGAGTGAATGATTAAATGACTCACTTATAAAGCAGCCACTTGATTTGTTTCTGAATGAATCAGTGTTTTTGAATGAATCAGTTGAGTGAATGATTAAATGACTCACTTATAAAGCCAGTCACTTGATTCATTTCTTAATGAATCAGTGCTTTTGAATCAATCAGTTGAGTGAATGATTCAATGTTTCACTCATAAAGCAGCCACTTGATTTGTTTCTGAATGAATCAGTGTTTCTGAATAAATCAGTTGAGTGAGTAAGTTGAAGTTGAAGTTAGAGGCATGTGATTCTAATATTAGTTTGTGAACAATAAAATGTCTTTACAATCTGTTTGCAGAGGGAAAGTTAATGTCATTGTTTTTTGATTATTATTGCTTTTGATTATCATCTCCACTCATGTGAATATTGCAGTTCTTCATCAACACAAAAGATTATTTACATGCATTTTTAAAGTAATGCCAGTTTAAAATGTAAAAATAATTTACTTGCAAGCTGTTCTGATGTATGTTTGATGATAGGATTAAAACACATTTTCTGAACCAACCATGCCATTTTAGCTTCCTTATACAAGCCTCTTTTGTGGAGTGTTGTGACTCTTGTTTTACGAAACTCGTACCCAAACGCTCCGCATCGCAAGTGCAAAGATGTACCAGTGAACATAAGCAAGTTTAATGCATCTGAAAAGCCATAGGGAGTGAATTGTGTTATGCGAACTGCAATAAGTATTAGTTTACACTATGGTAGAAGTGTTTTGAGGTCGTAAGAAACAAAAATAAGAAACAATAATAATCATAAACAATCTGCCACTGTAAACATATTTGTCTTAAAAGTAATACAAATTGGTGGTGTTTTACTGGCTCTAATGTTCATTTCACCTGAAAACTGCAGTGAAACACACTGTATGTATAGGTTCATTTTTGCAGTTTTGCACAAAAGTAGGCAGTTACATATTTCCATTTCCATTGCACTGTGTTGCAAAGAGCTGTCATAAGGTAGTGTACTGTGGTCCTGCCTGAGAAAAGCATAAAACAAAACTACTAAAACTAAACTGAAATAAAAATGAAAACTGAAAATAAAGCTACTTCAAAGATAAACACTCCAGTATATAAATCATAGCAAAATAACACCGTATCACCCTTTCAAATTTAGATACTGCAAACAAATTGAAAGGATATTAGATTTACTGTGGATGGAGTCTGCAAAGCACTAAAAAGTGCACATATAAATACAGGAAAATCAGTGCTTCAGACAACACTGGCAACCTAATCAAATATCTTCTATTGGTAAATGGAATCATTACAGTACAGCATTCAAATAAAATCTATATATAAAGCAACACTGTTTACGTCATTAGGCTGGCTATTTTCTGCATAACACATTATAGCCGATCCCTTTGAGCAGGCCTATTAACAGACAAAATACAAAATTACCAGCTCAGCCGTAACTAACGACAATGAGGTCCGCCTTGTGCATTATGTACATTTGCAAATTGCTGACCGTGTGCACAGGACAACAAATTAAGCTTTTATAAGAGATGGGCAAAAAAGAGCCAGGCACCTTTTTGTCAAAGCAAGAAAAGCATCAAGCCAACAACACACTTACACTGACAGTATTTTATGTCCACACAGGTGATTCTACAAGATTTTTGTGATGTGTAATGAGAAAAGCAGCAGAGATTAGCTGACTGTTAGAGAAAGCTGCAACTGGACAACGTCCATAGGGAGAAATGCACTGTATGATAGAAATAATGCACTGCGGCTACAGATGATTCATCAAAGAGAAAGAGTATCTCACAGGAAATGATTAGACTAAAAAAGGGTTCTGCAGAGAGAACAAATTATTTAATTGATGTATCATTCAATTTTAATTACTTTTCTTTGTTTTGCACTGGTTTGCACTACAGAAAAGAATTAAAAGAGCGCCACGCATCAAACAAGCAAAAGAATATTGTTTCTGGTAGGCCTGTGCATTTAATCGAAATTCAGTTGGTACAAAATTAATTAGTCTTAATTAACACAGGAATATTTGTAGCAATGGCCAAAAATACATTGTATAGGTCAAAATGATAAAATTTTCTTTTATGCCAAAAATCATTAGGATCTTAAGTAAAGATCATGTTTCATGAAGATATTTTGTACATTTTCTACTGTAAATACAGTACAGACCAAAAGTTTGGGCACACCTGAATGAGAAGGTGTGTCCAAACTGTTGGTCACAGTTAGTTTTGCCAGAGAGATAAGGTAATTTGATGTCATTTGATTTTCCTGTTTTATAATAAAAGCTCCATTTTGCTTGTCAAAAATACGTGCTCGGTTTTAATGTTACTTAAAATGGGGTGGAATTAAATGAGTAGCAAAACTTTAGTCTATGATTAGCTCACCTCACCTCTATCTACTGATTCGGTAAGTGGTCACTTGACAAAAGAACAAACGACTCGAACCTGAACACTCGACAGATTAACTAATCAATTCTCTTTCCGGCTCAGACAGCATAGGTTAAAGGAGTAGTTCACTTTCAGAAAAAAATGTACAGAAAATGTACTCACCTCCTTGTCATTTAAGATGTTAATGTCTTTCTTTCTTCAGTCGTAAGGAAATTGTGTTTTTTGAGTAAAGCGTTTCAGGAATTTTCTCCATATAGTGGACTTTTATGGTGCCCGATAATTTGAACTTCCAAAATGCAGTTTAAATGCAGTTTCAAAGGGCTCTAAATGATCTTAAAACATTTATAACTTGTATACTTTTTAATCTCAAACACACGTCTTGCAGAGCTAGACAAGATGAGCATTTGAGGTTAAAAAGTATATAAATAGTTTTTTCTCTTTTAGAAAATAACCCATCGTTTTGCCATTTTGGAAGTTCAAACTCAGGGGCACCATAGAAGTCCATTATATGGAGAGAAATCCTGAAATGTTTTACTCAAAAAACATAATTTCCTTATGACTGAAGAAAGACAGACATAAACATCTTGGATGACAAGGGGGTCAGTACATTATCTGCAAATCTTTGTTCTGAAAGTGAACTACTCGTTTATTCTTATGGGGCTGTCACGTGATGAACGAACGACTCGAAAAACCCGAAGTATCGAAACAGGTGAACTAATACCAGTACAGAACCTAAAGGATGTCGCGGACAAGTAAAGTGAACTTTTAGCTTAAGATGCGTACCTAAACGGTCACATACACGCAAACATATGCCAAAATGTGGCGTTTGACGATTATTTGTGTAAACCTTTGTCAGTTATGTCTCAAATACGTGTGTAACAGTATATTGGATCCGTGCAGCTCTTAAAGTGGCCACAAGTAATATTCCTTCTGCCGTCTCTGTGCTTAATGTTAATCAAACAACAAAAGAAAAAGAAAAAATCATTCACTGCTCCTGACGTAGGGACTTTTATAAGAAACAACGCATGTTTAATTCTTACAGTGAAGTCTATGCTGTTTTATTTTACATTCAATTGATTACATTTACCCCCCAATAAACTTGCCTTGCCTATCTACTTACCCCCAGGGCATCCAACATGTAGGTGACTTTGTTTCTTCAGTAGAACACAAACAAAGATTTTTAACTCAAACCGTTGCAGTCTGTTAGTCATTTAATGGCAGTGAATGGGCACCAAACCTTTGAAAGTGAAAAAAAAAAACATGCACAGACAAATCCAAAATAAACCCTGCGGCTCGTGACGATACACTGATGTCCTAAGACACAAAACGATCGTTTTATGTGAGAAATTGAAAAGCTTTTATATCATTTTTTTTATCTTTGATACACAGCAATATCCAACTGTCCTGAGCGCATGCTCAGTATCCGGCGTGTTAGATGTGTACATGCTCATGCAAAATAATATAAATACTGTTTAGTTTCTCACAAAAACTGATCATTTCGTGTCTTAGGACATCAATGAATCGTCATGAGCCACAGGGTTTAATTTGGATTTGTCTGTGCATGTCTCTGTGTTTTTTTTTTACTTTCAAAGGTTTGGTGCCCATTCACTGCCATTGTATGACTAACAGACTGCAACGGTTTGAGTTAAAAATCTTTGTTTGTGTTCTACTGAAGACACCTACATCTTGGATGCCCTGGGGGTAAGCAGATAAACATCAAATTTTCAATTTTGGGTGAACTATCCCTTTAAATAATCATGATTACAATATTGACCAAAATGATCATGATTATGATTTTTGCCATAATCGAGCAGCCCTAGTTTCTGGGAATGATGGGGATGTTTTATTTTCTGAGCCAATGATGAACACAAAACATTTCTCTTTTATGTTTGTTCACCCCGTCTAGACTCTTAAATGGCATTTGATAATGAATCCAGTTGCGAGATTAATACAGTCCAGTGTGCTGTTTATTGATGCAGAGCAGAGCTCAGGATGTAGGGCTTATATAATGAAGAACAACAGGACAAGAGATGGCCTCGTCTGTGGCGTCTGAGGCTGTGCGGACACGGCTCGTCCAGTCAGCATGCTGAGTGCTCCAGCCTTCATTTATCACTTTGGGTGAGAGGTCAGCTTCGCCCTGGTTTCACAGCCTTTCAATAGGACTTTTATTACCACGGATCGCTCTCGAAGCGTGGCCCGCATAACCAACAGCACAATCTGCAGATGGGAAGCTGGTGGGAATCGCTCGAGTTCGGCTCTGTGTTTACGAGCACGCCTCCCTTTTCTAAAGCTCCAGCCGGGAAAAAATTCTTAGGGGGGAGATCGATGCCTGAGGAAAACAACAGGCGCATTTGGACATTCTGATGTCCGCCCGCTGTTCCAGATTAGAGGAGGAATCTAGTTATCTCTATTTGTATCTGCTCAATCTCTTCCTGCATTCGAGATCACACGGAAGACAGATGGAGCAGGTATTCAGTGTGAGCACCTTAATGACTTCATACAGGCTGAAAGAGCTGTTCCCTGATGTTTCATATCCCTTCCCCATGCAGAATTAATGATTCGGGTTCTCACTGCAACAGATACTGAAGGCCTACTTTCAAAATGGCTGGGAAATGCAGTAAAAATGTTATTTGAAAAAAAAAAAAACTATAGAGTATTCAACCAGTTGTCTTATGTCTATAAAGAAAAAAAGAAAGAAAAATAACACCACACTAAAATGAAATCATTTGTTTGCCGTCTTTAGACAGTCAAGTTGCTCTAAAGAGGCGCTGTGCAGGCTTCAAATTATGATTAATGATGTAATGTTGCAAGAAAAAAACTGTATTAAAAATAAAACAAAATAAAAAGTTTTAATAAAACGTTGAAAGCATAGACTTAAAAAAGTGGTCACAGGCTTTATTAAAAATGAAAACTAAATGAAAAACTAATTCTTATTCATGTTTTATTATAAAGAAAATGTTGCATAAAAGCTGTGTTGAAATAAAAGAAAGAAATCATTCATGTTTTAATAAAAGACAATGTGGATACATGCTGAGTGTAAATTAAATAAAAATGAATTCTTTATTTGTATTATAAAGACACTTGCGCAAATACTGTATTGAATAAAACAAAATAATATAAAACAAAATTAAAATTATATATTTAATGTTTTAATAAAACATTGTTGAATGCATAAAAGATTTTAATCCAACTGGTAACAGGCTGTATTAAAATTTTAAATTAAATGACAAAATAAATTTGTATCCATGTTCTATTATAACCAAAAGGTTGCATTAAAGCTGTGGATACATGCTGTATTAGAATAAAATAAAATAAAATAAATGTTTTTTATATATTTTTTAAATATTTATTTTTTAATATTTTTATTATAAAGACAGTGTTGTATAAAAGATAAGTTGAAAAAATAAAATAAATTCAAATAAAATAATATTTTAAATGTTTTAATAAAACATTGAAAGCATAAAAGACTAATAAAACTGGTAACAGGCTGTATTAAATTTTAAATTTTAATAAAATAATCCTATAAAGAATCCTATTCATGTTTTATTATAAAGAAAATAAATGAAAATGAAGGAAAGAAATAATTTGATCTTTAATAAAAGACAATGTGGATACATGCTGTATTAAAATAAAATTAAAAACACTGTTGGATAAAATCTGTATTGAAAAAAAAATGTATTCAATGAAATAAAATTAAATTAAATTAATAATAACAAAACAAAATGATTTTTTAAAATGTTTGAATAAATCAGACTTTAATAAAACTGGTAACAGGCTGTATTAAAAATTTATTTTTATGAAAAATAAATTTGTTTTAATAAAATACGTGGATACATGCTGTATTTTTATGTTTTGTTGCATAAAAGCTGCATTGAATAAAATCATAAAATAAATAAAATAAAAAATACAACAAAACAAATTATTTTTTAAATGTTTTAATAAAACTGTTGAAAGCATAAAAGACTTTAATAAAGTAATTTCATTATAAAAATAATATGATAAAATGAATAAAATAAATGTTATTAAAAATTTAATTTTTATGTAAAATTAAAATTCATGTTTTAATAAAAGATCTAGATAGACGAGACAGAAATAATACTATCAAAAAAGTTAAAAATAGAAAAAAGATGATAAATTATATTAATATCTATTTCATCTAACTCGACTTAATTATTAGCTACTTTCTTTTAAATTAATCTTTTACAAAACCTCCAAAATCTGTCTCAAACTGATGAATTATTAGTTTGAATCAGTCTAATAACTCACTCACAATGAATTAAGCACTATTATCATATTATTTTTCAATTCCTTATGATTTTCATCTTTTCATGTAAATCAGAAGCACTGACAAGCCACGTTAGTTTAAACCAACACAGCACAAACATTTCCCAGTTGTCAAACAGGACATCTTTGATTTTTCAAGGTGAATACAAGTTTCCATGGCTATTCAAAAGCACCATTATTAACAGAGCAGGTAAACCTGGTCCAGCAAGGTCATGGTTGTTAAAAAATGTATTATCTGCTGCCTTCAAAAAAAAAAAAAAAGGACCACAGCACAACCCGAACGGTTTTTGGCAAAACGATAAAGCAGTACAGGAAAAGCTTTGATATCATGACCACAAAACATTTTCCACTTCCAGTCATGAATATCTCATTAGCTTTCAATGACACATTCACACAACAGCCGCTTCAAAGCATGATGGTGTCCATAATCCAGGTATCAAATGACTCGTGAAAATTTCTTTGCCTCTAGTTGCCAGATAAAAAAGACCAAAGAAAGTGTTGCCCTTTTGATGATGAAATCATGGGAAACACCAACAAAGACATATCTGTAAACAGCCACGAATGAAAGCGAAGGCTTGAAGACAAATGGTTGGATCGAATAAACAAAGCACGCGGGTTTGTCTGTGTACGCTCCCGCTTAATCACATTAATGAGCCTTCATTCGCACGTTGACACACGTCTTCATTAGCATTTATGTTTCATGTGATTATGACTATGACAGATGGGTCTGACCTGATTCAACACTCTCTCCATCTCCGACAAAGCAGAAATATCAAGGGAAAACTCCCTGTCATGTGACTAATCTAGTATAGCCGTCCTCTGATGTACCTACATTTTAATGGAAACAGTAGGCTATAAATACAGGCAGGTGTGGCGAAGTGAAGGGTCAGCACTTTAGGGAACCCGTGACGCAACCGCTCTCTCCTGATGAGGAAGTGAAGCGTGACGCCGAGAGTGAATCTGTCAGCAGCTCTGAAGTTATAGCTTCCCCTCTAGTCATTCCACTCGCTTTATGTGAAACCATCCAAATCACTGCAACTGCACCCTGATAATACAACACAGAGAGTCATTTCCTGTGATATTTTAGGAGGGAACACCCAAATGCCTTTAAAGGTGCCATAGAATGCATTGATACAATATTTTAAATTGTTCTCTGATATCTACATAGAAGGTATATGGCATAGGAAAGGGCAAACATTCTCCAGAAATGGTTTTACAGGTCCATTTACAACCCTAGGATTTGTCCCTAGAATGAAATGCTCTGTTATTACCTTATTTGGAAGGTTCATGAATATTAATGATGAGCTCTGCTCTGATTGGCTGTTTCACAGAGCGGCTCATTTCAGTAGTTCGCACATGGAGGAAAATATATATTTAATCGCGGAGCTTGAGCCGCTATTATGCGGTTTAATGAAACTGCCGTTTTGAATGCATGATCATTTTACTTTCACTGTGTAACTCTATACTGCAGCAGCAGTACTTACCACATAAGTTTAAATGCTTGTTAGTGATGCTCAGGATCTGTAAATCTTTCGCCATTGTCCGCGCAGTCATCTCTCAAGCTCTGTTTATGTGGTAAGTGAAATCTTACAGTGCCTTGCAAAAGTATTCATACCCCTTCATTTTGTTTTGTTGCAGCATTATGTTAAACTGCTTTAAATTAGTTTTTCCCCACATCAATTTACACTCCATACACTATAATAATGACAAAGCAAAAACCAGATTAGCAAATTGTACAAATGTATTAAAAATAAAACACTGAAATAAGTACATTGCATAAGTATTCATACCCTTAACTCAGTACATCGCTGAAGCACCTTTACAGCCTCAAGTCTTTTTGGGTATGATGTGACAAGCTTTGCACATCTGCATTTGGCAATTATCTGCCATTCTTTGCCTCACCTTTTCACCTCTCAAGCTCTGTCAGCTTGGATGGGGGCTGGCAGACATTTTCTAGAGTCCTAGTTGTTCCAATCATCTTCCATTATGGATAATGGAGACTACATGCTTCTGTGAACCTTCAATGCAGCAGATTTTTTTCTGAACTCTTCCTTAGATCATTGCCTTAACACAAGTCTGTCACTGAGCTCTACAAGCAGTTATCTTGACCTCAGGACTTGGTTTTTGCTCTGATATGCATTTTCAGCTGTTAGACCTTTTCTGAGAGATGTGTGCCTTTCTAAATCATACTCATTCAAATGAATTTGCCACAGTTTGACTGTGGATGAATGAATTACTCCACTCAAAGTGTAGTAACATCTAGAAGCAATATGAATGCTCCTGAGCTAAATTTCAAGTGTCCCAGAAAAGGGTATGAATACTTACGCAATGGGATCTTTTCAGTTTTTTATTTCTAATAAATTTGCAAAGTTGTTACAAACCTGCTTTGTGCTTTGTCATTATGGTGTATGAATTGTAGATTGATGTGGAAAAAAAGTAATTTAAAGCAGTTTAACATAATGCTGCAACAAAACAAAACGTGAAAAAAATGATGAATACTTGAATACTTTTGCAAGGCACTGCTATATAACAGGCTACCACTAGCAGTAAGCTAACCATGTCCCTTCAGTGGCTCGCCTTATTTTATTAGATCACCTTATTTGTTTTCCTTGCCCTCCTGAGTAAGTTACAGACACCAACATCCTTGCACTTAACGTCTCCAGCACAACCTGGAACATAATATTCATTCACGTGATTTGCCATTTTCGCTATTGTCCTCACTTTGCTTTTTTCACAGTAGCCTAGCTGCAGAACTTCAACAGAAATGTTGGGGGCGTAACTATTAACGATCGCTACTATTGTGTAATAGTCACTGTTATGTTAGGATACGCCTATTTTTCAGTGGTCTTTTGCAAACACCAGATTTATATAAGAAGGAGGAAACAATGGTGTTTGAGATCACGGTATGTCATGTCCATGTACAGAACTGTTATTATTCAACTACGCCAAGGAAAATACAGTTTTCCATTCTATGGCACCTTTAAATCTTCATTTTGCTGCATTGTGTGCAAGTATAGAAGTATAGAGAGATTTAGGTGCACATCTTTTTGCTGCAGTATTTGTTCTAGGCATTGGATTCTGGCTTGTCCAAACTAATACATCTGGTCTTCAAAACTCTCAAATTTCCATGCAAACCCAGCCAGAGCTGCCATATTCCAGCAGTATAATGAAGGCCAAGGGGAATGGAGGTCATAGAGCTGTTCAGGTTGTAGTCCTAAAACCCAGAGGAGAATTTGCATTTTAAGTCACAAGCTCCCCTTTGGGGATTTTCCTGTGGCTTTTTAGATTTTTTGATATATGAATAAAATAAGGTATGTGGTTAATATCACTTGAAGAAACGTTCTGTTCTAGATGATGCTTTAAGCTCATATGGATGGCGTATTTTTATAATAGATGCTCAATTCATCAAGCATTTAAACTCACACTTTGTATTTGTAGCAAACTGTCAGCAAGTGAATAATAAAACTGTTTTAAAATTGAGAAGTCATGGCAAATTTCACAAAATATGCATATTGCATAATTTACTGTATGATTTTTAGATCCATCTTTTTACACTGAGGACAACTGAGGGACTCATATGCAACTATTACAGAAGATTCAATGCTAACTGATGCTCAAGAAGAAGAAAAAATTCTGAAGAACAGCACGCAGTTTAACTGTTCAGGACACAAAAGGACTCTATGTTTTTTGTCATTTTAGGTAGTTCTTATTAGGCTTATGTATGTTCAAGTGTTTGTTTAGTTTGATTAGTCTGGTTTTGTTCATCGTGATTGACAGCTTCTCTAAAAAAGTAGTCACACTTTGGGAGTTTGGGAGAAGATTGAAGCTTTAACTCTAATTTTTAATTTTCCATAAATGTGATTGTTTGTTTCACACTGACAAAACTGTATTTTTCTGCAGTAAACTGTTTAAAAACACAGCTGTGGATCCTTCAGGTAACATCACAGTATTAAGAATCATGCTTATGTAAACTTTTGAACAGGGTCATTTTTATAAATGTAACTGATATTTTCTCTTGCGGACTATATGTAAATGTCTTTTATATGAAATCTCTTATTCAAGCCAGTTCTAAATAATAAAAAAAGACAGCAACATGCATTTTGCATGAGCCCTCTTATTTTGGTAAGATAATTAACATTTTGCCCATGTATGTGTATGTAAACTTTTGACCTTAACTGTATAACAAAATGGTAGTCCGTTACTTACTCCAAATTACATGGCAGAAATTGTAGTTAATAACGTAATCCATTACATTACACATTTTAGGTAATCCAATCGGACTACATTTAGATTAATCTGACCTAACTTGTTTATCACATTGATTTAAATAGGATAATATAAAAATCCAAAGAGTAAGAAAATATATTCCATCGTTGTTAGGGATAGGTTACCCAAAAATGAAAATTGTATTTACTCACCCTAATGTCGTTCCATGTTGTAAGACCTTTGTTCATCTTCAGAAAACAATTCATTTTTTGAAATGAATCCGAGAGCTTTTTGACTTAGCTACCACATTCAAGGCCCAGAAAGGTAGTAAGAAGATCGTTAAAATAGTCTTTGTTTAACAATTTCTTCTCTTTCATGTCAGTCTCCACCACATGTTCAGGAGAGTACCATGACGCATATATATTTATTACTGACCCCAAATGGTGGCGTTTTTACAGTATAGTAGACTCAGCATACTGACTCTAACACACTCTGAACAGTAAGTATGATTAATCTGTAAGCTAATGCGCCGAAACGGAAGTATTTACATGATATTACATCAGTCAATCTAAGATATTTCAGAGGGGGGATAGATGACAAAGCGTCTCAAATAAAGCTAAATTGTGGCTGCTTCTGCTACACAATGCTCAGAATTACCCCAGGAGGCAGCCAAATGGAAGTTGCGCAGAGATAAATGGCAGTTGTAAGGTAATGAATTATGAATGTTGCTGACACCGGTTTGCGTGTAGGGGATGTGAAGGCACAAGACAGATAAATACCCCCTGTATGCGATTAAACTGCCCACTTTGATTTTACTCTCATCAAACTTCCTGCAGGCCAAGCTGTATTTCTCAGACGCGGAGGAAAGAAATTAAGTGTCACCATATCCCTGCATCGAATAAATGAAATGTTGCCTTCAATAATATCCAGGGCTTACTTTTGGCAGAAGGCTCATTTTCATGTTTATGACTTTAGTCAAGAGCTCCATTTCATTTGCAATTGCCATTTCAGTGAAAAGTGCTTTAGAAAGCCAAGCTATTTGTTTATTTCAGAATCTTTTTTTAAAAAAAAATTACCCTAATAATGAAGAATACAAACTATTGCAAAGAACTTTGAACTGTTTCAAGAAGTCTAAGAAAGTCAATCTTAACATAATCATAATGTTTAGTAGGGCGAGAACACAGGAGTTACGAGATATTGCAATATATTGGGATACTGTATGCAAGACAATGTATTGCATTATTTCCTTATTTAGGAAGACGATCTAATTTTACAAAAACTGCCTTCTTTATAGTGGAAGTCAAAATTAGTCCGCACTTTAGTTTTGTATGCATTGGCGGGAGATGCCATTGGTGGTAAATATGAGCTAGTTTTGCCAATGCTAATGTGAGCGATGTGCCTTTGTGCTACTTCCTGTCACAGTTTATGTTCAGAAAAAAACTAGGGCTGCTCCCTAATTGTTGACTAACCATTAGTCGACAAGAAGAGGCTTGGTTGACCAAAATTTTATTAGTTGCTTAGTCACAAAAAAAAAAATTAGTCTGTGACGGACATATCGTTAATGGCTGGTCAATGTGGTAATATAGTATATCAGGCAGGACATCCAAACTCTCACCTATCATTCATCGACTTCAAATATGGCTTTTTATCTGAAATAAGTAAGTAGTAGCAACCTACCTGGCTGCTCAATCGAATGTTAACCTTGAAAAATATGCGTTACTGAAGAGTGTGGAAGCTGAATAGTAGCGTGCTTGACAAAAAGAGTCACCAGTGTGGTCACTTGCTCTTAAAATGCTCTGTCATTTCTGGTCATACAAAAGAATACATCTTTTAGATCTGTAAAGACTCTAGGTTTATTTGTGTGAACTTAGAATAACAACAAAAAGTTGTGCTTTTGTAAAATAATGAAAAAGCATGCGCTTTTTGCCTCGGTGAACTTGAGCGCGGAACTTCGAAACTCTGTGTATACTTGCCTTACAGACATGAAAAATATATCTATAAAGAGTGAAATTTCTACTTTTAAATGAACCAGTTCAAATAGAAAACAAATGTTCTTAAATTATGTAATCCGTATAAAACATGCATACAGGTGCATCACTACGGCGGAGATGACGAGCCAACGTTTATTGGGCTATGTAGGCAGTTAAAAGCTCATTATTTATATAGTTTATTAATACACGTGCAACTAAGGGTGTGTTCACACTTGTAGTTTGGTTTGGTTCATTTGATATAGACCAAACTAAAACCTAAAGGCATAGTGATATGTTCACAACCTGATTGGTAGGGTTGAATGGCGAATATGTTGTGACGGAACTCACCAAACACTCTAAACATTGCCATTTTAAGCTGAATACATGCAATGCCGTCTTCTGGACTAAGCACACTTATTGTTGCGTGGATATGATTTCACCACCTGTAAACTCACAAAGAGCTTATAAAAAGCCACTTCACCTCCTCGTTACTCAACGTTTGCCCTCTTCTCATTTTGTTTTGAATACACCACTTGTTCCCTTAGTAAATTATTTTGCATAGCGTTGCATCTTGTCATTACTTCCTGTTTTTGGTTTGTTTATAAGTATTTGGTCCGTGTTGCATTCACATTTCATTCATTCGCACCAGAGTTTGTTTGGAACTGGAGCGAGACCCATCTTTTTAGCCCTATGGGTCTGCTTGTTTGGTGCACACCAGGGTTCGGATGGCAGTGTTCACGCTTACTCAAATGAACTGCACTAACAAAGCAATCGCACCTGAGTTTGTTTTAATCGAACCAAACATGACAAGTGTGAACACACCCTAATAGTCAACTAATGCTTAAAATAAACAACCAAAGAAAAATCTTTAGTCGATGGCAGCCCTAGAAAAAAACACTGCTATCTATAAGTCTGGATTTAAACCATAGACTTTAGAATAGATAGACAACACATATCCACTTTCTGCGAAATTGCCCAAGATGGCCGCTACCACCTTGCTCTGATGACATAATTTGGATCCCAAATATTCGCTTTAGTGATCATGAGGTGGTACCACTGTATCAAGGTCCGACCCAAACTCCCACAGACACAATCACACCCAATGGCAGCTCCTGCATCAGCAGTACCACATGCATGCTTCATGGTACTCTCATGAACGTGCAACGTAGACTGACATGGAAGGGAAGAAATTGTTGAATGAAGTGGTTATTTTTATTCTCTTTGCACGCAAAAAATATTCTCGTAGCTTTTTAAAATTATGGTTGAACAACTGATGTCGAATTAACTATTTTATCGATGTCCTTACCAACATTCTTTGCTTTGAATGTGTCAATTGTGTTGCTGTCTATGCAGGGTCAGAAAGCTCCCAGATTTCATCAAATCAAAAATGTCTTAATTTGTGTTCTGAAGATAAATGAAGGTCTTATGAATAGGGCTGCCCCTTGTTTACGAACAAATTTTTGCATAAAGTAATTATTTTTCATTTCTTTACTCACAAAAAATTATTTTCGTAGCGTCATAACATTATGATTGAACCAGTGATGTCTAATGGACTAATTTTATTGATGTCCACACTTCTGGGCCTTGAACGTGTCACTTGCATTGCTGTCTATGCAAGGTCAGAAAGCTCTCGGATTTCATCAGAAATATCTTAATTTGTGTTCCGAAGATGATCAAAGGTCTAGATTTGGAACAAAATGAGGCTTAGTAATTAATTAATTAATTAATGTTTTCATGTTTGGGTAAAGTAACCCTTATTAAAAAAAAAAAAAAAATAGTTTACTGCAGAAAAATACAGTTTTGTCAGTGTGAAACAAACAATCACATTTATGGAAAATTAAAAATTAGAGTTAAAGCTTCAATCTTCTCCCAAACTCCCAAAGTGTGACTACTTTTTTAGAGAAGCTGTCAATCACGATGAACAAAACCAAACTAATCAAACTAAACAACCACTTGAACATACATAAGCCTAATAAGAACTACCTAAAATGACAAAAAACATCTTTAAGATGTAAAATTAGATTTTTTGTTGGGCTCATCTCCAGTTGGTTTACATTGGGAGGGCATCCCATTCGTTTACATGACCTATACTGCGGCCTGCCACCAGGGGGCGATCAAAATGTTTTGGCTTCACTTTCAGGATGTGAAAGTCACACCTGGTTTAAACCCAACAAGATGCTGCTGCCACAAAACAAATCAATACAGTGTTTTGAGAATCATTTCAATATCACCAAACATACTCACAATACTCAAGGGTATCAGTATTTTCTTACATCCTTACTATCAATGTGCCATTACTTGTTAGTACAGTGCCACAATACCAAGATTTAAACAATGCTGTGAATTGCTAAATATCCATGGGTCATTGCCACTCCTACGCATATTCCCTTTAAATCACAAAACATGTTTTAGAAAATTTATATCAATAAATTGTTTTCTCTGAACGAGTGAACAAGATTATTTTCACATCATTTGGTTGAAAAATTCTAGCCTACTACATCCAATTCTCAAAAGTCTTGTGAACAAAGGTATGTGTTTCATTGCCTTATTTCAGTGATTTCAAAACTTTAGTTTTTCACTAACCACGCATAAACGTTGTTTTCTCAAAAACACAAACATGTACATTCATGTTGCTTACATATTATTGTAGCCCAATTTGTGCTACAATGTAATCAGATTTTAGCCATTAATATGTTTTTAAGATACTGAAAAAAGCACAAATGTCAGGGCATGTCAAAACTTCTTCAGGGCCCCAAAACACCCTCGGATCCCAGAGGGTTAATACCACTGCCAGAAGTGATGCATGTCTTATGGGGAAATCAATAACACCATCGACAACTGAGCATTAATCAATTATTTTCAGTAATGATCAGTGCAAAATAAATGGTAAACAACTGTAAACAAACTAATTTAATTTTCTTCCTGAATATTTCATGCAAATTGACTTTACCTTACTACGTACAGTCGTGGCCAAAAGTTTTGAGAATTACATAAATATTGGAAATTGGAAAAGTTGCTGCTTAAGTTTTTAGCAATTTGCATATACTCCAGAATGTTATGAAGAGTAATCAGATGAATTGCATAGCCCTTCTTTGCCATGAAAATTAACTTAATCCCGAAAAAGGCTTGTTAAGAATGGGGCGTCCAAGGAAGTCCAGCAAGCGCCAGGATCGTCTCCTAAAGAGGATTCAGCTGCGGGATCGGAGTGCCACCAGTGCAGAGCTTGCTCAGGAATGGCAGCAGGCAGGTGTGAGCGCATCTGCACGCACAGTGAGGCCAAGACTTTTGGAAGATGGCCGGTGTCAAGAAGGGCAGCAAAGAAGCCACTTCTCTCCAAAAAAAAAAAACACCAGGGACAGATTGATCTTCTGCAAAAAGTATGGCGAATGGACTGCTGAGGACTGGGGCAAAGTCATATTCTCCGATGAAGCCTCTTTCCGATTGTTTGGGGCATCTGGAAAAAGGCTTGTCCAGAGAAGAAAAGGTGAGCGCTACCATCAGTCCTGTGTCATGCCAACAGTAAAGCATCCTGAGACCATTCATGTGTGGAGTTGCTTCTCATCCAAGGAAGTGGGCTCACTCACAATTTTGCCCCAAAAAACAGCCATGAATAAAGAATGGTACCAAAACACCCTCCAACAGTAACTTCTTCCAACAATCCAACAACAGTTTGGTGAAGAACAATGCATTTTCCAGCACGATGGAGGACCGTCAAACGTTGACATTTTGGGTCCATGGCCTGGAAACTACCCAAATCTTAAAACTTGTGGTCAATCCTCAAGAGGCGGGTGGACAAACAAAAACCCACTAATTCTGACAAACTCCAAGAAGTGATTATGAAAGAATAGGTTGCTATCAGTCAGGATTTGGCCCAGAAGTTGATTGAGAGCATGCCCAGTCGAATTGCAGAGGTCCTGAAAAAGAAGGGCCAACACTGCAAATATTGACTCTTTGCATAAATGTCATGTAATTGTCGATAAAAGCCTTTGAAACGTATGAAGTGCTTGTAATTATATTTCAGTACATCACAGGAACAACTGATCTAAAAGCAGTTGAGCAGCAAACTTTGTGAAAACTAATATTTGTGTCATTCTCAAAACTTTTGGCCACGACTGAACAATATAGTACTAAACAATATTTTTCATTCCTGCAAACAAGGCTGCACTTGAATTGTTTTTAAATAAAATTGAGAAATAAAAACTAAAATTATATTCCATAAAAAACTGTTAAAACCTTCAGCAAAGGTGTTTTCCCCTGCAGTTCAGTGAAAAAGAAACTGTGGGAAAATGGCAGGTCCGATGAGGCCGAGTGGAGAGTGTTAATCAGGACTCAGGAATGATCTCACCCCACATTATCTCCCGGTCTCCACACAACACAGACTGTATTCATCTATAACATTGTGGGAACTTTTGTTGCGCTGACCTCACTGACCAGCAGTGAGTGTTTAGTACTGATAGCAGCTTCCTGCAGATGTTCCGAGCTTAAACCTGATGAAGAAGGCTGTTTGTAACTTTTTTTAATTGAGCTAACTTTAGCAACAAACTTTGGGCCATAAGGACAAGGGCAGGTCATTAGACATTTAGGACATTTTCAGGCATCCTCATAAAACGTCTAAGGCATCCAGCTTCCTATTAAGGTTGACGTGTCCTGTCAAGGTGGTCACTACATCTGGGTAATTGCGTGTGAAGGGCAAGCTAATTGAACTTTGCGATGCTGGGCTATGACAGCATTAAAACCGCAGAGTATTACACCTTAATAAGGTTCAGAGAGCTGCATTCTGGGTCTAGTGCACTTTTAATTACGTGCACCGCAGTCAGAGCTACAACACCCAGGAGGAGACACTGTTCCGTTCAGAAAACCTCAGGGCACTTGGAGGAGATGAACAAGCATCCTGAGCTGAACTAGCAACTCATAGTGCATTACACTGCTTAGCATTAATAGCTTTTAACTCAGTCATCTACAGTGCATGCTTAAGCTATTTATATACAACATATTATTGTTTTATTACTCCTCCTAGAGCTTTCAAGCTAGAACCACCAAACTCAGCCCAGCTCTTCAGACTGATCTCACTTAGTGTGCTATATCTTTTCTAACTGATTGGACTTACGATTTTCCTAAAAATGACGATTAAAACTGGGGAAAATCCCATAGACTTTTATTGACGGAATGTTCAAATGAGCCAACACTATTCAAACTCCAACTGTCGAAATTCTAATTTAAACTTCCAGAATCCCTTGAGACTAAATGAAGCTTCCTTCTATGAACTATTTTTTAATCCATTCCAACTTCCATTCTATCCAATATTTCTAGCCAAGTCTAACAACTAGAACCATGCTACTAACATGTTAATCATGCTAGAATCATTCTAGTAACATGTTAATCATGCTAGAATCATGCTAGTAGCTTGCTTATCATGCTAGAAACATGCTAGTAACTTGTCAGCCATGCCAATGACATGTAAACAATGTGCTAATAATGCTAGAAACATGTTATCAACTTGCTAATCATGTTAGAAACATGCTAGAAACTCGCTAATCATGCTTGTAACATGCTAGCAACTTGCTAGTCAGGCTAGAAACATGTTAGAAACATGTTACCAACTTGCTAATCATGTTAGAAACATGTTAGCAACTTGCTAATCATGCTAGTAACATGTAAGTAGCTTGCAAATCATGATAGAAACATGCTAGTAACTTGTCAGTCATTCTAATGACATGTAAAAAATGTGCTAATCATGCTAGAAACATGTTAGCAACTTGCTAATCATGTTGGAAAATGCTAGCAACTTACTAATCATGAAAGGAACATGTTGGAAATGTGCTATCAACTTGTTAATAATGCTAGAAACATGCTAGCATCTTGCTAGTCATGTTATAAACATGGTAGTAACTTGCTAATCATGATAGAAACATGCTATTAACTTGGTAATCATGATAGAAACATGCTAGAAACTTGTTAATCATACTAGTAACATGCTAGCAACTTGCTAGTCAGGTTAGAAACATTAGAAACATGCTAACAACTTGTTAATCATGCTAGAAACTTGTTAGAAACGTGCTAGCAACTTGTTAGTCAGCCTAGAAACATGCTAGCAACTTGCTAATGTTGGAAAATGCTAGCAACTTACTAATCATGAAAGGAACATGTTGGAAATGTGTTATCAACTTGTTAATAATGCTAGAAACATGCTAGCAGCTTGCTAGTCATGTTATAAACATGGTAGTAACTTGTTAATCATGATAGATACATGCTATTAACTTGCTAATCATGATAGAAACATGCTAGAAACTTGTTAATCATACTAGTAACATGCTAGCAACTTGCTAGTCATGTTAGAAACATTAGAAACATGCTAACAACTTGTTAATCATGCTAGAAACTTGTTAGAAACGTGCTAGCAACTTGCTAGTCAGCCTAGAAACATGCTAGCAAATTGCTAATCATGCTAGAAACATGTCAACAACTTACTAATCATGATAGAAACATTTTAGAAATGTACTATCAACCTCTTTAAGGCTTGCTAGTCATGTTATAAACATGCTAATGACATGCTAGTAACTTGCTAATCATGATAGAAACATGCTAAGAACTTGCTAATCATGTTAGAAACATGTTAGCAACTTGCTAATGACATGCTAATATTGCTAGAAACATGCTAACAACTTGTTAATCATGCTGGAAACATGCTAGCAACTTGCTAATCGTGCTAGAAACATGTTAGCAACTTGCTAATCATGCTAGAAACATGCTAGCAACTTGCTAATCATGATAGAAACATGCTAAGAACTTGCTATGAACTTGTTAATAATGCTAGAAAAATGTTATATATATATTAGTATATTATGATATATTTATTAGTGTTAAAAGTTTGGAACTGAGATTTGTAGAAGTATTTTATGCTCACTAAGGTTGTATTTATTTAATTCAAATTACAGCAAAAATCAATAGTGTAACATATTATTACAATTTAATATAAACATTTCTTTTTTAGATATTTTAATAAAAGTATACTTATTACAAGACAATATTTCCTTTATAAAATGTATATGTATATATAGTGTACATGTGTATTAAAAAAGCGTGTGTTTGTATGTCTCTCAACTGGAATTTGCTAACGCTATAAAGTTGTACATTATTCATGTGTTTATTATTTGTCAGAAAGATTGAAAACACAGAAATGGCTCTGTTCTTTTTGATATGCTAAAAAGATATTTGTTAGTTTTTTCCGCGTCTCCATAAACAGATTTCAGAAAGCAAATGCAAAGCAAAGCAGATGCAACCATTTCAAAAAACGATGAACAAGGGCATTGGTTTTTATTCATGAATCTTGTGTTCCTCTACACATACAGAAGTGCCTCAACCCTACTCTGCCAGTTACGCGTTGTCTGTTGGAGGTCTCTGTTAACACAAACATTGACAGCGAGAGCTAAATTATTCAGGACGTGAATATTTCATGATCAGACTGCGCTCTGGGGGGCCACGGATGCCTTTGATATGTCTATTAAGTAATTCATTAATACAAATAAAATGTTAGTATATACCTCTTCATTGAGACTATCCTCTGACAGCAGGTAAAGACACAGTTATCGACTTTAACTACCTCCCAGGTGGGCCACAGCATTAAGTCAGGGCCACGGAAGATTGTTTATATTAATCATAGCACTACCTGAACACACACACACAAACACATACAGCATATTTACACCTGACAGACTTATGAAGAGCTGCAAAACGTTAAAACACATAAACTTATCATTGAATAGTAACTTTATAAAAAAGTTATTATTTTAAAATATTTATTAATGCTAACTTTTTTGTAAACACATTTGAATTGAACTGTGTGAGTTGTTTTAGTTTTGTTTTTGAGTAAATAATTTCCAGGTAAATATCATATTTTGTCATTTAGTACTGCCCTTTAGAGGCTACAGAAGATAGTTACATGTTTCCCAGAAGACAAAATAAGTTATTTACCCAGATCTTCAAATTCCAAAAGTTTTCACCCCCTTTTGAACATTGTCATTTTGATCAATTAAACTACTATTTTCATTGTGGACTATATGTAAACATCTTTTATGTGAAATATCTTATTCAGGTCAGTACTAAATAAACAATAACATGCATTTTGTGTGATCCCTCTTATTTAGGTAAAATAATCAACATTTCTCAGATTCTGAAAGGGGGATGTAAACTTTTGACCTTAACTGTAAATTTGACCTAACTAACGTTTAGTCTTTTTAAAAGCAGATCTATAGAAAATTTGATTATACCATCCAACCACATGTTGACTGGCCTACCATGAGAATATACTGCCTTAACAGTCTCGATGCAAAAAGTGGCACAAATGTGCTTTGGAAACACCTGTTTAACCTGAATTAGGCTTTATTGGTGTCTGGAGAACCACACTTCTGAAGAGCAATAAAAATGCAGCCTTTCTTTCTCATTGACGGTGTGTTATGTCTAGTTTCACCAGGTCTCTAATAGAATTTATTCATGTACAGATGCGTCCCTCAGGCTAGAACACACTCCTGAAAAGGACATAATACACTAGAGCAAATCAGACTTTCACAGCAGAAAAGTGGACCTAATAAGTGGATTCAGAATAGAGTTGCAGTGTCATTTCGTCTTATAAATAGGGAGGAATTGGGGAGCACCTATTTTTAAACTCTGTCCTATTTCTTTGAATGTGCTACAGTAACAGCGGTAAGCTACCGTGAGTCCTACAATTGAGTGAATTTGATAACCAGCATGATTTTACCTGGGACAGGTCATTTCTGTTAGTTCACATCCCCACTATATAGGACCTTATACACAATATTAAATTCACAAAGTAAATGCACAGTTATTATATCTTCTGTCTCTTATCACAATATCTCAAATTATGTGAACATAAAGGATAATCTTTGAAAAGTCTGGTCAGGCATTGTGCAGCTTCCAATAGATTTTACCTTAAATTTGCCATCAGAAGTTTTCTTCTTCTTCTTTCTGTGTCTAGTTATTTTCCCCTACAGAGCTTCATGTGGCAGCACATACAGTATGTGAAATATTTTGTGATGTTAAGCCACCAAACCAAAAAAAAAATATGAGTAATAAAATCACAATGTGCCTTCACATTTTTGTGACAGGTGCAGTTTCACTGAGACGAAGGCTGTCTCATGTCCAACATGATTCTCTGAGTCACTCAGTGACCTGTGCTGTGCTATTTACCTCAAACATGCAAAGGGAAAACCGCTAAATATTCTCACTGTCATAACAATATATTTAAATAAAAATGATGCAAAGTACAGTTTGTGTTGTCAGCTAACAAGATAAAAGACTAGCCTGCTAAACTATGGTGGGATTTCTATATTGGCTAAAATATCCAGGTTTTGGCTTTGTTTTCCTATTTTAATACTTGCTTTCGAATTGCTATTTTGATGGTATTTTGATTGTACTTTGAATTGATTCAACAACAACAAGTTATAAACTCTTAAAGATAGACCTACTGTGAACTACGAGGTTGTTAATCGCTTGTATATGCTTTTGTTAAAGTCATCATCTTGCATTATTTCAACATATTTTTTTTTTTAAATAATCCTGTTCAACAGCAGAATTCCTGGTAAAAAACTACATTACCAATAATTCCGCAGAGAATATCCACCAATCAGAGAACTGTCATTCGCTATGCATCATGGGATTGTAGTTCTTTCCTTCATTAAAACTGATAAGTTCGCAGTCTTGCTCCTTTGTCTTTTTGTCCAATTTTCAAATATGTTTTGCTTCAAATCAGTTTGTAATGTAGTGATTAACCTTGTATGGTTTGTTTCATGTCTTGTATTTCTTTAAGCAAGACTTTATAAAAACCTCTATCAGAGAAATATTTCTGGAACCACGTTTGCTTAAAAAAATGTGTGCCTACTATTTGGGGGCATGGCCAACTGTCAGTCTGACCTATGAGAGACAGAAGAAGTTAATCGCCTGTAAATGCTTTTGTTAAAGCCATTGACTTGCATTATTTCAACATATTTTTTTTTTTAAATAATCCTGTTCAATAGCAGAATTCCTGGTGGAAAAACTACATTACCCATAATTCTGCAGAGAATATCCACTAATCAGAGAATTGTCATTCGCTATGCATCATGGGACTGTAGTTTTTTCCTCTCTATTTTCCTACCTGTTTCAAAACAGTCATTAATTATGGTCACCATCCATGCTCTTTCTCCCGGACACGTCCTGGCCAGGATTTCTATATTGCCTAAAATATCCAGGTTTTGGCTTTGCTTTCCTATTTTAATACTTGCTTTTGAATTGCTATTTTACAGTATTTTGATTGTACTTTGAATTGATTTTTAACAACAGGTTATAAACTCTTAAAGATAGACCTACTGTGAACTACGAGGTTGTTAATCACTTGTATATGCTTTTGTTAAAGTCATTGGCTTGCATTATTTCAACATTTTTTTTAAATAATCCTGTTCAGCAGCAGAATTCCTGGTAAAAAACTACATTACCAATAATTCCGCAGAGAATATCCACCAATCAGAGAACTGTCATTCGCTATGCATCATGGGATTGTAGTTCTTTCCTCCATTAAAACTGTTTAGTTCATAGGCTTGTTCCTTTTTGTTACATTTTTAAAATATTTTTTGCTTCAAATCAGTTTGTAATGTAGTGATCAACCTTGTAGCTGGTTGGTTTGTTTCATGGCTTGTATTTCTTTAAGCAAGACTTTATAAAAATCTCTACCGAAGAAATACTTCTGGAACCACGTTTGCTTAAAAAATGTGTCTACTATTTGGGGGCGTGGAAGTAAAGTCAAGTCATCGGCTTGCATTATTTCAACATATTTTTTAAAATAATCCTGTTCAACTGCAGAATTCCTGGTGAAAAACTACATTGCCCATACTGCCCTCCAAAGGCAAAGCACAGTAACTACACATTTGGTCAAAATTGTGTCAGTGTCATCATGTTTGACTAGTTGGTGTAAAAACTTTAAATGCATTTTTCTCAGTTTTAGTGTTGGCGTAGTTACTGCACTTTGCCTTTGGAGGGCAGCATAGTTCTGCAGAGAATATCCACCAATCAGAGAATTGTCATTCGCTATGCATCATGGGATTGTAGTTCTTTCCTCCAGTAAAACCGTTTAGCTCACAGGCTTGTTTCTATGTCTTTTTGTCAAATTTTCAATTTTTTTTGCTTCAAATCAGTTTGTAATGTAGTGATTAACCTCATAGCTGGTTGGTTAGTTCCATGGCTTGTATTTCTTTAAGCATGGTGAAATACCTCTGGAACCAAGGTTGCTTAAAAAGTGTAAGGCTACTATTTGGGGGTGTGGTCATCTGTCAGTCTGAACAATGAGAGACAGAAGGAGTGTTCCAAAAACCTGTTTCAAAACAGTCATTATTTTCGTTCAGTGTGGTTCAGAAATTATATACTTCATCTTTAACAACCAACATTTATCTCTGTCATATTACAGTTACAAACAAGCCCAAAGCAACAAACACATAACAGAGCACATAAGCAAAAAATTATTCAAAATGACAACAGTATATGTAAATCAGCTGGATTTACAGACAGTAGCAGCATTATAGAGCGACAGAGGAAATAGGGATTGCATCAGCGGCTTCAGAAACCACTCTCTTTTGTGTTCGTGGTGGATGTTCACCGCATGACAACAATCCCACCGTTTGAAAAGGTACTCCTTCTTGTCTCTTCCCAAAGCTACAAAAGATGTATGCTAGAATTTTGGGAGCCATATATTAACAATGCCTGTCAAAGCAGTATCAGTATGTTCCCACACAATACGCCATAAATAGATGTGTATTATGTAATTCGTTGAAGACCTTGGCTCTATGGACTGATGATGTGTGTTTTGTGGTTCTCCCCATGATTAAACACAGACCACCTGCTCAAATATCAACGCTCTGTGGCTTCAGATGGATTCCCGTCTGCTTCAATATCTGTGGTCTGTCTTTCAGGTGAAAGACACAATACAGCTGTAAATGGAGATGCGAGGCTCCCGATGGCATACGGCTCATGTTCTGTCACCAAACACATGACAAAAGCTTGGGGGTGAACATCTATCAGCTAGCTTTGCTCAGTTTTGGGGAGCGATCAAAAGAGCGCAAATAATATCTTCTTTGTGCAGTATGAAGTCAGAGCATACTGCAAAAATACAGGGTGTTTTCCCACCCCGTTAAAAGACTCTGAGTCATAGAGAACATCTTTGTTGCAGCTTGTGAACAAGCAAAGGACAGTCTGAGCAGAATGAAAGGCTCCCAGTGTGAGATTGTAGCCATCTCATCCTCATTTTGTCCAGGCCTAGCATCTGCCACACACTAAATAAAACTAAAAACACCTCTTTTCCCTTACACGCCACCTTTATGGCTCCACGAGGAGAGAAAGGTCAGTGAAAATGGAGAGCAGTAAATTCAATTCGCATGCAATTGCTTTGGAAAATGCAATTCTGTGAAAGTCTGGATCTCACCGGCTGCACTGAACCAAATAACAGAAAAATGCAATGTTCTGTGCAATCCGGTCTTCTCATTAATGGCTGAAGCATCTATACTGCCATTCTTTTACGTAATCCTAAGCATTCCACAAAAGCAGGCTCGGTTTTATAATGCATAACCTCCTTATGTACTCACACAACAGCAAATGCATACAAATGCACACCATCCAGTTTAGCTCTGTTACTCACAAATCAAAATCCATCATTTCATAATGACACGGTACCTTTATCATTTCATCATCTAAATAAATGAATCCACACAGGATGCTTTTAACCATAGCATAATATTAGAATTTCATCCATAATTAAGCATCAGCAAAATGAGAGAAAAGAACAAAGTAAAGCCGTGTTGAAAATTCAGTCTGAATAAAGCTAATACTCCGTATTCAAGCTTTGCTTTGGCAGCTGAAGAGACACTGACCCTTGCAGTACATGGCAATTTATACATTTTGAATTGAAAATAAATTACCTGTGGCTTAAATGTCATTAAGAGTGTAGCTGGCTGGATTAGATGTGTAAAAACTTGCCAACAAGTTAAAGAGCTGCAAGGCGGTGTCATGCAAAGCATGAAAAACCCATTGTTGAGTTTTGCAATGCATTTCTTGGAGACAATTACTTGATAATAAATTAGACAATGTGATGTCTGACTGTCCAATTTCTGTTGAATAAAAGCTGTCAGCAAAACATGAACCGCAAAACAAAGCAGTTGGTCATATATCTGAATCACAAGCAAGGCATAAAGCAGTGGTCGAGTCAAGTACTGTATGCCTCACAGGAGCGGTTCCTCTTGATCTTATTAATTGGATCACTCAGAGAGGAGAGGGTAAGTGCATCTGTCCTGTGTACAGTAATCCCTTCAATAAAGATTAGCTGTAACGTGTAAAAAGCCCGTTTCTGAGGCAGTTTTTCTCGGGCAAAATCTGCTTAAAGGGATCAAAAGTATCTCAGCAGAACTCAAATGATGAAGCTGCCAAGAGCTGCCAGAGAAACACAAACGCATCATGTTCTTAACTCAAACACTTTCAGTGAGTGAATAAATCACACATTATATGGATTATATAACTGACTTCTGTGAGCATACATTTTCTGTTGTTGGACTGCATATATCAACGCTTTTGGAATGCTGTGTGGCCAGTCAAACTGGAGGAGCGGAACTAATTATTGTATGAAGGAGTTTATGTAATGACCAAAAACATCTTTAGTCGTAGATGCAGCTACTATATCTCATTAGGTTCCCATGCTATGAATTCATTTCATCTATAGTTAGGATAGAGAGTTCTTGAATACAAAATACAGTGACATATAGCTTGTTTATGCAAGCTTTCTCAGTACAGTGATGTTAGTGTGGCTTCTGGAGTGTGCATCCACACTGCCATCTAGTGCATCTGAGTGGCTCACAATGCATGTGGTCATTAAGTGCATACTTGTTTAACTTCACAGTTACTTGTCATTTAATAGAGACTTTCACATCCAAAATAACTTGCAGCACTGTTACTACAGGCACAGCCCCTTTGGGGAAAGTATGTAATTAGATAATTTAACTTCAGCTCCACCCACATTGGTTACTGTTGCTAACAATCTTTAGAGAATATTTGTGACCCTGGACCACAAAACCAGTCTCAAGTAGCACGGGTATATTTGTAGCAATAGCTAAAAATACATTGCAGGTCAAAATGAATGCTGAAAATCATTAGGATAAGTAAAGATTATATTCCATGAAGACATTCTGTAAATTTCCTACCGTAAATATATCAAAAGTACATTTTTGATTAGTAATAATTGCATTGCATTGCTAAGAACTTAATTTGGACAACTTTGAAGGTGATTTTCTCAATATTTAGATTTTTTTTTGCATCCTCAGATTCCAGATGTCTCTCGGCTAAATATTGTCCTATCTTAACAAATCATACATCAATAGAAAGCTTATTTATTCAGTTTTCAGATGAATAATCTCAATTTTAAAAGAATGAACCTTTATATTTATTTTGTGGTTCAGGGTCACATTTAATACCAATGCACCAGAGATTTCTGTGAACAGCATGGTTTTGAGTAAATGTGCCTGAAAATCCATTTTATTCGTTTTTTCCCCTTTCTTTTCTTTTTTTTAAAGAAATTGTTAAATTAGGCAATAGCGTGATTAAAAATTGTAGCGACTGCAAATGAAAATCGAGGCAAAATCTCCTCACAGTCAAGTGAACAGAGAAAAGCCTCATTTGAAAGCAATTACAAGTGATCACACAAGAGTTAGTAAACTGTTTCTAAAATTTCTTCAGCATATTAAGATATTGCAAACTCTCTATTATCAACACCACGGACTTTGACTTGAATCAAATTAGCATTCATTTACTGTACCTAGGACTAGGAGCACATGTAGGTTTCTGTATTGATGTAATAATGCTTTACAAATGGTTAATTTATCTAACATGAATTTAGTAAAACACACTTATTCATTTGTAAGCCTACATATACAGTCAAACCAAAAATTCTGCAGACATCAAATATAATTTTTATGCAGGACACTATAGTTCATTTATGTAAGTGAGGACAACAAAATAAACTACAGTATCTATCTATCTATCTATCTATCTATCTATCTATCTATCTATCTATCTATCTATCTATCTATCTATCTATCTATCTATCTATCTATCTATCTATCTATCTATCTAATTAAAGAAACATGATTTGTCTTTAACATTTTTAGGGTCAATTGTCCAATATTTGTATTTCTACTGTTGCTACAGGCTTTGCTAAATGCCATTACTCATGCTCGCATTAACAGCCTGTTGCAGTTATGAGTAAGTGTAAATGTAGTAATATATTAAGTTACGTAAGACCAAACATTAAAGCTACACTCAGATAAAGACGAAATAGCTCTGCATGAAGCGAGGAAATCATAAACACATCTACATAGTCCTTAGGAATTCAAGCTGTGAGAAAACGCTTTCTGAGGCAGCTCATGAAGCGAGCCATTTCTCCACCCTACAATTCATTATGAATTATTACTCTCTCCCTGTCTAACAGCATCTGCTAAATGGGGATGATTTTCAACACATTCAGACTAAATACACCTTACCACCTGAATCAGTCTGTACATGTAATATTAAGCTACCCTAAAGCCTTTATTTTACAAATTACAAAGTAAACATCACCTGCAAACATGACTTATCCAGATATCCTGCTTTTGCTGAAAACCATCTCTAGCTGTTTTGAATATACTCAATAAAACTGATGCCATTTAATGAGCACAAAATTGCAGCGGAAAACCATTTACCACCAAATAAAAACATAGTTTGGAAGACAAACTGGCACTCGGGTCATTATCGTTCCATTTTCTCAGCAACACTGCTCTCACAGAAAGTGCCTCAGGTGCTATTCCGTATCGCGGTAGAAATTCGATAGCCCCGTCCCGTGAGATTGACTCTGGCGTAGGTTCAGGCTTGGCCAGCGGGGTGGAAGAGGAAATTGAGCTCTGAGGATCAGAGTGAGGTGAGGTGGAGGGGGGTTATTCGGCACTGCCACTGAACTGTGTGGTTCAACTGAGGGCCAACCACCTGTCACTAGGCTATTCCTTTACCTCAACCAGTCGTACACACTTCGGCTTCTTGTTCAGACTCCCTGCTGGGGCTCTGGCAAACGCTCTGTGTGTTCCTCAAGGCTCCCATGTGTTGCATATACAGTCGTGGCCAAAAGTTTTGAGAATTACATAAATATTGGAAATTGGAAAAGTTGCTGCTTAAGTTTTTATAATAGCAATTTGCATATACTCCAGAATGTTATGAAGAGTAATCAGATGAATTGTATAGTCCTTCTTTGCCATGAAAATTAACTTTAAAAAAAAAAAACTTTCCACTGCATTTCATTGCTGTCATTAAAGGACCTGCTGAGATCATTTCAGTAATCGTCTTGAGAATGTTGACGAGCACAAGGCTGGAGATCATTATGTCAAGCTGATTGGGTTAGAATGGCAGACTTGACATGTTAAAAGGAGGGTGATGCTTGAAATCATTGTTCTTCCATTGTTAACCATGGTGACCTGCAAAGAAACGCGTGCAGCCATCATTGCGTTGCATAAAAATGGCTTCACAGGCAAGGATATTGTGGCTACTAAGATTGCACCTAAATCAGCACTTTATAGGATCATCAAGAACTTCAAGGAAAGAGGTTCAATTCTTGTTAAGAAAGCTTCAGGGCGTCCAAGAAAGTCCAGCAAGTGCCAGGATCGTCTCCTAAAGAGGATTCAGCTGCGGGATCGGAGTGCCACCAGTGCAGAGCTTGCTCAGGAATGGCAGCAGGCAGGTGTGAGCGCATCTGCACGCACAGTGAGGCCAAGACTTTTGGAAGATGGCCTGGTGTCAAGAAGGGCAGCAAAGAAGCCACTTCTCTCCAAAAAAAAAAACATCAGGGACAGATCGATCTTCTGCAAAAAGTATGGCGAATGGACTGCTGAGGACTGGGGCAAAGTCATATTCTCTGATGAAGCCTCTTTCCGATTGTTTGGGGCATCTGGAAAAAGGCTTGTCCGGAGAAGAAAAGGTGAGCGCTACCATCAGTCCTGTGTCATGCCAACAGTAAAGCATCCTGAGACCATTCATGTGTGGGGTTGCTTCTCATCCAAGGGAGTGGGCTCACTCACAATTTTGCCCAAAAACACAGCCATGAATAAAGAATGGTACCAAAACACCCTCCAACAGCAACTTCTTCCAACAATCCAACAACAGTTTGGTAAAGAACAATGCATTTTCCAGCACAATGGAGCACCGTGCCATGAGGAAAAAGTGATAACTAAGTGGCTCGGGGACCAAAACATTGAAATTTTGGGTCCATGGCCTGGAAACTCCCCAGATCTAAATCCCATTGAGAACTTGTGGTCAATCCTCAAGAAGCGGGTGGACAAACAAAAACCCACTAATTCTGACAAACTCCAAGAAGTGATTATGAAAGAATGGGTTGCTATCAGTCAGGATTTGGCCCAGAAGTTGATTGAGAGCATGCCCAGTCGAACTGCAGAGGTCCTGAAAAAGAAGGGCCAACACTGCAAATACTGACTCTTTGCATAAATGTCATGTAATTGTCGATAAAAGCCTTTGAAACTTGCTTGTAATTATATTTCAGTACATCACAGAAACAACTGAAACAAAGATCTAAAAGCATTTTAGCAGCAAACTTTGTGAAAACTAATATTTGTGTCATTCTCAAAACTTTTGGCCACGACTGTACATGTCTGACATGCATTCTTAACAAACAGTTAGGTGACATAGTCCCTGAAATCATGCAGAAGGTTAATACATTGAATGATTAGGGACCAAGCACCGAAGTTGACGTTCTTATAATTCTTCATCTTCTTCCACTTCTTTTTTCTTCCGTTTCTTTCTATGGCAACCCATATCAACTGCTTGTGTAACTTGGCACACTAATAGAGAACAGTCTCAGCATTAACTATAGCAAGTTTGGAGTCTCTAACTCAAATTCTCCAGCGCCACCACTTGTCCGAAGATGTGCTAATCAAAAGTTTTCATTTTTTTTTTTGCTATTTTTAATTGTTTCACCAAAATTGGCTCAAATTATCTTTAGACCATGCTGGCGAAAAGTTATTCAAGTTGATTAGTCAAACCGTTCTCGAATAATGCACAAACGAATTCTACGGAAAGTGTGCAAAAATGGATGTAATCTCTGCAATGGCTAGACGTATTGAGGCCAAACTTGGTGTGTGTTATAGATATGAAAATGGACATTTTTGCTTGTAACTTGTTAATTGTTTGGCTAAAAATCACAAAACTTTAAATTCGATGCATCATGCAGTCGAACCATACCCAATTTTCCGTATGTCATCCATTTTGGGCGTCGGTCATTTTGAATTTTGTCAAAAAATGCTATATTTTACGAGCACATTGGCTTATCATTACGAAACTTTATATGTGTCTTCGGCACCATGCCCTGACAGTACTCAGAAAGTTTGGGGCAGTGCCAACTTGTGGTCAAATGTTATAAAGGAATTTCCAAAAATGCATTTAAATAAATTGGGCTATTGTAATAAAACTGGTCTCAATATATTCTTTTCCTCCTCCTAGACCATTGGTCCAACTTTCACCATATTTGAACCAGATCATATTCAGACCATGCTGGCAAGATGTTATGGAATTCAAGTTGACTAGTCAAACCATTCTTGAATAACGCACAAACAAATTCTACGAAAAGCACACAAAAAATGGATGTGAGGGTATATCTCCTCATCGACTAGACGTATTGAAACCAAACTTGGTCAGTGTTATAACAAGCATTACCTGAGGCTACCTGCAGTGTTTCGGCGCAGTGCCACCTGGTTGTCGGGAGATATGAAAAATGGCTATTTTTGCTTATAACTTGTGAATTGTTGGGCCAAAAATCACAAAACTGGTCTCTTTAAATTTGATGCATCATGCAGAGTCGAACCATACCCAATTTTCCCATGTCAGCCATTTTGGGCTTTGGTAATTTTGAATTTAGTAAAAATATTTGTTCTATTTTACGAACGCATTGGCCAAAATTCCAAAAATGATAATAACATTTGAATAAATTGGACTATTGTAATAAAACTTGTCTCAATATATTATTTTCCTCCTCCTAGACCGTTGGTCCAACTTTCACCATTTTCGAACCAGATCATATTACGACATGCTGGCACAATGTTATAGATTTAGTGTCGAAATACGAAAAGGTTTTAGTTTAACGCATCAACGAATTTGCTGGAAAGATGCCAAACTGCATCTGAGCCTGTACCTCTGCAAAGCTTTGGCATATTTGCACCAAACTTTGTATGTGCCATTGTCACGTCACACTGACCATGCCGCATCAGTTTGGTAACAGTGCTACCTATTGGCCAAGAGTAATAAACCATTTATTACCCATTAAATTTCCAAAAATGCCAATAACTTTTGATTGCATTAGTCTATTGTAATAAAACTCAAAATATTCCTTGGGTCATGCCAACAACATATCAATTAGGCCATAGTTAGCCAAAATTCCTGTTTGCCCATTTGATTTACTGTATGTTGAAAACCTACTTTTTTTAACTCGTCCTAGACTGTTGGTCTAATTTTCACCTAAATCAAGTAAGATTGTCATCAGACTATGCTGACACAAAGTTTTGGATTTTATGTCAATAGACAAAACCATTTTTGTATAGCAATGCAACAAATTTGAGCCATAATGGCAAAATGACTCTGAGGCTTTATCTTTGCAAAGCTTTGACATATTGACACCAAACTTTATGTGTGTGATTGTCACCTCACACTGAACACACCACATCAATTTGATAACAGTGCCACCTACTGGTCAAAAGTGATACCCAATTAAGTCATATTACTAGTGTTTCTTTTATGATTTTTCAACCATTAGAACTAAACTCATCTTAAAATGGCTAATTACTCATTGCGTCAGTTGATCTGATGTTTGCCTAGCGCTTGGCCCCATAATTTCTGCTTGCAGCTATATTTCTTAGTACATTCATAATCTCCATGATCCATTACACATCTTTGTTAATTGATGTCAGCTTGTATTTAATAAAGCCAAGCTATTGTAGTTTTACAAATCTCAGACTGTTTTCATATCTGATGTTAGTGAAAAAGAGCTAAAGCTAATCATATTCAGTCTACTGTGATGCTTTTAAAACACATACAGTATAAACCTGCGTAATATTTCAACTCGGCTCGCAAGACATCGCAAATGTCTTATTTTATCGCTCCGAAACAACCAGAAGATTATTTATAGTTCAAAAAGTGCACTTTGAAAACACAAAAGCTCTTTACAAGAAGGAAAAAGGAAAGTGTTGTGCACAGAAAATGCATTAAAATGTCATTTCGAATTCCACAAAAGGCAATTTAGCCTCACAAAGACCAGATAAAAAACACTAAAAAATGACAAAAGGGCAATGAGAAGGCAGATGAGACACTAGTGCTAAAATCCAGGGAAAATGCAGTGCAAGGTTATAATGGATGGAAAACTAAAGCGATGCTGTATGTCAGATGGCAGAGGCTGTGCCCACCAGCTGTGGCTGATGACCCAGAGAGAAAAACTAAAGCTGTCATTACTGCTTTCTGAATTCATTATAGCAGGAGGAAGTGACACACCGCCATCCTTGATGTTCTTTTCTACCTAAACAAAGTCTTACTGATGGAGAGCAGATCTTAGGCTGCTCATTCCAGAACAATATGCGCGGCAATTAGAAGAGAGACTCTCTGTGTGCTCAGCCTCTCCCTGTTAATTGTAGGTTGCGGGATTTTCAAAGATGCACTGCTAGGCAATCTGTGGGAAGACAAACTGAGCTGAAACAACAAACCACTATATTGTGATCACAGAGTGCTATATTTGAAGAAATGTATTATTAAAATGTTTATCACATACAGCACTCATAAATGAATCCACCCCCTCCGAACAACTACTAAAGATCTGTAATAATTCATGATAAGATGGCAATTTTTTCATAAAAACAGAACTATGTCATTTAGATCTGTGAAATAAGTAAATTAGCCAATTGTGTTTAAATGAAGCACTGCATCCTTGAATAAATTCAATGCACTTCTCACTGTTGTCCTCCCTTAACATTGCCTTAACATTTTATATACAAAATGACTTGGGCTCATGAGGCCAGAGTGTGGATTCCCAGAAGTTGTATTTTGTAAATAAGGGCCTTGGAAAAGGCTAAATGAGTTTATTGCACTTTGGCTACAGTCGATAAATCCGGTGTGGACAACAACCATGCTTTTCACTTTTACACACTGCATCTTACTGTGTGAGATAAAACAGTCACTCTTTTCATAGCTTTTGCCAGCTCTGAGACACTTGCTTGCTATTTCTACTGCTTTTTTCCTAGCACATAAATCACTCAAAGTAAACTCTCTAAAAGTAAAGGCTTTATTATTTCTGAGACCTTCACACAAGTCCATTGATTTTAAATTTCTGCTACTTTTCCTATGTTTCCAGACTTAAATCCATAATTTGGTATTCCTCTGGTACCAAAAGCACCCACAGAAAAAAACACAAGATATTTTCAATTAACGTTAACCAATAAAAATTCTATTAAGATTCAGGAACCTTTTTGAATGGTGGGTCTCACTCTTTACAGTGGATAGTTAATCAAAAATTGTTTTTTTTTCCCCCGTTGCCAAAATCTGCCAATATGCCAGCACTGAATCTTTATTTATGATATTGACCTTAATCCACACAGAAAAATAGGGGTTTAAAATTGTACCTTTTGGGGTACAGCAGCTTGTCGCTGGAGCAGTACCCTTAAAAGGACATCTGTGTGATATTACTGCGCCTGCTGCTTCCATATTACGGCAGCAAACTTCCTTGACTATTACGCCGGAATGGGAGTGTAGTTCCTAATCTTATCGGCCTAGAAAATCGCAGCTTTACATTTTCTGCCGGTCTTAGTACACGATATAACTACAGAAGAGTCAAGTTTTAAAAAGGACAAATATCCAAACTCGTTGGTCATTTATGAACGCAATGTTACATTGGTCTCATAGGATTCAATGATCTATGCTAAACTATGCTAAAAGTGATATCGCCAGAACAGGAGAACAGCAGAATGGAGTTCAAAATGGTAAAACTCAACTTATTAACTCGGGAGGAGTTGGAGAATGAGCCCATTTCCAAAAAAAGTTGAGTGTTCCTTTAACATAAATTGGTCTATGTTAATATGTCTTCTAAGTAAAAAGTAATGAAAAGTCTGTATTTAAGTTTCGAGGGGGTGTATTTATGAAGTGTATTGTACTCGATTTCTGAATCACTCTGAAAGAGATATTTCACCCAAAAATGAAAGTTCTGTCATCGTTTCATGTTATTTCAAAGCCATTTGAACACAAAGGAAGATGTAATGCAGAATGACAGCCTCAGTCACCATATACTTTCATGATACTGAAAAAAAAGATGAAGATGAGATATTCCATCTAACATTTCTCTTTGTTCCTCTGAAGAAAGAGCCATACGGGCAACATCGAGGCAAGTAAATGATTCATTCATGAGATTCATTATTTAGACAATCATTTTTTACTTTATCTCTTACATTAATAAAGCATAAGTGATGTCCAATTTGTCAATTCTTCTTTTGAAAGAGATATCTTTAATGATTCAGTCGTAATGATTTACAAAGGATTCAAATTTCTTTTAGTAAAACTGATAAAAGCTGAAGCAAAAACAACACAAAAACAATCTACATAAAGTAATGATAAAACATCATGACAAACAACAGTATTAACTGAAACAGCAACTAAAACGTTGCGTTGGCGACACACCAGCATGAGAATTAGCACAAAAATGCAGAATTGCATTTTCGGTTTTCGCGAAAGACCGAAACAACACGACCGAAACAGTATGTTGACACAAAAAGAAACCGCAGCCTGCACGTGCTTGTCTGAAGCAACACTTTTGCGGTGTGGATGTATTTCAGTATATCTGAGAAAGACCCACGGATAGCGATTTGTAAAACTTTTAATGCCGAAATTTCAAGAGGGGGTGTGTCTGCAGTGGTGCGGGCAGCCAGTGATGAGAGCAGAGATCGGCGCATTGCGCACAGACAGATGTGGCTTACAGTGAGTGAAAAACAATGGCTTTACGGTGGTGTTACGTCACAACATTTTAAAGATATGTCTTTTCTATATACTGTATTTTTATAAATATTTATGTTTTAAACCGTGGAGGTGAGCCAATGGATTTCACACAAGCAACGTGAAAACTGCGCAATATGTGAAAGCGAAAGTAAAAACTGACAGTGCTTTTAGCATCTGACGTGCATTCTCTCAGAGACAATGAGAGATGGTTATACTTCATATGCTGATATTAATTTAGTCCCCTTCTATTGTGTAAGGGTTGTTTTTTGAAAGACTTAAATAAAGCTCTTAATTTGATGAAACTTCAAAAGGGTATTCATTAGGGGTGTGACGAGACACTTATCTCACCTGACGAGACGAGACGAGATTTTGGGCTCACGAGAACGAGACGAGATTTTTTAACTTTTTTAAATAAATCCTCAATGATGAAATATATAGGGGACAATAGTATTTTATTCAACAAAAAACACAAAATGCAAAAAAAAAAATAAAAGAAATGTAGGTGCATTTTGATATGAACTTGTAATAAAAATGCTGCATGATTCTGGGTAAACTGAAAAACTATTTTCTTTTATAAACTGGAGATCACGATTCTGAAGAAAAAAAGGATTAGAAAATTAAACAAAATGACATAATTTACTATTGGTTCTGAAATAATGTTCATTGCTTAAGTCTGAAAAAAAAAAAAACGAAAAAAAAATGAAGGAGCCCGTGTCTCAATTAATAAAGACTTTCACTATTGGAATCTCTTGAATGTTTAATTCAATGACAAATATTTTTTTAAACGTGCAGTTGTCGCCCTCTCCTGGTGAAGAGAATAAACGTTACTCTACATACGTGTTATACTTTCGTTTTTGATCGCTACTGTAGACAATAAGTGTGTATATCCAAACTATAAGTTTTTATCCCAGTACTTATGTTATTTAAATGTCTGTAACAAAGACATGATGATGATTATGTGGTTAAAAAGACTGTTTGTGTTGCTTTCTGAAACCACAGCAGTAAGAATGCAGATTCGAATGTCTTCAATAACGTTCACATGGTAAGCGTCAGTGGAGCGCGTGAAACAGTTGTAACAGACAATGCTGAATCACAGTCATTCATGAATAAGATCGCATGGGTGCTTGAATAGAGATCGTGATATTTTTTATAACTATTAGTCATGCAGCCCTAATGGAAACATTGCAAAATGTTTTGCCATGATATCATCACGTTCTGGCAAGACCAGTCAGATCTCGCGGGACACATCGGAGTCTCGCGAGATCTCGTGCCACGAGATCTCGTCACAACCGCGGCACGTTTCAAAGTCATTTGCTGCTCTGCTTTGTGTACCATTCTGATAGCGCCTCCTGCTGGAAGAGAAATACGTAGAGTTGTAAATGTGAACTGATGGATAATGTGTTATAAAAATGTAAAAAATTTAAACAAAGGCAGTAAAATATATGTATATGTTATTTAAGTAATATAATACTTGATTGATAATAATTGTTTAAATTAATATAACTGATTTATTCTTTGAAACTTTAATATTAATTTATGCAATTGCAATGCCTTGATTTTAGTAAAATTAGTACACAGTCATAGCCATAAATGCAATGGTACTAATAATTGGCATAATTCTTTCGGTGTTTCGGTTTTCGGCCTTGGTTTCCTCTTTTTCGGTTTTCGGCCAAGAATTTTCATTTCAGTGCATCCCTAGTGGTAACCGTAGTATAAGCAGAATAATTGACTTTGGTCCGTTGAATTCTACGAAAATAATGCACACCCGAGGTGTAACGGCCACTCTGCTTTGCGTTGCAATGCTTGAATCTGTTGTCAATTATTCCTTACATATTCCACAGCCCTACCCAGCATGTTGGGTAAAAAACATTTAAGTCAAAATAACCCAACATGTGTCCTGTCCAATATTTACCCAGCACTGGGTTGCCAGATAACCCGGGTGGGCTGTTTTTAACCCAGCATTTTTTAGTGTGGGAACTCATTTTACCCTAATATTTCTGCTAAGTTGGGTTTTAAGGGTTAAACAAACCAACCGAACAAATCAATTCACTAAAATGAATCAGACTCCCCGAAGCTAATGAACAAAACGTCTTCAGTCATAAATACACAAACGTCTTTATATTACAGCCTCAGTGGGAGTTGAAAGAACTGGCCAGCAGCCACCATGTTTGGAAATACCATTTCCCATACACAAGAACGGAATGCTGTAGATGGATCCAAGATTATCCAAGGTTATCATGTTTCATTTAAGATGCATAAGATGGGTACAAACTTTCCCAGCATGCCTGGCTGCTTCCTACAGAGGTATGCCAGTTTGCTTTTGTTAGTGTTGTGGATAGATTTCCTCTCCCAAGCTCTGGAATCCAGCAGGCTGACTGGGTGGCAACAATGTGAGCCTTTATTTGCTCCTTAAGGCAAAGCGAGACACGCCTTCACATGGCGAGCGCGAGAGTGCAGTGATCCACACGCCGTGGCCTTCAGCCCAAGCAGGACGACAATTAAACCAGACAAGACAAAACTGCAGGGCCCATACAGAGACACTCGAGAAAACCTGACACTTCATGAATCACAAGTAACTGTGACTTTCAGTGTCGCTAGTGTATGTTGCTGTGTGACTGTTAGCAAAGCACTTCAGGGAAGAAAAATATAAGTGCATGTAGGCGACACGGAAGTCAGGGAACTAATGACTTGCTTTGTAGGTTTTAATCACTGCGTTGGCATTGACTAATTACATGCATTTGCATGCTCCTCAACCTTTCCCACGAGCCCAAATGTAGGCACAGTTCATTTCCTGTTCACGTTCAGGACGGAAAAGGTGAAAGAGACCCTCTAAAATGAACAAATGAACAGGAGGAGATTGGAGATGATGCATCAAAGCAATTTGTCTTTTTTTTCTGAACAAGCACTTTCACCCCGAGTTTGTAGCACTTGCTCTGATCTGAGCGTAGCAATTAGCTTATGGATGTTTTCTTCCGAATGCAAATCTGTAATGAAAATGGTGACCTGACATCTCCTGAAATGTATTTATGACAAACTGCTCTACCCTCCATCCATGTAATTAATATTTGGGCAAGCTGCAGTTTGAACCGAGAACAGCAAAATGCAAATCACTAGAGTACTTTAGTAGAACGAGATGATAAAATATGCATGAGCAGAAAGAGGGCCTCGCTTGTTAGATCTCAATATGTCAGAAACCTGTAAGTTTTGCTCATATAAATGTAATACATTTAAACAACAGGTGGAACGCTTGCAAAAATAATAAAGATGACACAGCAACTGACACGGCTTAAAAAAGCATACCGAATTCTTTTTAAATTTGTCAACTTTTTTTTACACTGAGATCAATGCAAGGTTCAAAGATATTTGTGGCTGCTAATTTAGGGCAACTTAGAGGAGTTCACTTCCAGAACAAAAATTTACAGCTAATTTACTCACCCCTTTGTCATCCAAGATGTTCATGTCTTTCTTTCTTCAGTCATAAAGAAATTATGTTTTTTGAGGAAAACATTTTAGGATTTCTCTCCATACAGTGGACTTCTATGGTGTCCCTGAGTTTGAACTTCAAAAATGCAGTTTAAATGCTAAACGATCCCATCCGAGGAAGAAGGGTCTTATCTAGCGAAACAAAATCAAAATCGATCAAGATCAAACGTCCTTTACAAAAAAGGTAAAACAGCAATGTAGGACTATTTTTATATACTTTTTCCTTGGCTGGGATCATTTAGAGCCCTTTGAAGTTGCATTTAAACTGCATTTTGGAAGTTCAAACTCAGGGGCACCATACAAGTCCACTATATAGAGAACATTCCTGAATTTTTCTCCTCAAAAAACAATTTCTTTATGGCTGAAGTAAAAAAAAAAAAAAACTTGAACATCTTGGATAACGGGGTAAATTATCTGTATATTTTTGTTCTGGAAGTGAACTTTTCCTTTAAGCTAGTAGGTTGTTAGAATTGTGACTTGTGTTGTAACCATTAAACAAATAAGTAATGTTCTGAACTGTATGTATAATTTTCCACCAAAACTGTAAAGCTCTCAATAAATTATATAATATAGTAACACAATATATACAAACACTACCATCCAAAGTCCATTCATTTTTTTAGAAGGAATGCATTACATTGATCAAAAGTCCCAGAAAAGACATTTACAATGGTAATAAAGATTGCTGTTTCAAACAATTGCTGAATGTTCTATTAATCAAATAATGCAAATGAAACAATGAGTGCTGTCAAACGATTAATCGTGATTAGTTGCATTCAAAATATTTTTTTTGTTTACATAATACATAAAATATATACTGTATGTGTGTATATTCATACAGTACAGACCAAAAGTTTGGACACACCTTCTCATTCAAATGAATGAGAAGGTGTGTCCAAACTTTTGGTCTGTACTGTATATTTTTCTGTTTATTAAAGTTTTTACTCTACATTTGTGCAGTTTTCAGTGGGTTAGTGATATTTTTAAATATATATAAATTAATAAATAAATATTTTTTAAATGGGTTTTTATACAAAAACTGCTTTTTATGTAAAATTCACTTTATAAAAGACCCACATTTCTAACTTTAACTCATGAGGATAACATGGATAATTTCACATGGTTTAGTGTAAGATTTTTGCCCATCTTTTGGAAAATCCAGTTTTAAAAGTAAAAAAAAAAAAAAAAAACTTTTACCAGTAGGTGGCTGCAGAGCTCCACTATTTGCTATTTGACCACCTGAAAGATATTTTTTCACAAGTTTTTTCAGTTGAATTCATATCTACAGCACAGACCAAAAGTTTGGACACACCTGAATGAGAAACCTTTGGTCTGTACTGTATATACATAATAAATAAACACGGTACACACACATATACAATGTAAACTAAAACTTTTATTTTGTGTGCGATTAATCACGATTAATCATTTGACAGCACTAGAAAATTAATCAAAACTAGAATTTTAGGAATTTTAAGCAGCACAACTGTTTTTGACATTTCAAGAGAAATGTTTCTTGAGCAGAAACATTCAGTATATTACAGCGGTTTCTGAAGAATCATGTGATTGGATACATGGAAGAAATGATGCTAAAAATTGAGCTTTGCCATCACAAAAATAAATCACGTTTTAAAATATATTAAAATAGATAAGTTATTTTAAATTGCAATAATTCAAAAAATTTTATCAAATAAATGTTATTACATTTATAACATGGTTATATTTATTTATTTATAAGTATTTAAAAATTGAAAAAATCCAGATATGCAATTACATTTTACTTTTTATTTTATGCCAAAAATCATTAGGATATTAAGTAAAGATCATGATCTATTAAAATGTTCTGTAAATGTCCTACCATAAATATATTAAAACTTCATTTTTGATTAGCAATATGCATTGCTAAGAACTTTATTTGGGCAACTTTAAAGGCGATTTTCTCAGTGTTTTGTTAGTTGTATCTCGAACAAATATTGTTATATCCTAACAAACCATACATCAATGGAAAGCTTATTTATTCAACGTTCAGATGATATGAACCCTTAATTAAAAAAAAAAGACCCTTATGACTGGTCTTGTGGTCCAGGGTCAAATTTATTTGAAATTTTAAATAAAAATAGACTTTTCTGACACTGATGTTGATAAAAATAAAAAAATGTTGGCTGGGCAAGTAACTGATCCCACTGGGTCTCCAGAAAGAAATCTTTTTATTGAATCCCATGAATGTGATAAATGGCCCAATTTTCTTGAACTCAACCTATTCAGATAAACACTGAGATTCTGTTTAGAAAGAAAACTTGTGACTGAGACAAAGCACAATAATGAAAGTCTGGTCTCAATGGCATCCAATCCACACAAGACAGCTCTACATTAAATGCTCTTGGCTGGCGAAGGAATACTTAAGGTTTATCTGCTGTCTCTTTTGGTCCACTATTTTGGTCATTACACAAACACATGGTCCCCCTTGGAGTCTAGACAACCCCACCCCGCTGACTGGCATTATACGGTCCCCAACAAACAAAACAACTAGAACAATAGCATTGTGTTTAAACTCTCCCATTGAGACAATTACAAGCTTCAACATCTGTGCTGCTTCCATCAGCTGAAGGTGATGTTTGACCTTGAGTAAACACTTAAGTAAGATTGTCTTGTTCAGACTGAAGCCAAACTCAAACTTTCAATGGAAAATGAAAGTTTCATACACTCAGCCGTGCCCCAAAGCAATTCAATTACATATTCAAGTAAGAAGCGGAGTCAAACACTGTCTGTTTGTTTTATATGGAGGCAGAGGTGTGTTCGTCACGGGCTGAAAGACAAACAAATTAAAACCTTCTGAAAGCCGCTGGTTAAGGAGTCCTTCGAATGAACTAAGGATAGCCAATGGCTGATTTAAAGAGTCTACCACAGAAAAAGATATGACTAGTCCTTGAAGGAATTTGTTGAGGTCGTCTCATGACCCGCCTTGACCTTGTCGTGTTATTTTCCTCCCACAGCTACCATCAGGGATTCATGGAAATGTTCTGGAGTGTGCTGAAGCAGACTGACATTATGTTTTGATGCTAAAAGACAAGACAATCTTTCTGGTTTGAATGGTGAATGTCTTGACATCCATCTCAGTGACTCTAATGTGCATTGTAGATAATGAGCTTAGAGCGGCGTTAATTATTTTAGCAGGAGAAAAATGACAATTTACGACGTCTTGAGTGTCTTGAGTAACAGCTTGCACTGCGCCACATCCTTTAAAATGAGATAAACTGCCACCATACTGAAAACTGAACAATTGAAATTTATGGAGATGTCCTGTGTCTCGGAAGGAAAAGGGAAATTGTATGAAGTCACACAGGAAGACAGTTTTATGAGGTACCAGTATTGATAAATGGCATAAAATTACACTATTCATTAGTCAATAAAAGGATGACACTGTCATTAAATATTTAATATTTGTATGTTAAATTACTTTTTCAAAATCTGGAAGAACAAAAACAGAGTATAATTTATTTTGATTTTTAAAAAAAATCTTTAAATGTAGTATCTTAAAATGTAATACTAATTTTAAGTACAGCTAATTATGGTTCTTTATTGGCATTGACAGTTCCATAAAGAAGAGTGTATGACTTATCAAAGCAGTCCACAAGTAAAGTTTATGAATTTATTGAGGAAAATTAAAATAATACAATAAAATTAAAAATATAAAATAAATCAACACCTACAGTGTTCAGCAATTTAACAACAATTTTCACAAGTAGGCTATAAGCTATTTTGATATACAGTTTAAGTCAAAAGTTTATGTACACCTTGCAGAATTGGCAAAATATTAATTATTTTACCAGAATAAGAGGGATCATACAAAATGCTTGTTATTTTTTTATTTAGTACTGAACATATAGTTGAATTTATAAAAATGACCCCATTCAAAATTTGCATATGCTTGATTCTTAATACTTTGTTACCTTGTTTTTCCTGAACAGTTAAACTGCCAGCTGTTCTTCAGCAAAATCCTTCAGGTCCCACTAATTCTTTGGTTTTTCAGCATTTTTGTTTATTTGAACCCTTTCAAACAATGACTGTATGATTTTGAGGTTCATCTTTTCACACTGAGGACAACTGAGGGACTCATGCAACTATTACAGAAGGTTCAAACGCTCTCTGATGCTTCAGAAAGAAACACGATGCATTAAGAGCTGGGGGGTAAAACTTTCTGTATTTGAAGATCAGGGTAAATTTCACTTATTTTGTCTTCCGGGATACATGTAAGTATCTTCTGTAGCTTCTGAGAGCAGTACTAAAAAAAAAAAAGACATTTAGGCAAAAAAAGGAAACTCTTCATCTACATCTTCATTCTGTTCAAAAGTTTACACCCCTGGCTTTTAATGCATGGGTTTTCTTTCTGAAGCATCAGTGAGCATTTTGAACCTTCTGTAATAGTTGCAAATGAGTCCCTCAGTTGTCCTCAGTGTGAAAAGATGGACCTCAAAATCATACAGTCATTGTTGGAAAAGGTTCAAATACACAAAAATGCTGAAAAAACACAGAATTTGTGGGGCCTGAGGGACTTTTTCTAAAGAACAGCGGGCAGTTTAACTGTTCAGGAAATCTAAGGGACTCATGAACAACTATCACTTAACAAAAAAAAAAAAAAAAAAAACACAGCTGTGGATCATTCAGGTAACAACAAAGTATTAGGAATAAAGTGTGTGTAAACTTTTGACTTTTGAACAGAGTCATTTTTACAAATTCAACTACTATTTTCTCTTGTGGACTATATGTGAATGTCTTTTGTGTGAAATATCTTATTCAGGTCAGTACTAAATAAAAAATAACATGCATTTTGTATGATCCCTCTTATTATGGTAAAATAATTAACATTTTGCAGATTCTGTGAGGTGTATGTAAACTTTTGACTTCAACTTGTAGATTCTTCAGATTATTTTGTTGCTTTTTAGGTTCCTCAAAATTGCTTTCTATGGAACTGGAGAATATAAAGTTTTTCCTTTAATTTAAAAGGGCTCTCCTCCAGTGGGATCAGACTTTAAAACCCTATTTGGTTCAAAATAAAACGTTTATTGTAGATTTAGTTCATTTTTTCTGCAAATAGTCTCTAAAATAGACCCTTTAGACCCTGCAACTCTAATAAATGGCACTTTATCACAGATACCATGATATGAATCTACTAAAAATGAGTTTATTTGCCACGAGGGGCTTCATTTCCTAACCTCAATATGGAGCTTGGCCAGCACTGGGTATTTGTGATGAACCGCTCTCAAAAGCACAACGTCACCTCATCTTGACTGCAGCTCAAAACAAAATTAGTCATACCCGTTTCAACAGGGCTGCATTATTTGAAGGCTCTCCTAGAAAAAGCTGTGTGCATTATGAGATGGCCTGCCATGCAGTCAGCTCCATTGTGTCATCATTCAGTGAGAGCTCAATATGCAGGGTGAAAACAGAAGGAGAGTTTAAATCAGCACTAAGTATAACCGAGAACCACAATGTGAACAGCGAGATCACATGCCCGATTGGCTAAAAAGTTCATGCAGCGAAAGATTGATGGACAACGTGGAGGCCGCTCATCACAGCAGGCCTTACTGTCAAATTCCCACAAGCGATTAAGCCTCATTGACACATAGAGACATAGAAAAGCTTATTATAAGAAATTTTTAATCAACATTAAGGCCACATTTACATAAGCACTGGCATGAACGCAGGACTCTAATTGAATATTAAACCCCTGACGAGAAGCTAACAACATTAACGGACCCCCTTCCTAATCTCCGCCAGGTACCTGGCGTCATGGAATCATATCTAACACACATCTTAATATTTTCAGTAGATATATCCTCAAGCTCTCCAGCAACCTTTCTCAGGCTGCCTTGCCTGAGATAAGAATAGTACATAGCCTCAAGAAATACATTTGGCACAGCAGGTCAGCCATGGAAAATTACCTTCTGTGCTTTTTAATATCGAGAAACTTTTCTTCCTTTTGGAGCTACAGTGGTAGTGAAGGAAAGAAAGCTCTTAGTAGATGGCATCAAGAGCTGATTTTCCGTAAACATAAGCAGGCTTTTGGATGGTGATGCATTTATACATGGTTACGGATTTTCTCAAGTGTCACATAACACAAGGGTGGTCTAAATCGGAGGTTTGTTGCTAGTTTAGGAATGCCCTTCAACACTGGCAGGAAGTTGGGACTACTCAGCATAAACAGAAGAAAGGCTGAAACAACACTAAAGGGGTCCTTTTTCAACTGCAGGTCTAGGTTTAACCGCATCTTAAAGCAAGACTAGTGTGTGCCAAAATGATGCCTCCCACTTCCTAAAAGAACAAATTATCATATGAACTGGTCTTATTATTATCACAAACTAGTTATGTTCTTTCTAAACAAGCTTTAAAGAGCAGGTCATGTGTTTTTTTTTTTAAGAGTCCTAATATTGTGCTGGAGTCCCCTACAACAGGTTTAAATGCATCTAGTGTCAGAAAACATTGTAATTTTCTCAGAACATACATTTATACATAAAGTCATTTATCAGTGATTTCTAAAATGGTTCGTTCAAGCAGTTCTGAGCATAATGTCTATAAACCCCTCCCTTCCATAAACCTACTCTGCTCTGATTGGTCAGTTGGCCAAACCTGTTGTGATTGGCACAGAAAGTTGTGTTGCCAAGTATTGCCAAGTCCACGATTGTTTTGATGTCCGCAGGTCGAAGCGACCCCAATACGGTCATATTTAGACCTTGGAATGTGAATTTAGAAAGGGAACCTAGACAAAAAGCATGTATTTCACACCCCGGAATGCAATTTTTTGAGTAGCAATTGGGAGGGTTTTGTTGTGAAAACTTGGCAACCCTGAACACCTTTACATAAAACAATAATATAGTGCTCAAATCCAGTCTTAAAGAAGTTCACTTCCAGAACAAAAATTTGCAGATAATGTACTCACCCCCTTGTCATCCAAGATATTCATGTCTTTCTTTCTTCAGTGGTAAAAAAAAGTATGTTTTTTGAGGCAACATTTCAGGATTTTTCTCCAAATAGTGGACTTCTCTTTTTTTGAACTTTTAAAATGCAGTTTAAATGCGGCTTCAAATGATCCCAAATGCAGTTGTAAATGATCTCAGCCGAAATAACCAATCGTTTCACTAGATAAGACCCTTCTTCCTCAGCTGGGATCGTTTACAACTGCATTTGTGATTGTTTGAAACCAAATTTTAACTGCATTTTGGAAGCATTTTGGCACCATAGAAGTTCACTTTATGGAAAGAAATCCTGAAATGTTTTCCTCAAAAAAACAATTTCTTTACGACTAAAGAAAGAAAGACATAAACATCTTGGATGACAATGTCTAAGTTACATTCTTTATTATTAAACAAAGTAATTAGGACAAGGACAGTCTACATTAATCAACACATTCTTAGGAAATAGCGGGTTCACAGCAAATTATCAAAACTATTTCAGTAAGACAGTAATATCGTGGTTTACCTGGAAACCTAAAGCTGGATATTTTGAGCACTCACTTGAAAATGTACACATACAGTAATGTGTCAATCGTACTTACAGGTTGTGGTTCGGAGCCGCTTGTTAGTCCAAATAAAGAAGATTAGATGTCAAAGAAGATAAAAGTCAAGATTAGAGAAGCAGTCCTCTGTAAAATTACGAGCAGACAACAAAAGGTTCGAATTGTGTTGCTGTGGTATCATGGAAAAAATGAATTTTAACCACTGATTCTTCACATCATCATCTTTTGGCAATGAAAACAAAACAAACTTGCTTTTTACTAGTGGTGGGCCGTTATCGGCGTTAACGTGCTGCGTTAACGCGAAACTCTTATCGTGCGATAAAAAAAATATCGCCGTTAATCTATTCTCAAATTTGGGTTAGAGCTGGGTCTAAACTACGCAAGCTATGATGACTTTCACCTTGATAGTTTAACGCGGATGTATACCGAATATGGTCGCGCGTTTAAGTCTCCTCCACCAAAACACAGACAGGATCGCGTCGTCCTCCATTCATGAAAACAGAATCTACTATAGCGCGAAATGCCACGTAAATTCGTCGTTTTTTGGATTCATAAATCAAATGTTGCTCTGTCACTTAATTCAAATCGCGATATGGACTAGTGTATGTGAAAACTGAAATGCAAAAAGACCGTTTTAATATGAATCTGATATGTTCCGTTTGCCTAGCTGTATGCATTGCGGAGACGCGCTTTTACTACACGCATACTGAAACACACGTGACGCTCCCGGTAATTTTTGGCATTTTCATCTCACATGAACAAATAAACTCAATCTCCCAAACTGCTGTGAGTGTCACTTTTACCGTTTCATTTGAGAAAACTAGCATCATATCATACTGTATACACAGAAACTTCATGGCAACCTGTCAAAATAAAAGTACGGTGTAACATGTAATGGGCTGGGTAGGTGTTGACGTTAAAAAAACACAATCTAATAGGTAGAAAAAATAATTTCATTGTTAGTTAGTTAGTAAACACAAGTACATCTAATTGAACAATTTATTTTCATCAAAAAATTATCATAGAACAGCTTTATGAGCTTTATGATCCATTCTCAAAGACTTACTTTTAGTCATTATTTGGGTAGCACACATATTCTGAATGCCTTCAGCAGAATTCAAATTAGCCATTTTAATCTAGATTAATCTAGATTAATTCCAAGATTTAATCTAGATTAATCTAGATTAAAAAAATTAATCTATGCCCACCCCTACTTTTTACAGAACACAGTGACTCGTTAAAGAGTCGACTCTTTCTTTTGAGAGACAATATCTTTATGTATAATGCACTTTTTGGATTAACACATTTGCAGACTGTTTACACCGAAGGTTACTGGTTACAAACTGCAAAAAATATATTTTTCGGAAAAAAAAAACCCATATGGCCTGCTCTTTAAAGACTGGTTCCAACATTTGCACTGTAAACCATTATTCCAGAAACACATCTAGCCACATGAATGTCATATCAGTGCTGACAGCACAGTCGGGGACACAGGTGTCGGTCCCCTGCAGATATACAATAAGCTCTGTGTTACTATGGGGATGACAGTACCTTTATGAAGAAATGCCACCAAAATAACTAACAATGCACTGTAACCTTAAATTGTATATTCAGATACAATATGAAAATCAACTGGCTACCAACAAATACCCCACATGAACTGTGTTGAATGAAAAACAGACATTTTCAACACGGAGGCGTGTAATATGCTTCCTCATCGCTGAGGGCAGGTACACCTCCACACAGTTCTGATATTTCTGCCACGGGAACAGAGGATGTCAGTTTGGTTTAAGATACTGACAAACACGCAATGCACTGAAGCTGCACATGATACAAAGACACAGTTGACCCCGAAATGAAAATCCTGTCATCATTTGCATTTACAAAAATTGCCACAAAACTGGCTCTTTTGCAAGCTAACCATTCAGCTGATTAGACTGATCAGGCATTACAAATGGCTACCCACTGGGGTTCTAGCCGAACACAACTCAGACTTCATTTTTTCATGAAACCAATCCTTGAGATCAGCTAACTCATGGCCTACACTCTTATATAGATACATAATTTGAGGGGACAGCCATCTGTAGTGGTGTCCAAAACCACAGTGGACATTGTCGAGCGCACTCATTCAACCCCATAATGCTTCTCTATAACAAACAACTGATGTACACTCAACTGCTAACCACTAGAAAATATCCACCAGATGATGATGTCTGCATCATACACTCTTAAAAATAAAAGTGCTTTAGGGTTCTTCAAGCAATGCCATAGAAGAACAATTTTTGGTTCCACAAAGAACCATTCAGTCAAAGATTCTTTAAAGAACCATCTCTTTCTACCATAATCTGAAGAACCTTCTTTCGCCACAAAGAACCTTTTATGAAACAGAAAGGTTCGTCAGATGTTAAAGGTTCTTTATGGAACCATTTAGACAAAAAAGGTTCTTCTATGGCATCGTGAAGCACCTTTATTTTTAAGAGTGTATCCAGCACTCTCAGTGGCCAAATTCACTCACTCATATCTATTTACTCATTCAGTGCACTATATTAGTAGTAATGTAGGGTTTAGTAAATTTGAATATATTTGAAAACAGACCGTTTTTTTCCCATTATAACTGTTCTTGAGATCAGCAAACTAACTGGCAGTTGCAGTGCTATATGATTCACTGGTGGGAGAAATTACAGGTGAATAAAGACTTACATTTTCTTCTGTTGAAAAATTTGGAAGTCATATGGGCCACTATTTAAAATTTATTTTTGCCATTCAGAGCATGATAGCTTCAGCCACCCATCACTATTTCTATTGTATCTACAGCTGCACAGAAGAAAGTCATATTGATATGAGGATGTAAATGACAGAATTTATATATTTGTGACCCTGACAAAACCAGTCTTAAGTGGGATGGGTATATTTGTAGCAATAGCCAAAAATGCATTGCATGGGTCAAAGTTATCATTTTTTTCTTTTATGTCAAAAATCATTATTTTTATTTTTATGCCAATCAAATCAATATTAAGATCATGTTCCATGAAGATATTTTGTAAATTTCCTACCGTAAATATATCAAAACTTATTTTTTTATTAGTAATATGCATTCCTAAGAACTTAATTTGGACAACTTTAAAGGAAATTTTCTCAATATTTTGATTTTTTGCAACCTCAGGTTCCATTCAAATAGTTGTATCTTAAATATTGTTCTATCCTAACAAACCACACATGAATGGGAAGCTTATTTATTCAGCTTTCAAAAATTGGTTTTGTGATCCAGGGTCACACTTAGGTGATTAATTAAAAAAATCTTAGGTTTATATTCTAGCAAAGATTTGTTTTATGATTTTGATATCTGCTTCAATTACTAAAGCAATAACAAAGCATAAAAGTGTTCGTGATAACGCAAGTTCGCTTCTCTCCTTGATGAATGGCTTTTTTGTGCTTACTGTCTTTCTTTACCTCATCTATCTCTTTCAAGACATCAATACATGATGTTAATGAAATACATCAAACAATAAATAAATAAATAAATAAACAACGAGGAGGCTAGACAGAGGCAAAAATTGGATCATGTTGTTCTTGCAGGTTATCCAAAAGCTTTCATCACCAGAGAAGTCACATGTACCTCCTGTATTTTCATTTTGCACAGCTATAGAAAAACACATCATACTAATGCAATGTGGTCTACAATAACTGAAACATAACTTTCTATAATGTAGATATAGGGCACATTCAAAGTAAACGTTTGAATGAAGATTTGTTTTTCTTAATTTTCAAGGGAATTATAACTGCTACTAACGATCTGTTACGTTTCAGCTGTTTCTATAACTTATAAAACTGTAGAAAACCGTGTGCTTACCTTGACTTCCAGTAACAGTCCTTTGTATTTCGCGTATCTTGTTGCAATAGTAAACAGTAGCGTTGGTGTTACGCAGAGAGTGTTTGTTGCGATTGAGATGCGCGCAGAAGTTTACGGAGATCGATCGGCAGATCCTCAATCCTCACGTGCATTTTCATGCGCTTTGGGCAAAGCAATAAACACGCGCAAATACAGTCGGCTCTGTGTTGACAGCTTCCTTACTGTAACAATCAAGTCTGAACGACGCGCTAGACGCTACACCTCCTATTCCACTGGCTCCACACACAACTACTCCCCACGGACACGTGATCATCCCACGGGAATAGCTCTCATCCCTCCCTCACCGGCGGCTGGTATCGGTTACACCGGCATCGCTTCGGCAGGACACGTCCTTGAGTTCGGCTCTGTCGATTCAGTAGCGTCCTTCTTAATGTCATGTGCACAGAATGTATTGGACAATGGAAACAAGTTGACAAGCATTGACAATCAAATCAGCCTGAGCTGAATGCATATGGATTTCGACCTGGTTATGTAAACACGTATCGACTAAATATACATTCAGCGTGATAATTATGACTAGACTTCCCTTCGTAGTCAAAACAAAAACTTACCGGATTGGTTGTCTCAAAAGTAGCCTATATAGGTTTTTTAGTAGGATATGTGTATATGCTTTTCAAACAGTTCAGCAACCACAGAAGTTATATTACAAGTATTTTCACCTGATAAATAAAAAAACCGTTCGCCTGAGGTGGTAACCATGGCAACAGTAGGCTGCTCTAGCATTTTTGTTCATTTCAGGATGGCACAAAACTGTCATTAAGTATATTGCAGTAAAAGAAAAAAAAAAAAACTTTTAGATTGTTTCACACAAAAAGATTGTTTCAGGATAGACAATGGATCTGTTTTACGCATTAGACCCTAATGGGAATTTACCCCGGTAACCATAATTTGTTATAGTACCAACTGCAAACAACATTAGTTTGGTGGAAGCTGTGGTTATCGTAGTACATTTTAAAGGGCTTGTCTACATTTAATGAACAGGATATTCTTGTAGGTTAAAAGATTAAGTGGATAGATACTTCTATCATCTGACTGTATTATCTCTTGTTTATTTAAGATTATTGTTACGTAAACTGCTTTGTGGGCAAGGCAATCCAAAAATGAATGAAGATGATGTTGAAAATTACATACGCTGATATTATTGATAGTATTATTAATATTATTCACACACACACACACACACACACACACACACACACACACACACACACACACACACACACACACACACACACGTTGGGTTTACATGTTTTATGGGGACATTCCATAGGCATAATGGTTTTCATACTGTACAAACCGTACTTTCTATCGCCCTACACCTACCCTACACCTAAACCTAGCCCTCACAGGAGATTGTGCACACTTTTACTTCATCAAAAAACTCATTGTGCATGATTTATAAGCCTGTTTCCTCATGGGGACCTGAGAAATGTCCCCACAAGGTCAAAATCTACTGGTATTCCTATCCTTGTGGGGACATTTGGTCCCCACAACGTGATGAATACCAGGCACACACATCACACACACACACACACACACACACACACACGCACACACACACACACACACACACACACACACACACACACACACACACACACACACACACACACACGATACAACAGTTCTTTCTGGTCCTTGAATCTGATTGGCTGATAGGAGTAAGAGCAATATCAGAACTTCAACAGCTGTTTCAGTTTGTAATCGTACCACTCCTTACGGTACTCCTTACAGTGAGTGTCATGGCAGACGCCCAAATCCAGTATAATTTTATAAATATTACTGCTTTTGTGCCATGGAATGTGGAGGTTTTCAGGCGAGAATGTACTTGTTTATAGTTCAAATATGCAGTTTGTTAATAAAGATTACAGATAAAGATTAAAGATAAACATTTTCAGACATGAGAGCTCTGGACCGTCAGCGGCCGTTCTGCACTCATGAACCGGCTTGAGAGCACCTCACCTCGTTTATTAAATGTTGTTATTCAACAAATAATATTTTATATAAATAATAGTGTTTAGTATTGAGAAACGGTGCGTGTGTTCGTGATGGTGATTTTAGCTTTTTTTCGCCAATAGATGGTGACAAAATGTGAATAAATGTGAATACGAGACCGATCTAAAAAATAAATGCGGTATCAGATGCAGGTAATCAGACTCTCCCAGTCCATCTCTCTGATAATACATAACACAGTGAGCTTTTAATACAGTAATACAATAAGCTTTCAATGCAGACACTCAACATTCCTTTGGTGCTAGTTATAAAGTGACGTTTTGGAATTAGTAACAAAGGCTGTTAAACTGTCAACTTAAGATTTGAATTAATGGCGGTAGGAAGCACTTCTGCACAAAAGAGGGCTTTTAAAGACACTCCGTTGTTATTTTGTTTATGTATGTATGTGCCGTCTAACTGTTGTATAAATGCGTTATCACATTCATAGACATGAGATTACCTATGGCAGAATCACAGCAGTGCTGATATACAGCCATATCTCACATCTACACCCCTTGATATTGCTTATATATAACACATATGTGACCCTGGACCACAAAACCAGTCATAAGGTTAAATTTTACAAAACTGAGATATATACATCATATGGAAGATCAATAAATAAGCTTTCTCTATTGATGTATGGTTTGTTAGGATAGGACAATTTTTGCCCGAGATACATCTATTTGAAAATCTGGAATCTAAGGGTGCAAAAAAATCAAAATACTGAGAAAACCACCTTTAAAGTTGTCCAAATTAAGTTCTTAATAATGCATATTACTAATCTAAAATTACATTTTGATAGGTTTACAGTAGGAATTTTACAAAAAAATCTTAATGTAACATGATCTTTACTTAATTTCCTAATGATTTTTGATATAAAAGAAAAATCAATAATTTTGACCCATACAATGTATTTTTGGCTATTGCTACAAATATACCCCAGCGACTTGTTTTGTGGTCCAGGGTCACATATAATTACAAAAAAGTAACACTGAATTAAATGTAAAATTTTAGACTTGTAAAACATAATCCATTTATTTTTATGTATAACTTTTAACTAGAATAACAATAGTATTTATACACATATATACATACTGTTTTTCACATTGATGGAATATCAAACTTTGGTCTGTTGTAACTTCTCCATACAGTTTGTGGTTTGTGAGGCCTGAGGAAGATAAGTCAAGTCACCTTCTGGCACTTGATCACATTGGGCCTCCTCCACACGTGGATTTCCATGTGGAAAATCTTTGCTTCCAACACAGGTTTCTGCCAGAGTTCAGTGACTATTCAACATTACATAACAAGGCAGAGAAGAAAAATATGCACATGTTAGTTTGTACCGTGAACTGTTATTGTCTGAAGTCAAACAAACAACTTAAAGTGAAATAAACTACACAGGAGTGACAAAAGTTACACTCAATATAGGCACAACATTTGTGAAGCCTGAGATTTGCTCCTGGTAAATTTTAACGACGACCGAAGTGAGAGCAAAACATGGAATTGTAATTACCACCGTATGACTATCCCTGACTAATAAAGGTTAATGCTTTGTTAAACCCTTCATGACAGATGCTTTGATGATTTACTTCTTTCTGCTAAACATGAGTTCTTTACCACGTCTCTGAACATTCATTCACATCACAGCATTTTTATCTAACTGTTCTTATAATTTGCACACGTTTTACTGAGGTGAAACCAAAATGACATTGTGACTAAGACGAGTTTGGACAACAAACAAAATGAGATCCCTTAAGGGAGCCTGCTTTTGAGTCGAAAACTCAATTCATTCAGTTGCTCGGGACCCTCACGGAGAGCAGCTGTGGGGAGCGGATGGATCTTTGTAGTGCTGTCATGACTCGCCTCCAAGTTCTCATGGCATTTTAGTAATGAATTCTTCAGCAGCCATTTTTACTCTGAGCTCAAGGACACATTATACATTTGGGAAGTTTAAAGAGCCTGATATCATCCAATGGTTCTCTGCTAAAATATTTATACACGATTTAAATAAGAGCCCATTTGCAGTACTAAGTGAGAATCTTTTTCTTTTTCATTTCATTTTGTGTCTAAGCTCTGATGCTTATGCATGGTATTAAATCTTAAAACTTCATTTGTGCTTCCACATCATAGGATTCAGTCTGCAAAGATTGTCAAGAGTAGTTGTGTAAACAAAAGCTTCGCGATTGTGTTGTACTAAAGAAAACTCAAGGAAAAGCTGGGATATTGGATGTAGCGTCCTGTTCTGATTGCTCATGTTGAATTTTGAGCAGGCATCCCATGAGCCAAAGGCCTTCAAAACACTAGAAAATCGCATTGTTTCATGGCAACTGCATCTGCAAATGACTACTGTGGGTGAACTGCTTTACTACCTAGCATTATAATATAGTGTAATGGTCCCTACCATGAAAATAGCCACAGTTGGTATATAATTGCCAGTTGGGCTCTTACGATAAAAGCCTTTATTCCAGATGAGCCAATGGCGTGGCGTTTTTCCCAGGGAGCTCATTATCATTGAGGTGTTGACAGTAAAAGCCTGACAAATATCAAGCTTCCCAATCGTTTCCCTTGCAGACAAGGACAGAAACTTTTTAGGAGACACTCAGGAGTCTGTGGAGAAAAACTAATGATCCAGTTATCAGACTATGCACCCTTGTGCAGATGCTTAAGTAAATAACACATTTATCAAGTGTCACACATTGTAAACACCTTTGGAGATTGATTGCAAGCTTCTGACTGCAATCAAGCAGTGCATGATGAAATTGATCTAACTTTCCATTTTTTAGCTCCTCGTCATCACAAATTGGCCAGCGAAGTGAATTTAGGCCAAGTGAACTCCATATATAATGTTTCATTGAAAGAAAAAAAAAAAATCCTAAAAGCGGATAATGGTAATCTCAGATAAGACTGGGGTTGATGAAATACTGTGGTGAGCTGGCACTCTTGCCGGTTTACCAAAGCAATCCTATAAAGCTTTCTTCCTCCATGGTCCTAAGCAAAAATACAACAGCCTGATCCAAGCTGAACAAAGACTTGGATTTCAAATCCCTCATAGTCAAGGCTTTTTTCTTTCAGGGTATTTTGACCATATCACAATCCTAGATTGTACTTGGAACAAGCTTCTTAAGTGCCTCTTAACTGTGAGGCTGGAAAAGGATTATTTCAGCAAACCTATGACACTAAATCAGTTCTTTATTCATAATTGTGCCGCATGCAAGTTTGTGTTTTATGCCATACTTTCTCTAACTCCTTCTGTTTGGAATTGCAAAGATTCGATACTGAAAAGGAAATGATCTCTTTGAGTGGAGTGAGATAAGATCACATAATAACTGATGAATCACGCCTCTTATAGTGTGAATCATTAAAGGTTTATAAATAGTTCATCGGATAATGGGGGACTCAGGCAGGTTCTGAGCAATAATTGATGAGACACAGTGCAGATGGGCCATGCTGCCTAATTAAGTTCTGTAACTGATAACCCTGTGCTTTATTAATGGCCCAAAAAGTTTTTTAGAGCACTAGGCAAACTTAAGACCACTTAAACAATTAGAAACTGTGGTCACATTAGAAGACATGATGTATGCAAATATAACTCAAAAAGGGATTTTAATTGTCTGATCGTTTCTCCACAGTTCACCTTTGCAGCGTCCAACTTCTACTTTTTCATTTTGCTCACATTTAAGCCTGGCTGGCCCCGGGAAAAAGGCAGAAAAACGGTTTCCACCTGGGCTTTCGTTTTTTGATCATAAAGCAGTGAAAAATGTTGAAGCGCTTTCTGCCATGCTTCTCTCATCTCATCATCAAAGAGCCCACAGCTCAGTTTCAATACAACCTCCAGAGAGCACAAGTTGATTATTGCTTTTTTTGAATTTTGCTAATTAAAAAGTGAGAACAGCACATTTTGTTTAGTTAAAGTTAGCAGATTTTGTAGCTTCCACAAAGCAGGATAGAAGTATACATATTTTTTAGCGAATTTTTAAGTGAACCTTTGATACATCCTAGATGATTCATTATAACTAAATTTAACATTAGCATTCTTTTGAAATACTTTATTAATCATAATAGGTCAAAATCAGCCTGTTAAATGCTTGCGTTATATGCTAGACAGACACTAAGTTTTGTTAATTCACAAAAAACATTTTTACCCTCGCTTGAGGTTGTTTTTCATTTGAGCAAAAGAGTGTTAATTTGAATAATGGGAGAGGGAAATTAGTACTGTCACAATTCCTCAATTCAATTTTAGTACTCAATTTAAACAAAATCCCCTTGACTGTGTCAAGTAACCATCAAAATACCAAAAGTAGCATATTCCATGGGCGAGAATCCATGAAACGCATTATTAGACCTTTTCCCCAGGCAGCATTATACATTAAACCCATTTAAAATCATAATAAAGCATAATGCTATTGTGAATTCACAAACAGTATGATTCAATTAAATAAATTTGTCCACTGACAAAGAAATGATCAGTCTATAATTTTAATGGTAGGTTTTTTTCAACAGTAAGAGACAGAATAACAATGAATAAATCCAGAAAAACGCATTTCACAAAAGTTATAAATTGATTTGCATTTTACTGAGTGTAATAAGTATTTGATCCCTTATCAGTCAGCGATGTCTGGCTCCCAGGTGTCTCTTATAAAGGTAACAAACTAAGATTAAGAGAGTGCTCCTAATCTCAGCTTGTTACCTGTATAAAAGACACTTGTTCACAGAAGCAATCAGTCAATCAGATTTCAGGCTCTTCACCATGACCAAGACCAAAGAGCTGTTCAAGGATGCCAGGGACAAGATTGTAGACCTACACAAGGCTGGAATGGGCTACAAGACCATCGCCAAACAGCTTGTTGAGAAGGTGACAACAGTTGGTGCGATTATTTGCAAATGGAAGAAACACAAAATAACTGTTAATCTCTACCGGTCTGAGGATCCATGCAAGATTTTACCTCGTGGAGTTTCAATGATCATGAGAACGGTGAGGAATCAGCCCAGAACTACACAGGAGGACCTTGTCAATGACCTCAAGGAAGCTGGAACATAGTCACGGCACGGAGGACTACGCCACTGAGGACCGAAATCATGCAGTGCCTGCAAGGTCCCCCTGTTCAAGAAAGCACATGTACAGGCTCGATAAAACCAAAATCGAGCTCTTTGGCATCAACTCGCCGTGTTTGGAGGAGGATGAATGCTGCCTATGACCCCAAGAACACCATCCCCACCGTCAAACATGGAGGAGGAAACATTATGATTTGGTGATGTTTTTCTGCTAAAGGGACAGGACAACTGCACCGCATCAAAGGGACAATGGATGGGGCCATTTACCATTTAATCTTGGGAGAGAACCTCCTTCTCTCAGCCAGGTCATTGAAAGTGTTTCGTGGATAGGTATTCCAGGATAACAATGACCCAAAAACACACGACCAAGGCAACAAAGAAGTGGCTCAAGAAGAAGCATGTTAAGGCCCTGGAGCGGCCTAGCCAGTCTCCAGACCTTAATCCAATAGAAAATCTGAGGTGGGAGCTGAAGATTGAGGCTGAGTTGCCAAACGTCAGCTTCAAAACCTTAATGACTAGGAGAGGATCTGCAAAGAGGAGTGGGACAAAATACCTCCTGAGATGTGTGCAAACCTGGTAGCCAACTACAAGAAACGTCTGACATCTGTGATTGCCAACAAGGGTTTTGCTAAGCCATGTTTTGTGAAGGGGTCAAATACTTATTTCACTTGTTTCTTCCACTTGCAAATAACTGTTGTCACCTTCTCACCAAGCTGTTTGGCACTGGTCTTGTAGCCTATTCCAGCCTTGTGTAAGTGTACAAATTTGCCCCTGACATCCTTGGACAGCTCTTTGGTCTTGGCCATGGTGGAGAGCTTGAAATCTGATTGATAGATTGCTTCTGTGGACAAGTGTCTTTTATACAGGTAACAAAATGAGATTAGGAGCACTCCCTTTAAGAGAATGCTCCTAATCTCAGCTTGTTACCTGTATAAAAGACACCTGGGAGCCAGAAATATTGCTGACTGATAGGGGATCAAATACTTATTTCACTCAGTAAAATGCAAATCAATTTATAATGTTTTTCTGGATTTTTTGTTGTTATTCTGTCTCTCACTGTTAAAATAAACCTACCATTAAAATTATAGACTGATCAATTCTTTCTCAGTGGGCAAACATACAAAATCAGCAGGGTATCAAATTTTTTTTTAACCGATTACTTGGTTAATTGTCAGAATAATCAAACAATTACTAATTTACCAAAATAATGTTGTTTTAATGGTGTTTTATTTACTGTTGTTTACTAGGTTACCACCCTCATCCAGTTTGATGGACCAACTTGATGGAAATGCACAGAATTTGCATTTGTTTTTTTCTTTTTTTGCTAACTATGTAAAGATTCGCTTCACGTTTGGCTGGAAACCCAGCTATTCTCTTTGAACCTAGAAAGTAGGAAACAGAAGTTCAAGAGCTTCTTGCTGTATTGAATCTTCCAAGGAAATGCATCCTTCTTAACTTGACCTTCAGACAAGTCAGAGGTTCAAAGTAACTACAAATGCTGAGCTCGGCATCCCTAACCTTTCTCACATGCATCTGCAAAAGCTGCTTGTTTTGAAACACATTTTGGGTCTGCTCTCAAGCGTTCATCTGCTAGTATTGGAAATGGCCCCCTCCAGCTATCATTAGCCATATCCATGTGTAGCACATGACACTGTCAGCCTCTACGATTCAGATGGGTGCATTTATTGGTTGCCAAGTTTGTGAGATTCATGCAGCTACGAGCCTGCTGCTGAATTGCTTATCACACTGGGAAATCTGTCTTTTGAAATATGAAGCGTGTAAAGTGCTGGATGGGAGCATAATTTCATTACAACAAAATGGAAATGTATGACTCAAGCTCTTTTTTTTTATCAGTTTGAGAGACCATGCATTTTTAGTCCTGCATGATGACAATACTACACTAAAAGCATCAGTTTAGGTCTTATACTGAGGAAAGTGTACATAGACAGTATATTCAGTCTGACTTGACAGCATAACTAAGCAGCTGCTGTCGGTCTTAGCCAGGAGGCAGAACAGAAATTGCTGGAAAGGTCACTGATTATCTGGCCAGGTCTAGTGTCACATTTTAGAAATCCAACTGGGCTGTGTTCTAACAGCATGCAGTCCTGCAAATAGAGCGATAGAATCAGAAAAGGGGTCTACTGTCACAAAGGTAGCACATTTGGGCATAGTAAAAGGCAGACAGATGGTGACCAGTCATTTCACTGATTGGCTGCTGGCCTTCAAGGTCACCTTTTGAATGGCTGGAAATTGGTCAGACTGCATTTGACCCGACAGGAAAATGGTTTTGGGAGGTGATCACTGCTTCCAGTGTCTAGAGATAGGCTCTTTTGACGTAAGCTAGTGAAATTGCCTTCACACTGTAAAAATGCTTGTAATTAGTACAGACACAATAATGTAAAAATGCTATAAAACCTATTAATTTGAACATTTTTAAACTTAAGTTACCTTATCATACTTATACTGTATGTGACCCTGGACCACAAAACCAGTCTTAAGTAGCCAAATAGCCAAAAACACATTGACCCATGTATGGGTCAAAATTATTAATTTTTCTTTTATGCCAAAAATCATTATGATATTAAGTAAAGACCATGTCCCATTAAGATATTTTGTACATTTCCTAACATAAATATATCTAAATTTAATTTTTGATTAGTAATATGCATGGCTAAGAACTTCACTTGGACAACTTTAAAGGAGATTTTCTCATTATTTAGATTTTTTTTTGCACCCTCAGATTTCAGTTTTTGTATATTCAGATGTATAAATCTAAATTTAAAAAACATTACCCTTATGACTGGTTTTGTGGTCCAGGGTCACATATGGTGAAAAGGTGGTTTGACATTGCATTACATGCAATTTTACCATAAATACTGTTTAAAAAACATGCATTTTCTTCTAAATGTGTACAAATCTAGTTCATTTTTTTATTTGTATGTTTAACAGAAAGCATTGTTGTGTTACCTGACAGTTGCCTACACAAACAACTGTTGCTTTGATCAACACTGTCATTCATTTTATCTTTGGTGGTCACTATGACATATTTTAGTGTCCCATCATTTCCCAGCACCATATGTTCTGGTATGAACTTCATCATGTCCAGCAGTTACCTGCAGAGCTCCAACAGACATTATATCCAACATGCCTTACAGGCACTACTGTCTAGAAACTAAAACCAATCTCGTCTTTAAATACATTAAAGCTCAGTCACTGAATAAATGAAGGGAAGAATCAGACTGCTGGCAGTTATGAGCAGAGCAGATATCTACAGTATAAGTGGAAGCCATACTTCATTGCCTCATGAATAATTACTTTCAGGAACTGCACTGTTTTGACAAACCGACGCTGTTAAATCTATCTAGGATAAAGCAAATTCTGAGCTGTAGATGCTTGAGTGCAGCAGTGATGGACGAACAATGTGGCGCACAGAGGACGATGGTAGGGCAATAAATGTACAGTATTTCTCATAGATTTATGACACATCTGTGAATAGGAAGCAATGGAATGTCAGATGACTTTTGTGGTTTAAAATTGGGAGCAATTGTATGATGCTATCTTTCTGATGTATGAAACTGACAGGCTCTTTGTAGTGAAATCTTGTGGAACTTCTGGAGGTCTTAGATATTATGTGAGTTTGATATGAAAGCCTTTACAGCAATCTAGACATGAAAGGAAAGCTGAAAATTGGCTTTCTTGACTCATAACACAGAACAAAAGCCACATTTATACCACAAAAGGTGTTGAACAGACTTCATATTTACACATGAATCTGAATCACAGAAACAGTGCATCGCACACTAAATAGTAGATTTGAATTCTGAATTTGATTTAGATATTTCTTTCCATGCACAGCCAAAAGAATACAAGAGAATGCACAGATTTTCATGACAACAAGAAAGTGTGGAAAAGAGATGCATGAGAAGAATTCTTTTGTTTTACAAAAAAGAGCTGGGGGTGAAAACGTTTGCAATTTGAAGATCAGGGTGAATGCAACTTATTTTGTCTTCTGGAAAACATTTAAATATCTTCCGTAGCTTCTGAAGGGCAGCAGTAATTTAAAAAACAATTTGGACAAAATAAGAAAAATGCACACATCTCCATTCTGTTCAAAAGTTTTCACCCTGGCTCTTAAAGCATTGTGTTTCTTCTGAAGCATCAGAGAGCGTTTGAACCTTCTGTAATAGTTGCATTTGTGTCCCTCAGTTGTCCTCAGTGTGAAAAGATGAGTCTCAAAATTATACAGTCATTGTTTGAAATGATTCAAATACACAAAAATGCTGAAAAAACAAAGAATTTGTGGGACCTGAAGGATTTTTCTGAAGAACAGCGAGTAGTTTAACTGTTCAGGACAAACAAGGGTCTCATGAACAACTATCCCCCCCCCCAAAAAATAAGAAAAATACAGCTAACAAGGTAACATCACAGTATTACGAATCAAGTGTATGTAAACTTTTGATAGGGGTAATTTTTATAAAATTATTTTCTCTTGTGGACTAAATGTATTTTATGTCAAATCTTATTCAGGTCAGTACTACATAAAAAATAACACGCATTTTGTATGATCTCTCTTATTTTGGTAAAATAATTAACATTTTGCAGATTCTGCAAGGTGTACGCAAACTTTTGACTTTTACACAGTTAAATATCCACTATTAGCTGATACTGATATATAAACATTTTGTAAGTAAAATAGTACAGATATTTTGTGCATTCCTAATTATCCGTTTCACGCACAATCTAAAACAATTTGTCTTCTTAGGGCTCCCACTGGCATCCCTCAAACTCTCCCAGTGTCTGCACTGTTAAGCTTCTCATGAGGCAAAAAAACCAAAGCCTATAAATAGATGGATGCAGGAAGCGGGGCCAAATATACCCAATTGTTTAGTGTTGTCACTTCTCTCAGCACACCAAAAGAGAGGAATGCATTTAGACTAGTCTTCCAGGAAGAAGCAAGGAAAGGCCTGTCCTAGCACTGAAAGCCTCATGGCAAGATATCTCGAACAGTTAGGGTTTACAGCCGTGTGAGTGCTTTCATATGCAGGTACAAACATGGTGCCATGACCCTCTGTTCTAGTATGCTGTTATGACCGTGCTGTGTGGTTGCTTAGTTGGCCCATGGGCATACAGTATCATATCATATCAGGCAAAATAAAACAGTCACCTCACGTACTTAGGGGTCAAGCTGTATACAGAGAAACGAGGAGGCATTGTATACAGTACATGAGTCTGATATCCAAAGTGCAAAAGCATATCTTACCACCAAGCCAAAAGAAGGAAGGATGGGAAATTGTTGACAGAAATGACCCTCAGTCTAAATAAAGTAACGCTGATTCTTGAAAACTCCTAAGAGAATCACATCAAAAGCTGCATGACTCACAGAAACACTGCGTGTGCTTCACTTCCAATAATATTAGAGAGCAAACTGGAGAATCCTCCTCAGACCAAGCAGATGTTTAGGGCCTCTCAGCATCTGAACATGCACTTCAAGCTTCCGTCAGAGAAAATTGTTTATCGAAATACTACTAGAGTATAAAGCTGATTTAAACTTACAATGGTGGGTATGTCAGATTTAAATGTGTTGATACTGATATTTATAGCATTCAAAAGTTTTGTGGTTGATAAGATTATATGTGTATGAAAGAAGTCTCTTATGCCCACCAAGGCTGTATTTATTTGATCCAAAATACAGTATATCTAATATTTATATTGTAATATTTTGAAATATTGTAAATTGAAACAACTGTTTTCTATATGAATGCATTTTAAAATCTGATTTATTTAATTAATCATTCACAAGCTATAAAGGTACAGCCCTATTCTGGAAAAGGGGGAGGGAAGTAGCAGCTCATTTGCATTTAAAGAGACACATGAAAATAGGCATTTTTAAAATTCTATAATAAATGATCTGTAGGCTATTTTGATCTGAAACTTCACAGACACTTTTTGGGGACACCTGAGACTTATATTACATCTTGTAAAAGGTGCATAATATGTGCCCTTTAACATATTCAGGATTCTTTGATGCGATAGCGATCAAAAGTACAAAACCGCTTTTAACTCTTAAACTGTCAGTCGTAGGGTCATTATGCAAAATTTTTGGGTATTTTGGATTTTTTTACGAAGTAGTCCTATGTTTTTTTGCCCAACTGGAATCAAACCATTGCAGAAAGATTCTCTGGAGGGTGAATATCAATAATTATTAAAAAAAGTTGAACTTTCGACTCACTGTCTCAAAATGTACAAAAGGAGTTATAGTAAAATGCCTATAACTCATGAATGGAATGAGATATCTTTGCCAAACTCAGAACACTTATGTAAGAGCTCAACCAAAAATTGCGGGCTTGGCTACTTGGTGGTGCTACAAGATGGGGAAAAACAAAAATGACTATACCTACGCAACTATTTGTCCTATCAACATGAAAATCGCTGTGCACGGTCTTGGACCAAAGTGCCACAAGTGTCCATAAGGACATTTGTGTATCTCAAAAAACATGGCTGCCATTGGCCCATGAATTAAATTAAACACACATTAGACAAGGTTTGACTCACAGCCCCAAAGGACTGTGAGAAATTTGGAGTAAATTGAAGTAAATCCAAAGGCCAAATGGCACTTTCGCGGGGAAACTCCTAGGCCTGGTTTTACAGACAGGGCTTAGAGACTAAGCCAGGATTAGGCCATAGTTCAATTAGGAGATTTATGTAATTTGCTTAGAAAAAATAACATTACTGGTGTGCATCTTGAGACAAAACAAAGGCAATGATATATATTAAGATCAGTCAGTGCACGTTTCTTTCAGTTGAAACAGCTCAGACTTACATTTTAGTCTTAGACTAGGCTTAAATCTTGCCTATGAAACCGGGGACAAATGTGCTGCAACTGAATAAACAGAAGATTTAACTGCTACAAGTTATGAAGTGAGTTTGGAGAAAAACATGTAATTAAATGTAATTTTTCAAGTGCTTTCAGATGTAGCAGCATTTACTAAACAGAGCCATAGTTCACTGAGAAGCTACGCAAACACCTGTCATTATCGCAGAACGATAGATTCGATTTCATTATTGCGTGATTAAATCGTCTGCGATAATGAACGCGATATTGCTTGATAATGTTGCTCCATCTGAAAGCATGTTATGGAGGTTTACTACTGATTAAACAACTGGCTTAACTGACAAAATTTACATGAAAATCGCCTTCGATTAATCGTGCAGCCCTAAAAAAAAACCTCTCTGGACTCTTTGTCAATAATTAGTAAAAACATGTTTGAAATGTACCTTTTAGGAAGCTATAACAGGATCGTTTAGAAAAGAGGCCTATAAATTTACCCAAAATCCTATAAAGCCTAAAGGAAAACTCAAAACTTCACAAAACCTGGTGAGCATATGCGACAGATGATTCTAAACAAGCATGCAAAATTTTAAGGATCTCGGACCACATCTGGTATTATAACAGTTACAAATGTTCAAAAACGTAATATGATAAATTACCTGGATTTGCCAAAAATCCTTTTTTTTTAAAATTGATTTAGGGGGTTACAAGCTTGCTAAATAATGTATTATTTTTTAAATATGTGCTTAAATTTCTTAAAGCGCTTGAATCCCGGTATTCACCGCTTGCAGCTATATTTTAATGTGTTTAAAAGTATTAATTTCTAAATAAATAACTTGCCCCCAAACATTTGAACAGTAGTTTGTATATATATATATATATATATATATATATATATATATATATATATATATAACCGAATCACCAAAAACCTGTGGCTTTTTTAATAAAAACAGCCAACAAATATATTTTCAAACAAACCCACAGGTTTTTTGTGTTTAGGTCCTGAACGATTCAGCATTGGCTTTATATAAAAAAGGCAGATTGGATTTTCTGTATAGCAGTTTACATTCACATCTTGTTCAGTACACTTGCCAGATTTTGTGTTTTAATTTTTTTAAGAAGCACTAAATGCAAGAAATACTTCACAAAACTACCATATTTGTCATGCTTCTGACATTCCGCAAATATGAGCTAGCAGCGTATAAACAATCTTTTCATTTCTATGCAAATAATCTTCCTCCAAATGACAAGCATCTGCTCAGACAGACTATGCAGAGTGACAGCCACTAAAAAAAACAAGACGCTAAGCCAAAGCGAAAGAGAGTGATGCTAATGAACTTTATTTACAACACTGGAGGTGTAACAACAATAGGTCACAGTGGGTTTTGCCCTGAAACACACTCCGACCACATTGGTACACCAATATAATGTCTGTTCATGTTGGCTAAGAATGCCATTCACACATACCAGAGGATTGCAGTCATAACTAAATCTGTTAAGAGTTAGCGGCACCATTAGCAGTTTCACCGCTGACCTAATTAGAGCGTCCTCTCATAATGTGACAGAACAGCACATGCAGCAGTAGCCGTGACCCTCGGAGCGTCTGTCCCCTCTTCAAACTCTCGTCTCGTGTCTAGAATGTCACCAATGCTAATAAAGGAGCAGACCCTCAGCAGGGAGCTAAGAGGATTGTCTTGAACTGACCTCCGGACAGATCGGTGGCAGCTCTGAACACACCACACAGACTCACAGCTAAAGTTAGCTCTCGGAGGAGATGCGCACCCCTCTGGCCTCAGTGAGTGTTTCTCTAGTTGACATTCCTTGGCATAACTCTATAGTGCAGAAAAGAAACTGAGAGTCAAAACAAAGGTGTATTAGGTTAAATATAACGAATGACGCATTGATGAAATCAAATGATGCACGTTTGCATGGCTTCACTTTACTCTTTGTATGTAACATGGATTTGTCTCTGCACTGTTCGTGTTCGTGTGGGCTTTGAGATACAGTAAACCTGTGCTAAGCTTTTTAGTAGAACCAAGTGCAGTCGAAGCCCTCAGACCTCCAAGGAAATATTCATTCACTCAGAGCAAACAAACCAGTACCGTGCCGTAAACAGGAAACTTTTTTTGCGCAACTGAAGAGAAATTGAGTGTGAATGAACTGAAGTACTACTTATGTATACTGAGCAAACGGCATATAATAAAATATAATACTAAAATGATATAATAATAATAATAATAATAATAATAATAATAATAATAATACTATAACAACAATACTTTGCTGTTCTTTTTGTAGGTTTTCAGGACTATAATATAAAAAATATTAATAGTAAAATAAAAAATAATACTGACCTCTACTCCTTTGCTATTTTCTTTTTGTACATTTTCAGGAATAAAATAAAATAAAAATACTAAAAAAACAATACTGACCTCTATTGCTTTGCTATTTCCTCTGGTACGTTTTCAGGAATAAAAAAATAAAATAAAATAAAATTAAATTAAATGTTAATACTAAAATAAAAATAATACTGACCTCTACTGCTTTTCTATTTCTTTAGTAGATTTTTAGGTATAAAATAAAATGTTAATACGGAAAATAAAAAATTAATAATAATACTGACCTCTACTGCTTTGCTGTTTTCTTTTTGTATGTTTTCAGGAATAAAATAAAATAAATAAAATATTGATACTAAAAATAATTCTGCCCTCTACTGCTTTGCTACTTTTGTAGGTTTTTAGCAATAAAATAAATGAAATGTTAATACTAAAAAATAAAATAAATAATACTGAACTCTATGTTTTCAGGAATAAAATAAAATAATACATAAAATAATACATAAAATAAAATAAAATAAATTTGTAATACTAAAATAAAAAATTATACTGACCTCTATTGCTTTACTATTTTTGTTTTGTACATTTTCAGGAATGGAAATAAAATAAAATGATATATTGATACTAAAAAATAATTCTGCCTCTTTACTGCTTTGCTATTTTTATTTTGTAGGTTTGCAGGAATAAAATAAAATAAAATAAAATAAAATAAAATAAAATAAAATAAAATAAAATAAAATAAAATAAAATAAAATAAAATAAAATAAAATAAAATTAAATAAAATTAAATAAAATTAAATAAAATTAAATTAAATCTTAATACTAAAATAAAAATAAGACTGACCTCTACTGCTTTGCTACTTTCTAAAACTTTTTTCAGGAATAAAATAAAATAAAATGTTAATACTAAAATGTAAAAAATAATAATAATAATACTGACCTCTACTGCTTTGCTTTTTTGTTTGTTTTTTGTATGCAGGATTAAAAATAAATAAATGCATAAATAAATAAAAAAATAATAAAATATTGATTCAAAAAATAATACTGACCTCTAAAATTAAATGAAATAAAATAACAAAGCACAAAATAAAATGTTAATATAAAAATCTAAATTTACACATTAACTACTGCTTTGCTTTTTTATTTTTGTAGGTTTTTTAAAAAATAAAATAAAATAAAATATTAATAATGACCTCTACAGCTCTGCTCTTTTCTTTTTCAATCTATCAACACTCATGAGAGCCATGAGAATGATGAATACCCACATTTCCAAACAAACTTCCACACATAGTAAAGAACAAACAAAAGAAAAGCAGTAAATAAACACAAGGCATTGTGCTGTGCTAGTGTTAGTTTAGCTATTATTAGCAACCGGCTCTAAACACAAAATCAAGAATCAATAGCTCAGGCTAGAAAGAATTACAGCTAAGACTTTTTCCTTTTCAATGAGACAAGAGAATTGCAGGATACTCCCCAACAGTCCAGATCCTTGGATGCTCAGCACACATGCACCTCAGAGGAAACTCAAACAAAAAGTGAATTCGGTGAGAATAATAGTTTGCCTCTGCAAATGAAAAAACGAATCTCATTGTAAATGATTTCTGCAAGCATTATTGATCAATGTGCCAGTAGACTGTCTAGACATTAGAGTAGTTACAGTGACAAGCTGACAACAAAGCTAATAATATTGCTCTATACAAGCACATGTTTATGTCTCGGTATTATTTTTGTTTGCATATTATACTACAGTTGAAAATAGCCCCAGTTTTGCTGTGGAATCTGAAACCAGTGATTTAGGAAAGAGAAAGTAAACATATAGTGCTCTGGGCTGGAGAAGATGGCCTGGAACCAAATGAGATGGAAATGCAGTAACAAAAATAGGACAACAGTTCCTCACAGATTTGGAAAAACCCAATGAATGCCAAGAGTATAGCAGCCACTGTTAAACCTAAAACCCACAATGCATCTGTGTAACATTAAATAATAAGCAGATTTCAAAATATGAAACACAGAAACAGATCAGATATTTAAAGCATCAAATGCAATAATGAGAACTTGTTTTAAAATGTTTCATTGTTTTATTTTACCATTTATGACTTGACTGCAACATTTTTACATATGAACAAACACATATTATGCTACATAATAGTCAGATCTAATAGTCAGAATCTGCTAAATGTAAATTATTTTACCAAAATAAGAGGAATCGTACAAAATGCATCTTGTTTTTTTATTTATTTTATTTATTGATTTATAAAAAATGACCCTGTTCAAAAGTTTACACCCCCTTGATTTTTAATACTTTGTGGTTACCTGAATGATCCACAGCTGTATTTTCCTGTTAAGTGATAGTTGTTCATGAGTTCCTTGTTTGTCCTGAACAGTTCTATTCTTCAGGTCCCACACATTCTTTGGTTTTTCAACATTTTTTAGTATTTGAACCCTTTCCAACAATGACTGTATGATTTTGAGATCCATCTTTTCACACTGAGGACAACTGAGGGACTCATATGCAACTATTACAGAAGGTTCAAATGCTCACTGATGCTCAATAAGGGAAAAAATATGCATTAAGAGCCGGGGGGTGTAAACTTTTGAACACATTTTTTTCTTATTTTGCCTAAATATCATATTTGTTTTCCATTCAGTACTGCCCTTTAGATGCTACAGAAGATACTTGCATGTTTCCCAGATCCCCTCAGCTTAATGCATTCTGTTTTCTTCTGCATCAGTGAGTGTTTAAACCTTCTGTAAGTTTTTTTTTAATATATGAATCCCTCAGTTGTCCTCAGTGTAAAAACACGGATCTCAGTCATTGTTGGAAAGGGTTCAAATACACAAAAATGCTGAAAAATCAAAGAATTTGTGGGAACTGAAGCATTTTTCTGAAGAACTGAAGTTTAACTGTTCAGGACAAACAAGGGACTCATGAACAAATATCATTAAATAAAGAAAAAACACAGCTGTGGATAATTTAAGTAACAACACAGTATTAAAAATCTAATTTAAACTTTTGAACAGGATTATTTTAAATTTTAAATGAACTTTATATTATAAAAGTGATTTGCAATGCATATGTAAATTGAATGATTTCCATAATTTCCATAATGCCACATAACAGTATTTTTAAAAACTGTGCAACTCTGCACTGCGCTTAAACTTTGAAAATGTCTTTAGACAGCAGTCATACTTCTTTTGACAACCACAGACAAAGCCTCAACAATAAACGTTGCTTTCTTCCATCCATTCTGTTTCATTTAGTAAATGTTCAAATAATGTACCCTCTGATGCAATCAAAATTCAATCATATAATAAGCTATTCCAGTATAAACAAAGTGCCCTCGGGAATTAAGAGTCCTCTCTATTTGCATAACCACTTTTTGCCACATAATTTAAACAAAGACTAGGCAATGAGAACCTAGTAAATGAAGAGCATATATATATATATATATATATATATATATATATATATATATATATATATATATATAAATATCCAGCTCTTAACCATCATGTGTTTAGGCATAAGACACATTCTTCTCTCTCTCAGTATTTCCTTTGAGAAAACATTGGATTTCATAGCTGTTCCTACAAAGGAATGCTAAGCCTATTTTTCGCAAAGAAAGAAAAATACAAAAAACTTTGTGATGCGGGGAGTCTTGGAACAGATAGAGATGTAGAGGTTTGGACAAATCAAACCGCAGCTCTCATTTGACCATGTGTACCGTACAGTAACAAGAGCAGCGTGTTGCTCAGCTTCCCGCCATCAGCGTAATGATAGCTGGATTTATAATGAGGCCTATGGGGAAATGATTGAAGACGTCTTCTATTCTGAGCAGAGGAAAAAGTGAACACTTCAAAGTGTGCTGCTGCCAGAAGAATTCTTCATGAACCTTGTATGAGCTGAGAGTAAAACCTAAGAAGTGTGTGGAACAGAGGGACCTCAATACACCAGCTTAGATCTGGTTTACAAGCAGCAGAGGAAAGAAAGTGTTGAGTGCCTGTGGCCATAATAATAAAAAAATAATTAACCATTGGAACCTCTTAAACCCACACTCTTTTAAATTAGATTCAAAGTTGTCTTTAGGTCTAACAACCAAACATTTATGTTGTCCAAAACAACTCTGGACCCCATTGGCTTTCATTGTAAACAAGTCTTGTTTTTAGTGAACTATCCCTTTATCTTTGCATGTGTAATGGCAGATTGATATGAACTTGGCTTTGTTTTCAAGGGTGTCATTGAGAATTATCAATGACGGGCCTTAAACCTGTCAAAGGATATATGGAGTCTGAGGGCTCAGATCACATGGACGCTCAGATCTGACAGGAACTTTGACCTCAGTCAGATGCTTGACAGGGGCTTGACTTTGAGAAGACACAGCAGGTTTCCCCTGAAGGATATCCACTGACTGAGCTAAAATCGCTTTTCTGTCTTGCTTTTAAGGTCTGACTCCAACTCTGGTGCGAAAGCTTCAGGTGCAAAAGCCTGGACAGTTCTCAAGCTGTGCTCGCCGGGCCTGAAAATAAGCAGCGGGCAAGAGCGAATTCATATACTATGCTCTAATTGGAGCATATGGTCTAGGAAAGCCATAAGAAAATCTGAATGATGGCATCTGATATCTCTTTGCTGTTATGGATTTAGCATTAATGTCAACCCTGTAAAGCCTACTGTATTGTATTTGATATCCTACAGATCTCTAAATTATCCTACCTGGTCTCATGACGAAAATGTATCTGTAGGAACTTTTTCACAAGATGCGAAATACGTACTGATAAGTACATATCACTACATTTTCCAATTAAACACTAGAGGCGGTAAAACAGTGAGCACTTGCAATCGTTTTTGTACATGTCGTTATAATTACAGATCCATATTTTCTGCTTTCCGGACTCAACTGGACTCCGAACTGGACTTGCAAAATCCTTGGGTACAAATCCCGTGAAAAACATGACTCACGATGAAAGAGCTGAAAGATAAGAAATCGAAAAAACAAGCTAAAACGGCATGCTTGCGACTGCACTTTTACGTCACATTCGCTTTTGTTCACACTATCGGGTAGGTTTAGGTGTAGTGCAGATGGTACAGTGAGGAAAAAATTATTTGATCCCCTGCTGATTTTGTATGTTTGCCCACTTACAAAGAAATGATCATTTTATAATTTTAATAATAATAATAATAATAATAATAATAATAATAATTCGTTACATTTATATAGCGCTTTTCTAGACACTCAAAGCGCTTTTACAGTGTCAGGGGTATCTCCTCATCCACCACCAGTGTGCAGCATCCACCTGGATGATGCAACGGCAGCCATAGTGCGCCAGAACGCCCACCACACACCAGCTTACTGGTGGAGAGGAGACAGAGTGATGAAGCCAATTGGAATATGGGGATGATTCGGAGGCCATGATGGTCAGAGGCCAATGGGCCGAGGTCACACATCTACTCTTTTCGAAAGACATCCTGGGATTTTTAATGACCACAGAGAGTCAGGACCTCGGTTTTTAACGTCTCATCCGAAGGACGGTGCTTTTTGGCAGTATAGTGTCCCCGTCACTATACTGGGGTGCTAGGACCCACACAGACCTCAGGGTGAGGACCCCCTGCTGGCCTCACTAGCACCTCTTCCAGCAGCAACCTAGTTTCCCCAGGAGGTCTCCCATCCAGGTACTGACCAAGCTCAACTCTGCTTAGCTTCAGTGGGCGACCAGTCTTGGGCTACATGGTGATATGGCTGCTGGTTAAAGGTTGTATCAGCAATTCTAGGCTGAAACATAAAGTGTCAAATTCAGCTGACCTTTCTTCACGATCCACTCGCTGCCTGCCCCATAAATCAGCTGTAAAAAAAAACCCGCGTCTCTCTGGTCAGCCTAGGGTCCGAGATATGCCAAAAAAACAATCGGTGCTATCAACCTTTCCACAGCAAAACAAACAGTGTTCCAACCAATCACCGTCGGGAGGTTGGTGTTGTGGACTTTTGTACTGGTGCAGGGATGTGAGGGAGGCAGAGCGAAAGTCCACAACACCAACCCCCTGACGGTGATTGGTTGGAAAACTGTTTGTTTTGCTGTGGAAAGGTTGATAGCACCGATTGTTTTTTGGCATATCTCGGACCCTAGGCTGAACAGAGAGACGCGTTTTTTTTACAGCTGATATATGGGGCAGGCAGGAAGCAGATCGTGAAGAAAGGTCAGCTGAATTTGACACTTTATGTTTCAGGCTTGAAATCGCTGATACAACCTTTAATGGTAGGTTTATTTAAACAGTGAGAGAAAGAATAACTACAAAAAATCCAGAAAAAACGCATTTAAAAAATGTTATAAACTGATTTGCATTTTAATGAGTGAAATAAGTATTTGACCCCTTCGCAAAACTGTACTTGGTGGCAATCACAGAGGTCAGACATTTATTGTAGTTGGCCACCAGGTTTGCACACATCTCAGGAAAGATTTTGTCCCACTCCTCTTTGCAGATCCTCTCCAAGACATTAAGGTTTCGAGACGTTTAGCAACTTCAACCTTCAGCTCCCTCCACTGATTTTCTATGGGATTAAGGTCTGGAAGCTGGCTAGACCACTCCAGGACCTTAATGTGCTTCTTCTTGAGCCACTCCTTTGTTGTCTTGGTCGTGTGTTTTGGGTCATTGTCATGCTGGAATACCCATCCACAACCCATTTTCAATGCCCTGGCTGGCTTCAATGCCCTGGCCCTGACGGCACATGGCCTCGTCCAGTATCCCTTTGATACGGTGCACTTGTCCTCCAAACACTACGAGTTGAGTTAATGCCAAAGAGCTCGATTTTGGTCTCATCTGACAACAACACTCAGTTCTCCTCTGAATCATTCAGATGTTCATTGGCAAACTTGTCAGTTGTTTTGTGCTTCTTTCATCTGTGAATAAATCGCACCAACTGTCACCTTCTCACCAAGCTGCTTGGCGATGGTCTTATAGCCCATTCCAGCCTTGTGTAGGTCTACAATCTTGTCTCTGGCTTCCTTGGACAGCTCTTTGGTCTTGGCCATGGTGAAGATTTTGGAATCTGATTGATTGATTGCTTCTGTGGACAGGTGTCTTTTATAACAAACTGAGATTAGGAGCACTCCCTTTAAGAGTGAGTGCTCCTAATCTCAGCTCGTTACTTGTATAAAAGACACCTGGGAGCCAAAAATCTTGCTGATTGATAGAGGATTAAATACTTATTTCACTCATTAAACTTTTTTGAAATGCATTTTTCTGGATTTTTTTGTTGATTCTGTCTCTCGCTGTTAAAATAAACCTACCATTCAATTTATAGACTGATGATTTCATTGTCAGTGGGCAAATGTATAAAATCAGCAGGGGATCAAATAATTTTTTTTCCTCACTGTTCGTTATTTAAAAATGGTGTGGGAGCATTAGAGTTATAGTGCCTCTCAACGGATATTTCAAGTCAGAACTGCGTTAACACATACAAAAATCACAATCACAAAACGTACCATTCCAATACGTATGCTCATCTGTTCCGGGGAAAAACCGAACACTCTTTTAATGCCACTCAGTAAACATTTCACATCAAATATATCACAAAACGTACATGGCAGTACATATTTCACGTCTTGTGGAAAAGTTCCCACGTTGAGATCGGGTTGATAATTTCAACATGATCAAAATTTTGCTGAAAAAACTATTATATACAAAATCTACTACATGCTTTGTTATCTGATTGATTTACTCTTGTGAACGCGTGTCGAAAACTAACACAGACGAGAATAAATTGTTAAATAAAGTCATTATTTTTGTTTTCTTTGTGCACAAAAACTACTCTCATAGCTTCATAAAAATACAGTTGAACCACTGAAGTCACATGGAATACTATAATGATGTCCTTACTACCTTTCTTAGCTCTGAACAAGGTAGTTGCATTGCTGTCTATGCATGGTCAGAAAGCTCTCAGATTTTATCAAAAATATCTTAACTTCTAAGCAGACGTCATATGTCACTAGTCTGTCGTTTATAAATTCCATCACTCTGACAAGCTATATATTTTTTTCAGTGCAACAATTTCTGTACACTATTTTTGGTGTAAGTAGTAAGATGTAGTGACTTTGAATCAACTGGTCGCTTTGATAAACAAATTAAAATTGCTTCCACTGAACTGAGACGAAGAGCATGACAGAAAAGCGGAGCATGTGTCTGTGACAGCTGTGTGTGGTCCGTGTCGCCTTATGTTACTTATAACTGGGTCTGCAGCTGACTGGAATGATGATATTTCAAGCAATGAAATGTAACAAATTGTTAATGACCCGTAAAAGTGGGATTCAGAGTAAAATAACCTGAGCAATGTGACACGATATCACATAATTAAGTCATTTTAAGAGACCTGACATGAAAGACAGGGGATTAAGCTGAATAAATAGAGAGTTTTTTATGGCGCGTCATCGAACGGCTATATTGGCGGCACTAAACATTAACAATGCCAGTGAACCAAATAAAACTCAACATATTTTGCTGATTATTGCTGCTAAAAATGGTCAATTATTGTCATGTTTTGAGCTGCACTAATCGGTTAAACTAGGGGGGAAAATTTTGAGTACTATATACTGCCAAAAGTTATAACAAATCAATAAGAAGAGTGCAAAAAACTGTCTGAGGAACTGCTTGTGGTTGACCTGAACTGAACCAGGATTTCCAGGGCAAGAATCTTGACAACATTCATGTATGTTCTTATCATTTCTGTCAGGTAGGTGAAATATTAGGCTAAAATCTTAATTAGTAGTGCTCATATGTATCTTCACCACCTATTAACTTTAGTTTGTCAAAATATTGTGCCCTTTCCTGCTTACTAAGTCCTTCCTTCTTTAGCAGCTTTCACACATTCTTTCCCGTGGTTTAGACAGCATAAATCAGCAGAACAACATATTCAGTAGTACATTAACCATGCAATCCATGCTGTTGTATCGCCAATAGAGTGTTTTCACAACGCATCATCAATCGGCCATATTGGCGGCACTGAACGTAAACAATGCCACTGAATCAAACAAAACTTGCATATTTTGCTGATTATTGCTGCTGAAAAAGGTCAATTATTGTCATGTTTTGGGCTAATCGGTCGGACCAGGAAAAACATTTTGAGTACTATAGACTGCCAAAAATGATAAGAAATCAAGGAGAAGAGTGCAAAAAACTTACCTAGTGGTTGGCCAAACTGAACCAGGATATCCAGTGCAAGAACCTGGGCAACATTCGTGTTTGTTCTTTTAATTTCCAGTCAGGTAGGTGAAATATGAGGCTTATATCTTAATTAATACTGCTTGTATGTATCTTTACCATCCTATTAACTTTAGTTATTTTCAAAATACTGCGCCGTTTCCTGCTTACTAATTCCTTCTCTATATGATATAGCAGCTTCCACATGTTTTTCAGTAGTACATTAACTGTGCAATCCATGCTGTTGTTTACATCCAAGTATCGCCAATACAGTTTTTTCACGACGCGTCATCAATTGGCCACATTGGCGGCATGGAACATAAACAATGTCCCGGAATTGAGCGAAACTTGCATATTTTGCTGATTATTGCTGCAAAAAATGGTCAATTATTGTTATGTTTTGGGCTGTACTAATCGGTTAATGCTGGGGACCCACTACATGACTAGCAGAAGCATTCTAAGACTGACCTGAACACACTTAACGACTGTTTCCACCGACTTGAACCGATTTTAGTCTTTGACAATCGGAAAGGAGCACAAACCTAATGACTGAGTCACTCCACTACACAACACACTTAACGATTGGTGAGTCACAATTGGACAAATTATGCCGAAAATAAAAAATACAGCGTATCAACCGCAGCATCTAACCGCGCTCCCTCAGCCGCACCAAAATACAACACTACGCACAACACCGGTACTTTATTTGACACCCGTTTTACCTATTGAAACGTTGTAACGCATTTTTATTATAATATGTCTTTTCAAATGCCTAGGTCTGTTTAATTTCCTTAATTATAACATTTCTAGCACTACTTTTAAAAGGTTTATTCAAGCAATAATATATAAATCTCATGTATGCTTGTCTAAAATCAGGGATTAGAAACGAATTGGTTCCAGGTAAAATGGTATTTTTTTCTTTACATTTACGGAGAATGAAACGAATGAAATTAAACATTACTTAATAAATTCAAGGCACTTTAATTTTCTTATCCATTTGATACAACTGTTATAGCTATACAATTAATATATATATAATAATTGTATTTCGTCATATTCGTGATTTATGAATTTATATATAAAAACTTTGTTTTGAAGTGTAAGCTATTCGTTATGTTTGTATATTTATTATGAAGAAAATTTGTTAACCTAGCCTATAAAGTTGATTTAATATTGTTGATAATACATTTTTAGAAGAAGTTAAAAGTTAAGAAAAAATAGGAATAAGCCTGTAGTTTATATATATTTAGGGCAATATGCTAATCTTTTTCTTGACTTTTCTTACACTGCAGATCGAAATAAAATCATTCTTGATCATCTTTAAAATAGGAGAATCACTGGCATAATTTAGAGAAGGGGAGCGCGGGGCACAAACGCGGGGTTAGTTGTAACGCGTGGTTTAAATATTTCCACACATGCTAGCATAACCAAATTTTCAGTATTTACTAGTTGGCGTAGCAACACTAAGCAGAGAAAAAAGTGCGCCAAAATGCAAAAGCCTTTTGAAGATATCGCAGAATATTTTGTTTACCATAGTAAAAGTACATTTCTGGCTGAAATCATTTTTTTCATTTCAGCTTTTAGTATTCATTTAAAATGAGACAAATCGGCTATTATTTTATTCTCCAATCTGTTGTTTATCAGTTTAGACAGTTTATTAATGCTTCTCAAACCAGCAAGACAGTAACCTGTATTATATTTCAGTGGCGCAGATGGGGAACGTTGTAACACTGTGTTATTAAACTATGATTTTCTGTGACATTAGCGATGCAATTTACACTATTGACTTTCATGGATTTTATTGAGAAACTACAAGAAACGGGTGAATAAACCCTGACAATTTATGTTTAATGTTCAGAATTTTCTGAAATTATTTCGAGAAATGTAAAGCATTTTGGCTCGTTAATGTGTGTTGTTTATGTGTGTCGTGTTCTTTGAGAGCTGTGTGTGGACAATGTGTGTCCACATTGTTTTGAACTACTGTACAGCTGTGTGTTGCGATCAGGGCCGTTCTAACCATGGTGGCGATGTGTTCATTGTCAAACAATTTGGATTGAAAAAATTGGATTCTTTTTATTATTATTTTTTTTAAACGTCATTACTTTATTTGAAAAAGTTAATGCATGCATTTTATTGACAAAATATTTTAGTTTGTGTATATGTTTTTCATTCGATCAGATAACATTTTAAGCTGTCATTTGGTCGTGTTATAATGTACCCCACCTACGGGGCATGTCACATTTCACTACCTTTCTTTTGAGGTAAATAACGAAAAGCGTATACACTGTAAATATGAAACAAAGCCACATATTTGTACTAGACAAGTGTGAAAATGTGGACAAAAATTGTACTCTGAACCCCACGTAGACTTACACAAACCGTGAAATTCAAAAAGTGTTATGTGCTCCCATTTTGAAAACGAAACTATTTAAATCTGTATAGCCTTAAGTTATGAATTAAAAGAAAGGCGAAATAAATCACATCAAGACCAATCTGTATTTTTCTTGTAATAAAGAACTTTTTTTTTTTTTGACAAAATTACCTAATTAATGCAGAATGATGTTTGACAGTGAAAGCATCTCCACCGCATAGCTGCATAAAATCGCTGGTGTCAGTCGCAAATATTAAACATGTTTAAAAAAATCTTAGTGAAAACGACTGGCTCTTGAATTCTAAGATTATTATCTTTAGACACCACACACTATGCGATTTTTTGTGACGACTACAAACAGCGACTGAGCCCGACTGGAACAGACTATGCCCGACTAGGTAAGGTACGATCTGTGATCAAGACCAAATTCCATTCATAATCGGCATGCAAATCGTGTAGTGTGTTCTCGGCATAAACCGGAAAAACATTTAGAGTACAAAAGTTCTAACAAATCAAGGAGAAGAGTGCAAAAAACTGTCTGAGGAACAAAAGGTGTTTGTGGTTGTCCAAACTGAAGCAGGATTTCCAGGGCAGGAATCGTGACAACATTCACGTTTGTTCTTCTCATTTCCAGTCAAATAGGTGAAATATTAGGCTAATATCTTAATTAATACTGCTCGTATGTATCTTTACCACCCATTCACTTCAGTTTGTCAAAATATTGCGCTATTTCCTGCTTACTAAGTCCTTCTCTATATGATTTAGCAGCTTCCAAACATTTTTTCCATGTTGTTCTAGCATCTGAAAGGGAACATTTTAGCATTTTTAAAATTAAATATTTAAAGCCTTCCTTGTGAGGTGCCATCATAATGAAGGTCAAATCGGACGTTTCAACCATTTTTACAACGACATTATTAGAAATGACTGGCGTTATGTTTGTATGGATGGACTACATAAATCTGCAAATTTAACAGATGCTTTGTGTCTCCGAGGACTCAATCCACATTTGCTCCTCTACTGGAGAGGGTCTACCAAGACTTGGTGGGGAATTAATCACTTGCTTTCAGCCTGAGGCAAATCCATCAGTGCATGGGAATACTGTGGTGTGTTTCTTTGTTAGAAGGTATTTTTGATTTCCCTGAACAGGCTCATATCTATTTAGCCTTAAAAAAATTATGCATTGAAATATAGGACACCGAAAACTAACCTTGAATCGCAATTCTTCCTCTGTCAGCTGGGAAACATGTGTGGATGACATGCTGTATAGAGAGCTCCCTCACCCTGGCTAAACTCACTTACACTTTATTATCAGAGGAGAGAGCGACATCTAGCGTTAGATTTGATAATGTTTCTACATTAGGATTTACTGCAAACAGTCTTCAAAATGAACACGACTGAACGATATTAGTGTTCAGTTATAATAATATTAGTGTTCAGTTATAATAATGGAAATTAGTGCTTTTGACACTGAATAAAAAGAGAAATTAAAAAATATGCGTGATACCTTTTTTTGTTCATTCCTCACAGTGGGTTTGCTATGTGCTATTCAAAATAAAATAAAATAATAACTAATAACAAAAAGCATTCATATGAAAGCTTATTTTTTTTATTAGGTTTAATAAAATAAAAGCAATTGCAAATTTACCTCACAATGACTTTTTTTCTCACAATTTAAAATTTTCTTTCCAGAAACACAGAATCTTGAAATATGAGGTAAATTTGAGGTCTAAGAACCAAACATTAATGTTGTTCAAAATAACATTGGACCCCATTGGCTCTCATTGTAAACAAGTCTTTTTTGTGTGTGTATTATTAATTTTAGTGAACTATTCCACAGTAAGCTTTATTATCTCTACTGTTATGCATGCTATTCAAGTAAATAAATAAAAATAAATAAAATAATAACAAATAAAAAAAAAAAAGCATGTAATGCATATGAAAGCTTATTTCTGTCAGGTTTAATAAAATAAAGCAATTGCACATGTACCTTACGATTCAGAATTTTTTCTCACAATTTTTTATTTTCTTTCCAGAATTTCCTGTTTACATCTTAGAAGTGTAAGGAAAAATTGACTTTAGGTTGAAAAACCAAACATTCATGTTGTTCAAAACAACATTGGAACCCATTGGCTTTTATTGTAAGCAAGTCTTATTTTAGTGTATAACCATTTTAGTGAGGTTTACTATCTCTGTCTTTATAGGTGCTATTCAAATTAAATTAAGTTAAATTAAATTAAATTAAAACTAATAATAAAAAGCATGTCATATGAAAGCAGTTGCAAATTTACCTTACAATTCAGATTTTTTTCTCACAACCATAACCATTTTTAGTGTGCTTTACTATCTTTATACATGCTATTCAAAATAAAATAAAATAATAAAATAAAATAAAATAAAATATTAACAAAAAAAGCATGTCATTCATATGAAAGGTTATTTCTGTCAGGTTTAATAAAATAAAAGCAATTGCAAATTTACTTTACAATTCTGACTTTTTTCTCACAATTTCACATTTTCTTCCCAGAATTGCCTGTTTACATCTCATAAATGTTATTAAAAAGTCAGAATTGCTTCTAAAGCAATTGTGTGTAGACATAATTGTGGATTTTTTTATTCTATAACATGAAACTGAAATGACATTTCATTTAATCATTTGTTCGCCTATTTATAAATCACACCGAGGCTTTATTTGCCAACAAACCTAGATAAAATACAACCTGTGATTGATTGCATCTCATCGGAAGCTGGCTTTACAGCAGGACCTACATTTTTATCTAAAACGCAATGTCATCCACTTGTGGCTACAAAAGGGGAGATCAGCAAACCTTGAACCAGAATGGAGATACTGCAGCAGAGCTATCCATCACACGCTGCCCTACCAGCATGGGGTCATTTATCTAAGTAGATAGTGTTATGCTTAGCGACACAGATTGTTACACTGATTAGAGGAGCCATTACCAGAGTTAAACTCCTGTTGTGCTTCCACTAAGCACATCTGTCATCATAATGGAACAAAGCAAGTATGTTTTACTTTATTCTCAGAAATCAAAAGATACAAAGCTGGTATTAAGCACACAGCTACAAAAACCTACACTGTAGCTGTATGCTCTAAATACAGTCTTATATGTGACCCTGGACCACAAAACCAGCCATAAGGGTCAAGGGTCATCTGAAAGCTCAATAAATAATAATAAAAATAATTAATAATTATAATAAAAATATTTGAAAATCTGGAATCTAAGGGTGCAAAAAAATCACCTTTAAAGTTGTCCAAATGAAGTTCTTAGCAATGCATATTACTAATCAAAAATTAAGTTTTGATATATTTACAGTAGAAAATGTAAAAACTATCTTCATGAAACATGATCTTTACTTAATATCCTAATGATTTTTGGCATAAAATAAAAATGACTCATTTTGACCCATACAGTGTATTGTTGGCTATTGCTACAAATATACCCATGCTACTTAAGACTGGTTTAGTGTTATATGTTTTTGTGATATTTACTGTATATGAAGTTTTATTTCATGCATTAAAATTAATATAATTATATTATAGAATCCTAATGATTTGTTATTTGGCCAAGGAATGCTGTGCTAAGCATTTGCCTCTGTTGTAAGAGCTCTGAACTATGAACAGGGAGATCAGAAATCAAACACTGTTTGAGGGACTTTGACTGTTTGTGATGAGTACATTTCGTACAGGTAGCCTTGCCATCTCTTTCCTGACTCTTTCTGCCCATGTCCCAAATCATAAACATACAAAACTATTATATAAAAGGGTTAATTGTCTCTAAATAAACTTTCACTCCAAAAGGTGGCAGCAAAACTTCAGTTTTTACAGTATGGCTTCCAGCTTTAAGCCTGCAGAAAAAGCTCAAAATAGTTCTTAGTATTAATGCATTTATTATGAATTATGCATTTATTATTATAATAATGTCTTAAATGACTGCCTGCTGACATTTGTGACCTTGGACCACATTTTGTACCAATAGCCAAAAATACATTGTATGGGTCAATGATTCATTCAGATCATTAGAATATTACATAAAGATCATGTTCCATGAAGATATTTTGTACATTTCCTATCGTAAATGTTTGAAAACTTAATTTTTGATTAGTAATATGCATGGCTAAGAGCTTTATTTGAACTCTAAAGGTTATTCACTCAATATTTAGATTTTGTTTTTTTGCACCCTCAGATTCCAGATTTTCAAACAGGTGTATCTTGGTCAAATATGATCTTAACAAACATACAATGGAAAGCTTATTTATTCAGCTTTCAGATGATGTATAAATCTCAATCTCAATATTTTGTGGTCCAGGGTCACATTTAAGCAATTTTGAGTGAGTAGTAGTGCTATATTATGAATATGAGTGTTCCTTATGTATAGATTTTTTTTTCTTATTAGTAAAACATGGTTATTTTAATCATGAACCTACCTGAATTTAGATGGATTTATAGCTTTAAAAAAATCTATGTGCCAATAGAGTAACAAAAAATAAACGTAATTCAAGATATATTATCTAAAAATGTCAGTTTTTAAGGAAATGTATCTTGTTTCAAGGATATTTAGGTAATTTTTTTAAACAAAATACTGTTTTTTTTCCGTTTTTCTTTTTTTTGTGGGGTGCCTTATTTATATATATACCTGTACTTTAACAGAAATGTGAGACTTAGTGATTAGTGAACATTACTAATAAAATATACATGAGTGAAAAAAAAAATAAAAATATATATATATATATATATATATATATATATATATATATATATATATATATATATATATAT